>NC_135169.1:38913513-39259346 GCF_041146795.1 Maylandia zebra | reverse complement strand
ATCACCTTTCTTCCCCAGAGTGATGCTTTTTTTTACCTAACGCATATACAAACGAGTCATAAAGATGATGTCTTTTATGAAAGAAGGCCAGATAAAAGCCACATTCTGCACATAGTACACTTAGTGTGATACATAATTAAATAAATAAAAAATCTGGGTGCTAAACCTACAGCGCTAACATGTTAGACTCCGAAAATAAGTCCACACAAACTGTTAAAATCCTTCATCAAGCTAAATCATAAACATTTTGCTTTCAAAACTACAATAGCTGGGCTCTTTAGTCCCCAAGAGCTTACAGTGTTGATTAAAGAGGAGGTGATGCAACATGGTGGTAAACAGCTAGCATTAAATTTTAGCCAATTTTAAAAAACACAAACAGACAAAAAAACAAAACAATATAAGTTTTTGGTTGAAATATTACTTTTTTATATATTTCCAAATAAATGCTAGATTTGACTTATTTCCAAATCACTGCATTGTGTTTTTTTAATTTACATGTTTAAGAAACAGGGCTGCGTAAATCAGCCCTACAGCTACATGTTTTTTTTTTATCAGCCATTTCCTGTTGAAAGACAATTATGTTTATCAGAGCTTTGTGCATGTATTAAACCAACTGAATCAAATATGTAGCATGCTGAATGTTATTCAGACAAATAGGTTTTAGTTTGCACGCACAAAAACAAAAACTTGCCTCTGCTCCAAGTTCTCATTTTTCTCTCATAACACAAAGGAAAAGAATGAGTTAGCGCGCTTGCTGAGCACACAAAAGTCAGGTGGCCAATCTGAGCGCAGATTGAAAGGGCAACAGAAGAAGGTGTGTGATTTATGCTTAATCCAAGCACTGTGTCTCATAAGGCTGTAACTGCACTTTCATTTCAGGGAGTAGTTTGTTAGCCACGGGGAGCCCTGTAAAAACCCCTGCTTGGTGCGATGATATAGTAGAGGTATGCCTTACTCGTGCTACACCTCAGCTTTGCAGGTAGACCCGCTTCACATTTCTACAAGGGCAGAATTAAAATGTGTTCCGCTGCAGAGGTCCTTCATGAGAGGTTTAATATATGTTTCACCTGCATGACATATCAGGCAATAACAGGCTTTCCGTTGTTTACAACCAAACATGATTTTTTTTTTCCTGCCAGCAGTCTCGGGCTTTCAGGCACTCTTTCATAGGCACGTAAAAAGCATCACATTATAAATTCCCTGGTCTATTATTACCTTTGCTGTAATGGCACATCCCACACAGCCGGTGCCAAAGAGCTCCGCTTGGGAACAGGCCCAAGGCACTGTGTTACACCAGTTACACCTAAGTAACTGCATTGTAGTGATTGAAATTTGAAAACCTCGAGACCTCGTTTTTCTTTTACTCTGTATGTCACACTCCTGTTCTATCTGTAGTTGCTCATTCGCTGACTAGCGCTTACTCTATCTTGCTTTTTCTCTCTTTTTTTTACGCTGAGGACATGTAGAGTCACTCTGGGTTTGTCGCGGGGTTCAAAAGCGCACTAAAATTTATGAATTACAAACTAAAGACCGGAATTCTCAAGCGCACAATTGTCACAACAATAACACAAACCAACAAGAAAAAAAGAAGTCATAGTTTGGCCTTGAACAACATGCTACAAGGGGGCATAACTAGGAAACAAGTTCTTGTATGTGTTTAGAAAAGAAGGCAAAGGTAGCACTAGGATAGCCAATTAGCGACACAGGCTTTGTTGTTCATAAATAAAATGGAGCCACCGGTTCTGCAGAAGCATTTTAAATGCTGCCACAGCACACTGAATTTTTATTTCCCCAACCTCTGCCGCAGTGTCTAGTATCTCATTTCTCATTCACATGTAAGTACAATCGTGTTTTGAAACATAATATCGGAGTGCTTCACTGTCCCATTGGCATAAGTGCAAACAGCCATGGTAAAATCTGAAGTAATGAAGCGATGCTTTGCAGGGGGAGCGGCGCTGCCCCCTCGATACGCAGCGCTCTGAGACACTACAGTGTAAACTACACAGATATGATTGACTTGTCTAATCCAATTACATGAAGAAAGCGCTGTTCATTTAAAGTGCACATTAAGCTCCAATTTGGAGACTATTTTCTGATTAGCAGACTAATTGTTGCGTCTTGTCGATTTGCGCTACCTAACGTGATCCCGGCGCTGTCAATCAAGGCCGCGACTTCTGGACTGTCAATCACCGCGAGCCCGACATGCAAATCGTACGGAAACACACCCTTCACGTAGACTCAGAGTGTCCAAGTCGGTGCATTGAGCTCGCTTACATTTGTTTATCCATAGTTGTATTTAACAGCCTTGACATTTACCAAAATTGATTTCTTTCACAGCCTTGCATTTGTTTGAACATACAACGGCGATGACTCTGTAATCCCATTTTAATTAGAAAGATGTAGCAAGCATGCTAAGCTCACACGCTCTATTCCCTGCAGCGATGCCACACTGGCGAGGAATCAATCACCAAGGCACCGGTTGCCGGGGCAACAAACAGGGGGCTTCTTCACTACTGTCTAAGTGGTAAATGATTGCCAGTGTAACTCATTGGTGGATGTGAGGAGTTTTTATCTGTCTGTCTGCACCCCCCACCCCCACCCCGCATATACAGCGAGTTAATTAAAAGCAGCCGACATGAAATACATTTAAATATGAGCAGGAATGAAACATACAGTACAAATTGAATGCCCACGTCAAGGGGGTTTGAGGTTGGGCGTGGAGTGGGGGTGGGGTGGTAGCGGAAAGGCAATAGTGAAAAATGAATATGCAGTGTGAGGGAGGTGTGAAATGAAGAAAAACACACACACACACGCTCGAGGAGCCTGGTGAATGGAGCAAGAGAGGGAGGGGTGCGAGGAGCCAGGTGACTCCAGAGCGTTTTCTGATTTTATGTCAGACTGTCGGTTTCAAAACTCTCGAACCAGGCACTGCTCACACTGTTTTTAGTTCATTTTCACCCTAACAGCCGTCAAGCTTTCCTTATAACTGTGCAGCTCATTCTTTGCTGTAGCACAGATTTTACATATTTACTCGCAATGCTCTTAATAGGGTATTAAAATATCTGCATATGGATACTGTACTTTATACAGCTATTTTATAGTATCGTATTGTGTGTTACAGGGTAGGGCTGATGTTTTCTGCCTTTCATTATAAAGATGAAAATCCAGTATATTGGTGTAAATGCCTTTCACACTGGTATACAGTGTTACAGTTAGCCATTTTGACTTTTAACAAGCACTAGCCAATATATCCAATATATAACATACCACTACAATATTGCAAGTATTCGCTTACAATACTTACTGAAAAACACACAAAAAATGAAAATAATGTCACAGATTTTAGTCTTCCTTGTAAAAATTACAAGTATTTTTGGGCATTGGTACAGGAGTCTAAACACAACTCTGAGTCAGTTGTTTGTTTACAGTAACACCTGTTCTGAAATTGCTAAATCATGTCCCTGACCACTCAGATAATAATACAGAAAGATGAAATCTAAATTAAATCTACACATTTTTCTGCAATAAAAGAAATAGCTCTAAACAAACCCATGAGTAACCAGTGAAAAATACAAACCTATAACAACTCTGGTGGCAGCTAGTAGTTTTGGATGTGGAAGCCACCTACTTTAGTGTATTACAAATACTCATGAAAATTAACATATTTTGAAATAGCGGGGAACAAGAGTGCTGGAAAAGTTGATATAGTACAACTCTGCACAACACGGCCACCCAGCACAGGATTTGTTATTTCAACATTTCGACTTTTGTCGGAGCTTCATGCACAGCAGGGTTTGCATGGAGGCTGAATAAATGTGAAGGCACCCACTGCTGCACAACTGCTTGTTTATACTCAGGTTCACAATGAGAAGTTTGCAAAACTAAAACTGATCATACTGACAAACCAACAGCACACCTTCCAAACTCTGTCTCTCATACATAAATTAGAGAGCAACCACATTTCTGCCACTATCTGCCATCTTTATAATTTAGCCGCATCATCTTATAATGAAAAACACACTGTACTGTATTATGCTTACATGATTCTGGCACATATATTCCATATAGCAACCCAATCAATTATCAATTAATTCTACATCATTAAAAGGAAACCAATTGTAATCATTTCTAACAAAACGGTACTTCTGGATCCTACTAGAGTAGCTTTGCATGACTCACAGTTTAATATAACCCTACATGGGGAAAATACAGGGACATCTACACATTACAGCCACAGGAGTTGTTTGAACCCCACGCCATGAAGCTGCCGGCACATTGTTTTTGAGTCACTATGCACCTCAGGACTCTGATGCTTTCTATGGTCTGCCACTTCGTTGCCGTGGTTCCTACATACTGCAATATTATCACTTACACCTGATCGTGGAATATCTAGGAGGAAAGACATTTAATGAACTGATTTGTGTCCAATGTGGCATCCTATCACAGCACCACACTCGAATTCAGTGAGTTCTTCTTTACTGCATGGATAAGTGCTTGATTTTATACACCTGTGCAATGGGACTGAAAAGCAAGGCTTCATGACAGCGGGTAGCTCCGCATGTTTGATTTGGCAGATTTTTTACACCGGATGCCCTTCCTGACACAGCTGGGGCTCTTTCGCTTGTTAGCCGACTGTATAAACCACTACATTACGGAGCCCCGGAAATGGGACTGTAAACATCTGAATTCAAAGATAAAGAGGTACACTATATACACTATATTAACTCATGTTCATATAGTGTATCCTATAGTGTGCAGCTGCTCAGCCTCTGTCTGTAATTAGCCATGTTGCTATCCTTAAGCCAGCTTTCTTCTGACTGGTCGCCACTTTAAAACTTGAGGTTTGAAAACCAGGTGGGTGGAGCTGCTGTGCTCACAGTCAGAGGAGTTGGCCTGAGATGACCATTAATAAAGATTTCTGTTCTCAGTGTTAGAAAACACTGTCTGAAACAGCACATTTATTATAGTACACTCTGAAGTCTGAGCTCATAAGGATTATTGGTAGACACTCTGAAGTCATTATTTAACATTGTGACAGTATATAATGCAGAGATGTAGAAGATGGGAAATAAGGATGGCCCTGATTTAAATCGAAATTGAAATTTTTTACCTAACTTAATGGGTTTGTACGAAGGATGCAGTAAACGGTTAGTTCCACCTAATGTTTTTTCTTTTGGAAACAGAAAACAAGCGTTGCCTGTGCCTAATCCTGCCAGTGAAAATAACATCATTTTGCAGCACTTGGGATGCCCTGGACTAAGCAATGGCTCTCCATCAAGCGCTTTAGAAACAGAGCACAGATCACATTGGCCTGACAATAAAATGGTGTACACACCAGCAAACTCAGGTTGTCCATCTGGCAGCAGGCGCTGCCTGTCTATCCACTGGGATCATTCCTTCCTACTCTTCTGCCTCCCACCACTGTCTCTCCAATTAAAAGTTACACATCAGCCTCAAGTCTGAGCCAGACTTCCAGATGGTTGGAATGATAGAGCAAGCTTTTTCTTCTGTTGCATTGTCAGCGGAGAAATCAGTTACCTGTGTGTCTATTTTCCAAAAGTGCTGTGCAGTTGGGTGGTTGGCGGCTGCTTTGGGAATTGAGCCGAGTTCTCGTGCTTAGTTAAATCTCCAAACTGTGCTCTGTACTTTCAGACACAGAAGCTCGGAGCTGAGTGAGGAACTGCAGATTTCAAATGCTAATGCTGAGCCACATTTTGTTCCCTTTTAGGTTAGATGAGACTGTTTGTTTTTCAGTTTTGCTTTCACCGTTTCTCCTGACATTAAAAGGGACACCGAGACTTTTGTTGAAATGTGAAGAAATGCCAATTACAACTCTGCATTCTGACATAATAGGTTGCAATTTAAGTTGCACTCCCAGCATACGGTGAAGCAAACGTTTCTCTATGATCGGCTGGAGTGAGAAAGCTGAATATCACAAGCACTCATCCGACTGTCTCCATTTATTTCCTAGCTAGCTTTCAGACGATGATGTGCATTAAGCTGTCAGCGACCAAATACCGCAGATATATTATATATATATTTTTTAACCATTACTGCATCCACCGTTTGTTATCTCGCACGTGTTTTAAACGCAGTTGACAAGTAAATCCCACAGCTCAGTATTTGTGCTGCCTCCTTGTGAAAATCTTCCTGTGTATGAACAACGAGCACATCTCTTAAGACCGCAAGACTGCAGCCCTCACAACACAGAACCTTACTTAAACAGCTGAGAACTTAATCATAGCAAGCACAGGTAGAGCAAAGACAGCACAAAGGAGAATACGCCATGCTGGTATGGTCAGCATCTTCTCAGTGTATTCATACCAAAGCCAGCAGAGCATCATCAGTTCCAACTGCATCCTGCAGCTCACACAATCCCGTGTGGGAGACAACTTATGGTTTCTGTGTATCATTAACAGGCTGGCAGCCACCTGTCTTCGTGATGTGCTATGCTTGGATTTTTTAATTCCTCAATAACTGTGAGTTTTGATCCAATATCATCTGACAGGCACGTCTAATGAATAACAGATCCCGCCAACAGCCCAGTTTTTAAAGCAACATGGGACTTTAGATGAAATCCATCCAACGGTTTCTTGAACTGTTTTACAGTCGGCTGGTGCCAGGATACATTGTAACAGAACTTGAAAGCCTCACGCAGTCAAGTTGAATATCACTGTAGTAGATCAGAAGAAAACAGAAGAAGATGGTTGTGTATATATCCAATAGGTAATTTCAGTTTTAATTTCTCCTTTTTCGAAAGAAACCAATTCAATTGGTTTAAGCTTCTGACCAGGATCCCTCCTGGTGAGGTGAGGTGTTCCGGGCATGTGCCACTGGGTGGAGGCCTCTCAGCTGGGAACGCCTCTGTGTTTCCTCGGATAAGCTGGAAGAGATGGATGGGGAGAGAGGTCTAGGGTTCTCTGCTTAGACTGTTGCCTCAGTGACTTGGCCCCAGATAAGCAGAAGAAGATGGATGGATGGATGGAATTTCAGTTTTAAAATAGAGAACATAAACTTTTATTAAGGTCCGAACATAAGCCTGTTTTAAGTCAATTTCATCAATTTTCATGCAAAATGTAAAATTAGTTTAATTCCTTCAAACAACACTCACACCTAAGACTGTTAGTCTGCTGGGGAAAAGCTGATTACAAACAGGAAGCTAAATGAAAAACCTCCTTGTGATTGCTTTGGTTGATAGCAGATTGCTGTGGTTGCCCGTCGTTTGCATTGAGAACGTAGGGCTGTTCGATATAACGATATATTTCGGATCACGATATAAAAACGTCTACCGTTTCATTTTACGCTATCGTTTGTTTCGTGGTGTCGCAAAATAAACCGTTTACAGCAATATTTTTCATCATTTCGATAGTCACTCTAGAATTTCTTAAAGTTCTCTCTGTCTCTTATATTTAATATAACCACACTACGGACAGACAACCGACTGTTTTTATGCGTTGTCGTTAGCAACAACGACGGAAAAACACGTTGCGTGGCTCCACCGTCCACTTGTTTATTTCCCACATAAACCTTTCGCAATAAAGCTTCAGATGCTATTGAGATTTTTCAAAATAAACGGAATCGAGTGAAATAGTATGCAGAGTGTTTACGGACGAGAAGCTAAAAAGAGCTGTCAGGTGCTAAAAAATAAACCTTAGAACAGCCTTTTCCCCGCATCACGCCATGTAATAAATACTCACAAAGAAAATTGCAGCCGTTTCAACCTATCTAACACTTGGCTCCAGGTACACGACGCCCAGCTGAAAACACTTCACGCAAGTTGAGTTGCCCAAGATTCACAGACTTTACAGAAAAAGTAAACTTTTGGTGATATACATCGTTGTCGGGACGATAATTGTCTTATATCGGGATATGAGATTTTGGTCATATTGCACAGCCCTAGGAGGATGCTAACCTCTCTACAATTGCTTGTTAGCTAGACTGAGCAGCAGTGAAACCTGAAAAGGTGTGATGCAAACTGGAAGCAACTTTCAAAGTAAAAGATTTGCCGTATCACTGAAATCGACATGGTTACTTTGAACAGGAGCAGTAGCCTTTTGCGGTTTATGTCACACTCTTTACAGTTTCTCTACCGCTTAGCAGGCAGTTGGCGAGTGTTTACGCCGTCTTCCAATGCAAACTATGGGCTCGTGACCAAACGCAAACTAAAGATTTTCAGTGCAGCCTATTTACATCGTTGCACCCAGTTTCACCTAGCAACAGCAAGCAATCTCTAGCAACCACTCGCTAGCCAACTGGGAAATACACATTTTTCACTAGCCGCCTAGAGACCAGGTGCCTTACACTTTTATCCAACTAATTATGGCTGTCAACCTTAATTTGTTAATCAACAAATGAGGAAACACAAAAAAACAGAAGCTAAAAATTGTTCCTGTTTTTCAAATATGCAGTCTTGCTGCTTTCTTTTCTATGTACGATAGCCAATGTTAGCACTCATTAGCTTAACTATTGTTTGTCGCTAAAGTGCAGCAGTCGCCAAGCAGTAATATTTCAGGGAGGTTATTTTCAGTGTCAGTTTAAATGACCAAACATTATGAGCTGCTGTGGCGTTTGGCTGCCTGTATGGCAGGAATAGAAGTAAGGGTGTTTGCATGCAGTGCCATGCAGTATACTAGCTGCTGTGACAAAAGGGTATGCACTCGCTTTTACATTATAAATAACAGAACGGAAACTGGCAGAAGAGCAAAAGAAAGCCTGTTGTTGTTGTTTCATGTTCAAGCTGGGCAATTCATATAATGATGTGACATCATGAATGAAAAGGTGCCTTCCAATGCAATGCTTTTGCTGACTGAGCTAACCAGATCATCAAAACCCAACAAAGAAACAGACGCCAGTTATGCAGCAACAAAATCTTCCAGAAATAATAGGAAGTAAGGTCACATGATAATTAAAAATGTGTATCGTTTCATCTTTGCCATATTTTCAGAGTACAAATCAATACAAGCCACCACGCTGGCATTCAGCAGGGTCACCACTCAATGATCTATTTGTGTCTTCTTCTGTCTCCTCCGTCAAGCTCATTACCAGCAAAATGTGGGCTGAGGGTGAACTGTGTGGCTGAGCCTCAAGTATGTGCCCCTAATAAGTGCTAAAGCAGTGTGGTGGGCAGTGAGGGAGAATGCAAGGTGATAATTGAGAGCACAACAGTCATTTACAATATGTGTATGGGCTCAAAATGTGGTCATAAATATTTTGTACTTGTAAAAATGATTTGTATGTGTAAAAAAGATTTGTGTGTGCGTAAAAAAGATTTGTATGTGTAAAAAGAATTTGTGTGTGTAAAAAGAATTTGTGTGTGCGTAAAAAAGATTTGTATGTGTAAAAAGAATTTGTGTGTGTAAAAAGAATTTGTGTGTGCGTAAAAAAGATTTGTATGTGTAAAAAAGATTTGTGTGTGCGTAAAAAAGATTTGTATGTGTAAAAAAGATTTGTGTGTGCGTAAAAAAGATTTGTATGTGTAAAAAAGATTTGTGTGTGCGTAAAAAAGATTTGTGTGTGGACTTAGAAAAAAAAACCCTGCAAGTTACAAGTACGGATTTTTGACCCTATTTTTCTTCCCTTCATCTGATTGGTCAATGTCATGTCAATCACAAATGTAACAATCCAATCAGAGAACAGATGGGTTTGGCTGTCGGAGGGGCGCTGTTTTGAACTGCAGGTCCTTGAAGGGTGATACCGTTTGAAGCTGGAGGATCGCTATATAAATATCCGATAGCAGCTAGGTCCCCTAACTTTCAGTAGCTGTTGAAAGGATAAAGTTGTGGTATATCAGTGGTTAGAAATAACATTATTACTTTAGGATTAATTTAACACAAAGTCAGGGCTGACCCAGGACCATTGCTGTGAGTCACAGTGCGCAGCATAAAAGTCCTTTCACATCGGATGCAGGATACGCTGCTAATGCTAACTAAAAGCAAAGGATCCAGAATTTGTTACGCTGGCTGCTGGGCTCTGTGGGTTTTTGCAGCAGCTCTACCTGTACTAGATGCACCTGCTCCTTGTTTTTTCTATCTCTGACTTTATGTCCTCTACAAGAGTTTTTTTTTGCTAGTTCTTCAAATGTTCAATAAAAACATGTATGCTAATTCATAACGAAGAAAGCTTTGTAATGAAGACTGTCATTTCCAAAACACTGCCCGCCCCCACCCCGCGGTCCGCAGCGCTGTTGAAAAGGCTGTGGAAGTCCCTGTATTAAACACGTAGACCTGTGACACAAAAATCACCAAACTCGGACGACCACAGACTGTTTTCCTTCGTGGTGATGAAGGAAAAGGCTGGGTTGGCATGTAAAAGGGCATTTATTCCCTTCAAAGACCTGCAGTTCAAAAAAAGCGCCCCTCGACAGCCAAACCCATCTGTTCTCTGATTGGATTGTTACATTTGTGATTGATGTGACATTGACCAATCAGATGAAGGGAAGAAAAATAGGGTCAAAAATCCGTACTTGTAACTTGCAGGGGTTTTTTTTCTAAGTCCACACACAAATCTTTTTTACGCACACACAAATCTTTTTTACACATACAAATCTTTTTTACGCACACACAAATTCTTTTTACACACACAAATTCTTTTTACACATACAAATCTTTTTTACGCACACACAAATCTTTTTTACACATACAAATCTTTTTTACAAGTACAAAATATTTATGACCACATTTTGAGCCCATACATGTGCACCCTTTGTTTTAAATGTAGCATGCATTTCAGGCATCCATAGTAACAGTAAGTACTACATGCATATATACATACATACTAGGGGTGCAACGATATTCGTATCGATATTGAACCGTTCGATACAGTGCTTTCGGTTCGGTACGCATATGTATCGAACAATACAACATTTGTAATTTATTTTATCAACTTTCCTTCTGACGATGCTGTCTGTGTTGAGCGCTCAGTGAATCTGCGTTCGACTACTCCGCCTAGGCTGCACTGTCGAGCGCAGATCCACTGAGCGCTCAACACAGACAGCATAGTCAGAAGGAAGAGCGCAGGGCAAGCTAGCGAGACAGAAGTTAAGCTCTCCTTGCAAGATGGACCTCCCCCACTCTCATTCAGATCTGGCGTTTGGAATTATTTTGGTTTTCATGTGACGTATGACCCTGAAGGTAAGCGAGTCATGGACTAAAGTAAAACAGTATGTTGGATGTGCCACGCAATGCTTAATTACATGGGTGGGAACTAGTGTGTTAGCGCAGTTAGCTCGTTAACGTGTTGGCCGTCTAGCCCCATGCACGGGGCGATCGGCGGTAGCTCGTTAACGGAGATTTGCCGTGTTGTGGCGTTAAGGTCATTTCAACGAGATTAACCTGAAAGCACTAGTGGGAACACAACGAATATGACTGCACATTTACGCCGACATCATCCTAGTGCAAAGACAAAAACAACAAGCATGCTACTAACTTTAGCCGAGTCATTTAGACAGCTGTTAGCACGTGATTCTCCTTATGCTGCTGAGAATATAGCCCAGAAGAAGCGGATAGTATAGCTTTTATTTTGGAAAGAGACATTTCTCTGTAATAAACTCTCTTTTCCAAAGATGAGTGATTCCTCAATCAGATACAGGGCTCGCAAAATCGCTAGCCCGACGTCCTGGGGCTAGCGATTTTTTCAGTCGGGCTACCAAAATCTATCTCTTCCCTGCCCGTCGGGCTATTGTAGGAAGGAAAAATATATGTCAATGCTTTTGCATTCTTTCAGAAATGTAGCTGGGTAATTATGTCATTGGCATCGGTGAGCCACTGTCAATATGTGACATATTGAAATCGCGTTTGAATTTGTGCTTGTTTTTTTGCTTTCACTTTGCAATCGTGCGAACGGTGTATAGAGAGCGACAGCACTGATCTGTGAGTGATGATAATTTGTGCACCAATTCCTCTGACATCGTCTTATTAATCGTTAGCTTACTATGCAAACATGACAAGTGAAATCTCCCGCAGCTTAAACATGTGAGAGGTTGATCGCGCAGAGAATCGCTGAGCTTATGTGAGTGAGCGTGTAAAAGCATTTCAGTTCTGCTGAGCCAAATAAGACAGGTCAGGGTGAAGAAGTGACAGCCAAAGAAAAGCTTACCACAAAACGGAGAAGTTATGACAAATCAGACTATAAGGCAAAAACAAAGTGCAGCTTTATGGTTTCATGGACAAAAGAATTTCTGTTGCTGCAATATGACGAGCTAAATAACCAGGGCTGCACATAAGTGGTCCGCAGGTGCGCATTCGCTGTCAAAATAAAAAACACGCACAAGGGTTAGGGTTAAATTTAAAAACTGTACTTTTGAGTTAAAATATATATTTATAATTTTAATAAATGACAAATTAAAAAGGCATGAACATTTTTTTTGTATCGAAAAAATATCGAACCGTGACACCAAAGTATCGAACCGAACCGAACCGTGAATTTTGTGTATCGTTGCACCCCTAATACATACATAATTAAATTACCAGTACTGCTAATTTAAGGTAGCTGTGGCATAAACCTTACATTTGGTGGTGGACTAATACATCTTATATATATACATAAACTTAAACTAAACCTTACCAGATTACCAGACCTCGACAGATTTCTAAACATATTTCAACACAATGTTGAGCAGAAATGCTGACAGCCAGAAACGAGGAAAAACCAAAAATTATGTTACAATTTCATATAAACCACACGTACAAAGATACTGGGAACCCATCTCAATTGAACAAATCAATATAACAATGTAACAACCTCAATTATATCTTGCACACGGGGAGACGAGACCGTTTTGTAGGGAGATAATCTTGACTGAATAGATCAAAGTGAAGGGAGTAGATTGAGTCCACAAAGGTTTGACATGAGTTTGCGTGCATCTGAAATCTCAATTACGCTACTTTATTAAATTGATCTATCAGTAAACCCCTCCCTTATAGAAGTGCCTAATAATAGCTAAGCAACGATGGCAAGTATGTCTCAGTTTGGTTACTTATTTTAGTGCATTTTCATTTAGTCCACTGTGACCTTACTTGGGTAGTGCATATGTTTGGAAAGGTAGCACTGTCTCAAACTGAACACAGCGATTAGGGCACTTAATAAAAGAGACATTTATAATGAATGAGTGTGCTTGTATTGCTGGCTACTGCAATTTGCGAACATTTGCAACATGTTGTGCTTTGGAACAAACATATTAACTTAAATGCATAACCACTGAATCACTTTACATCATAGTCAATATGAGGTTTCAACTGCAAATCTGCTACTGCTAGCTAGCTAGTGCTGATGACGTATTGTCCTGAAATTAGATAAATGAAATAGTCTGATGGTGCCGCTTTTTCTGCTGCATGTACAACACGGTGAACAGAACAGAGAAGTGTTTAGCTCTCAAATTTTTTGCCTGCATCCAGGTACTCTCATAGCACTCAATGTAGCCGTACCTGAGAGTGAAACGAGTGCACTAAAAATAGCAAATGTAAGTATGGATGCATGCAATCTGATAATCTACAGTAATGACAATATTTAAACTGAAATGCATGTATATTGCTTAAAAGTATCTTCTTAACGAGCCTTTCCGGAAAAAAAGCACAACATTATAAGAAAATGATCAAGCAATGTATTTATCTGCTCTATTATAACATGCTGTCATTAGCATATTCAGTTATCTACCCTCCTTAGGCACTTGCAGTCCCCAAACAGAACTGCGATGCTGTTAATAGTAATAAGCTTTTTTCCTTTGTTCTTCTGTTGCTCCGTGATCGTTCAAAATTGTACCGAAAACTGAAGAAAATGATTTCAGACAAACAAAAATATATATAAATTTATCTAAGCTTAGCAGAAAGACACACAATACCAAATCCAGGTAATCGCTGCTACCAAATCAAATCATTTCATACTCCAAATAATGAACTGCCACTTTTAAATTACAGGTATTTACAGTACTTTTCTCCCAGAATAGCAAAGAGTCTTTGTTGTGCCAGCGAACAAGGGAGGTCAAAACAAAGCCATTTATCTCTGTTGAGTTGGAAATTAACTTCTGCCTCCGAGCAATTCGACCTAGTAAGAACCCTGTTATGCTGCTGACCTCTCGGGCAACGTGCGAGTGTGTGCGTGTGGCAAAAATAGCACGGTGGTGGATGTATAACTTCAGCCGATTAATATCACATTGTTGACATGACACAACCGAGAAACAACGAAACGATCTTTTAGTCATTCAAACTGCAGGATGAAGAAGGGACATGAATAGCATGTAAAATATGAAGGTATAGCTGCTTGCTTACAACTCAGACAATAAAAATGTGTCGCAGGACTTCCTCTATCAAAAAATGAAGCAAATGGGCAACAGTAGCAGTGTGGCACTCACTAACTGTGTACACACGTATGTGAAATGCATATTTGCACAGCGATATCTCTTTACACATTACATAACCATGATATACTGTGCATATAAGAGGAAAGTGCTGCTTCTAAAGATATCCCTGAGAAGCCTAGACAGCACTTCTTGCTGGAAAAAAAAAATCAATAAAGCATGTCTGTGGTTATGTGTTGAAGCTTTAAAAATTGCAAGAAACTAAAAACTCTTTTATAAATCAGAAAATTATAAAGAATACACATGGGGACTGCCCACTCACAATTTTCTGAATTACTTGTAGAAGATACGCACAAGGATTTCTGCTCATCTAAGTTTAAGAGAAGGCAGATAAGCCTCTGGATTCTCTGTTCAACACCTGATTATATTTCTCGGTCTTTTCTCTCTCTCTTTTTTTAGCAAGTTCTTCATAGTTCACAGGCACACGTGTAAAAATCCCTGAAGGTGTAGCCAATCTGATCTAATACCCTAAGACTCAGAAGTGCAAATGTCTTAAAAAGACTAAAGTTCTTCTTCTGGGATTGATTAAACCCCTAAATTCTCATCTGTGTCTCTAAATTCTATACTAGTGCTATTCCCATAAAAATAATGCCTATGCACAGATCTATGATCGTGCCGGCAGCCCTCATTCTCGTACTGACAGGTTTAGCAGCCACGGGGAAGGAGACATATGATTGTCCACACTGTTACGATGTGTGCATTTACTGCTTAATTTGTAAACCAAGAGGTCAAGTACCAGAGAAGGTGCTCTGGATTAGTTGGGAAACTTTCAGCTAGAGTATCTTAATGAGTTCCCGTCAACACGTTGGAAGGCAAAAGGAAGAGCAAAGAGGAAGAGCAAAAGACACAGACGAGGTGAAACAGAGAGCAGAGAACAGCAGCAAAACTTCATGAGGAGTCGCACACTGAGCTGAAACAAAACAGGTGGGCCATCAACCAATTAGAGAGGTTTAGTCAACAAATCAAAGCGTCCCAAAACTGATCCCAGTGGATCCATCGGCATGTGAGTGTGTGCATACAATAAATGATGTGCTACATAAGCATCAGTCCATTAGATTACATAAACCAGCGGTCTCCAACCCCCGGGTCTCCAACCCCTGGGTCTCCAACCCCTGGGTCTCCAACCCCCAAGGCCACCAGTCCATGAGTCGTTTGGTACCGGGCTCAGGTGTGAAATTAATGGTTTTCAGGGTTTTTATTGTTATTTTTTAATGGTTTTTATCATTAAATCTTCTTTTTTTTTTTTGGTACCGGTACTGGTTTTATTTTGCTGTATTTATCCGCGACACCTTAAAGGCCGGTCCGTGAAAATATTGTCAGACATAAACCGGTCCGTAGTGCAAAAAAGGTTGGGGACCGCTGACATAAACAACATGAAACATCCTGTGGTTTATGTAAAATGTTAAAGGCTTTTGCACAATCATTGTCTCTGATACAGGTCTCATTTCTCAGCGTCAAAGTCAGAACAACCTGGAAATATAACTACAAAGTTCGACAAGAAAAACTTGCATACTGTAGCTTTAAGATATCACCAGTTGTGGTGGCTTTTGTCTGCTCATCCACTTTACAGCTCCGCAAGCCTGAAGAGATCAATTTTCTGAGCTCTGCTCCCTTTTCTGTGGCCTCAGAGATTCTGTTATAGGGGATAATTGTTGTCTCCCATACATTCATACTAGCTGTAGGGACCTACGTGGAAAAGTACATGAAATGCAGTGCAGAAAAATCAATACAACCATGCTAATTGGACTCTCAGCAGGGAGGGAGGAAATGGCTGCGACTCGCACCCATTTCTACAATCCAGCGATGATGAAGAGCCAAATTGCATGTGACACATTAGACAGTGTACTGCTTAGTTACCAATAAAAAAATTCATTGTTTTAAGATCTAACTGCTTCCCATCTTAGCGTCAGATCAAAAAAAAGCGCTCACGCAGTATTCCCATTATAAATGAACAGATTCAAAAAAACAACCTATTCTACTTTTCTATTCTACGCCGGTGTTTAGACAGACCGTCTACTTCCTTACTTTGTTATATTAATATAGCAACACAGCATATAACCTACTTATCGAACGCTCTCAGTTTGAAACCCCCTGGAATACGTCCGCACCTTGTTACTATGCTAAACATGTGATGTCCTACCAATGAATTACATAAAACAAACAAATCCCCTAAGAACAGAAAATTAAATGGATAAATACGTCTCAGTGATAGGAGACATGGCTGTAACCGAGAACATAATGAAAACAATGGCGGCGCATTGCAAAAGCAAATGTAAGATGCTAATTAAATCCCCTGAGTAGGTTGTGAAAGCGTCTAAATGACGCATAGTTTACCATCCAACGGGCATTAGTTTAACTATCGGTATTATTGTAATACATCTGTGCTCTAATAGTAGAGCCAGGACAAATATTTGAGGTTTGGCCACAAATGACAAAGCAATAACATTTTCTTGAATATATCTGTGAAGGTTCTCAGTCATCCAGGTCATCGTAGTCAAAGGAGCTTGCAAAGAAAAGCGTCTGGACTTCTTTAAGTTACTTGAAGACGTTTCACCTCTCATCCGAGAAGCTTCTTCAGTTCTAAGGTCAAATGGTGGAGAGTCCCAGATAGGTCCCACTAGGTTTATATCTGGGACTCTCCACCATTTGACCTTAGAACTGAAGAAGCTTCTCGGATGAGAGGTGAAACGTCTTCAAGTAACTTAAAGAAGTCCAGGCGCTTTTCTTTGCAAGCTCCTTTGACTTTCTTGAATATACTTTATTAAAAAGTTTCTTCTTGATAAAAATAGCCAAATATCTCACCTGTTTAAGCTCAGTCCCCCTAAAGCCCCCGGTTGTGGTATTTATTGTAAAAAAACAAATCTGGTGCCATTTTCTGGAAGGTTGTCAAGCATAGCACACTCACAGAAGAGGCCACCTACTATTACTACGGCTCAAAACAGATGCTGGATTTGTTTTTCTCCTGTTCTGTTGCAATGAATTTGGTAGATTTGGAGGAATTTGTAAAACAGGTTTAAAAACATGACTGACTCATAGATTTATAGCCTTTAGTTATTCTCATATTCAGCTTTAATTAGGCAAAAGTACATTTTTGTAACATCGTTCACAGAGATCAGTGGTTTGTGGAGGGTTTTTGTCCCGGGTAGAAATGGTGAATAATGGCCTGGTTTGGAGAAAAGCACTTAATGAATGTATTAATACACCTGTGATAAAAGTCAAAAAGGTTTAAAATTTAAAATGACTGAATTCAAGAATTTATGACCAAATCATCGGTCGCTCACTAAAATTAAGAAATTAATCAAGTATAATGTTCAACCACCAAAACAAATTTAGAAATTCAAGCAAATAACTGTGATTTGACATCATAATAATAATAATAAAATAATAAAACATTTTTTTCTCCTTTTCTATAAGTTAACAACAGTAACAATATTTTAGCAATAAAACTATCATTTTGATTAAAGAGCGTGGACATACTGGTGGGTTAACCGTTACAGAAACAGATATTAGTCATTTCTAATTTAGGTCAACGGTGGCTCAAAGCTTACATTGGGTGGTGATCTAATGGATTTGTTAAGCACTGTAAATATCTAAAACAGTAGAACTGTAAAAAATTGTAAAAATCTTGACGTACCTCAAATCAAAAAGTAATCAAGGTTATATGTGACCATATGCCAGCTTATAGTTCCCAGTATTCTCGCCTATAGATACAGAACAACACTAAAACTGTATGTATTTCCTAATAAAACTTGGGAAATGATGGTAACCTGGGTATTTTGAGTTCATGCTGTATATGTCACAGAGCAGAATGCACATATTCAGTTCCTCTGTAAACAAGCCAGCCTCACCAGAACACATTTAATGGTTTTAGCAGCTATGAAAGAACCAAGAAATCGCCCGACATCCCTAATTTTCTAAATCTAAAGAAAACCGGTAAAACGACTGGCTGTTGGCTGCCTTTGTGCATCCACTGTATGTTGGCGTCTGTGGTTCGGATTGTTTCTCTCGCTCTCTTTCAGACTCTGAATCAGCAGGTCCCTTCGGTAAACAAGGCAGAGTGATTGTTGGATTTGCATATTCCTGAATAAATTATATTTCATTTCTGAGATAAGCGGTGCACTACTGTTTGGTAGCTTTTCCTCCTCCTTCTCTTCTGCCTCCTCTCTACGCCATTCACGCATGCTGCCACGAATTAACCCTGATCATGAGGGACCGTGGCGAGTAAGAAAGTGCTGCTCAAAATTCATGTTTTCGGCGGAAGGAAAATCATGCCATTGGCCCCCGGTGGGGCCCAGACTGCCAACTACGTGTATGGTTAATCAGGGCTGATAATGATTCATGCCCATGTCTGCCACCAAGGAGAAGGATGGGAGCCACGCTTAGTGGTGTGAGATGGGGCTAGAAAGCCAGGGAGGAGAGGAGGTGGAGATTAAAGAGGCTGAAGCTACAGTTGGAGATGGAGGTGGAGAAGAGAAATGGGAAGATAAGGACAGTAGTGGAGAGGAGGCGACTCCCAAAGACGAGTCCGTGAAGGAAGGCAACGAAGGAATGCAAAAGAAGTCTAATCCGCTGGATTAGGCTGTTTAATGTGGGAGCAAATCACTATTTCGTGTGTGTGTGTGTGTGTGTGTGTGTGTGTGTGTGTGTGTGTGTGTGTGTGTGTGTGTGTGTGTGTGTGTGTGTGTGCAGCCAGACCAGCATATGGACATGTGTGCATATTCACAAAACTGTGTCTAATGGGCCTGGGTGAATGAGGTTCTTCATATGAACACATCTACAGACTGTAACCCCTTTTTAATTACAGCCCTGGCATGCTGAAGAAGCGACCACGAGGGAAGAAAAAAAAGAAACCTTCCATTAAACCACATGTAGGTCCAACACCCACCTCAATCGGTTCAGCTGATGGCTGCTTTTTTATTTCTCCCCCTAATTCCTCTCACTTCCTTGGGAGAATTGGGCTGGTGGTATTTTGGCTGTGAAAAGGAAACCATCGGACGGCAGGGGCATGAATATTCCAAATGACTAATGTTGCACATGCTTATTTTTGACATATCTGGCTTCCGCAGGGAAATAAAACACTTCTAATGCAGGGGGACCATCTGTTATCTGTTGCTGGTGTTTCAGAGCAGGCGGATTCGGTGCTCGCTCTTGTACGTGCGCGCACACACACACACACACACATTAAGGATACACACAGGCATACAGATACACGCGCAGGAACGCGGGCAGACAGATCGACATGTTCTCACGCAGCGGGAGATGTGTCGTGCGTAGCCGGTACGACACATGCGCACACACACGTACTAACAGCAGAATCCGTCGGGAGCATGCACAACAGACACGCTCTAAACTCCTATACAAATTGAACACTCCTTTTCTTCCCCCTTTTTTCTTTTATTCAGTGTGTTTGTCAAATGCACTGTAAATCACGGGGTGTAGGTGACTGGGAATGCACACAATTTTTATACTGGCCATAAATATTCTGGCCTGTCTCTTCTCTGCAGCTGGAGCAGGATAATATGCTGGCAGTGTAAAGGGGGGGAGGATAGACTAGATGCACTAGATTCTCTCTTAGATTGGTTTGAAACTGTGGCCAAAGTAATAGTTGCAAGAGGTATAGTAAACAAAGCTCTTGCATGCATGGATTACCTGTTTGTTATTTTCAGAAAATAGCTTCTGGGTGTGCCATAATACCCCTGTTCAGGCAATAAGGCGTTCTGGATAGCTAGATTTGCCTCAACAATATGTGATGTGTTTGAAAAGAGTCCAGAGCAGTGCAAAGATTTTAGATAAAGTGCAAAATAACCACTGAAATAATTAAATTGTAACACAGATATTGTTAAAGGTAACCTGGATTTTTTATTTAAATAAAATAAATATGTTACATACAGTAACATAATATATAAATGCATATTCTATACTGTATATAAATGATGGCAGGACCCACATTGCTGTCACTTATTTATCTGTCCTGTTGGGGGCGCTGTGTAAGACACTCAGACCTATGCTATGATTGTTTTTTTAAACCATATTGGAGTCCATGCTGTTATCACATAACGCCTCTTAGCTTTATTAACAAGATGCACCACACAGACACAGATACCTGCTAATTAGTGTGAAGATATTAATTACATTTAAACTGAAATTTCTCTCCTGTGGAGGGTGTTAGTAGAATTAACCACAAGTTTATTTTAAATTGGTAGAGCAAAAAGATGTTTGCAGGATGGGTTAGCAAAGCGCAATTATGTCATAGACACAGGCAATATTAACTACATCATTACCAGACATTATCTGGGCTTCCTTATTAGTAACTCATCTATACTACAAGCCTCTGAAACTGATCACTTCCTTCTTTGTATACAAAGATGTGACAGACGTGTTATTCTCCATATATGAAGCTTTGTGGAGTTACTGCTTACAGTCCACTAAATACCCTGATGTAAATGAAGGCCTTGTTTGTCTTGAGAGGTGCATTTGTATTGTCTGCGATCGCTGCTGTTGTGTGCTCCTCGCTGTTTGCAGTGTTTGACATAAAACTGATAAATATTGGGGGCTTAGTTCTGACGCTATTTGGACTCCCACACCTGGTTCAGCTTTAGAAGGATTTTAATTGGCTGTGCATCACTGCTGTAATGTTACACTCTCACCCCTGGTGGAAGTTTGCGATTGGTGATCCCGCGTTTTTGTGTTTTGTCTGATTAAAATCCTCAGGTTTGTGTGCTCCTATCGAGCTGTTATGAAGTTGACAATTAGATACAGACAGCACAACCCTTTTTTTCTACCAGGGCACAAACATCCTGACTTCTGCTCTGAAGTCGGCAATTTTAACAAGAGCGTCAAGAGTGGGAGTTGACTCATTTTTGGAGCCGACTTTAAGTGCCTGTTTTTTTATTTTTGGCACTTCCACATCGGCCTCATTTTTTCAGCCACAGATTCTATTAACATTTATAAAACGTACCAATCGTGACGTTTTCGGCTACAGACAAGCTGCTGAAACGCGTGCAGCACACATTTGACTTCCAAGAAAATCAAGACCAAACAGAAAAAATAAATATTTTTGTCTTTGAAGAATGTGGTTATTATGAATTTTCCAGAGCACACCATGATCTTTTTTAAATGCTTAGTTTTTAAATGTACTTTAACAAGTGTGTAACGCTGTAAAAACAAGTGCAAAGTGCAGGCTTTTATTATATGCACTGTTGAAACACATTTTAATATACTTGACATAAATTTGAGCGTAATTAGTTTATTTATGTGGCTACAGTACATGTGTATTATTCATCTCATTGTTTAGGCAATTTATTTTAATGTTTAGTCAAAAATATATAGTGAAAAAAATAATTTTTTTTTAAACCTAGGACACTATCGGGTGATTTTCACCCGAGCAAATATATTTGATTTTCAATATGTTTTGTGGGTGTTTCCCTAACCCAAAGCCCACTTTCTCCTACAGGCATGTGTTCGGGCGATTTTTACCCGGCAATAGTGATAGAGGATGAAGTAGGTTTGATAGTGTTAGTGTATAAAATCAGGTGATCTTGCCGCATCTCAAGTCCCGATCTGTAGCGTGCTTGACATCCCTACCGCGGCACACTTGCAGGTGAGGCCAGACCAGTGGCAGCAGTAAGCAGTAGCCCCTTAGGGAGGTGCGCTGACTGCCCTGCAGGAGTGGACAGGAAGTGTGTCCACGCCATTACTACCCTGCGTCTATTTACTGCATGTAAGGAATAGGTAAGTAAGAGTGGGCCTGGAATTTGCATGTCATACTTATTTAGTGCAGTGATTATGACAAAATATCACAAAGTGGTGATTTCCAGGGGAATTCATATGATGAAAAAAATATTTTAGTCAACCGGTCATTTCCTCATGACTGGTCATTCTCCTGCAGCTGTTCGTGTGTCGAGACTGTGCTCAAATGTCCCAGGAATGGGTGGACCAAAGACCAACTTTCCAGTGTCATTATTTTTTTGTTTAGGATTTTTTTTTATTGTCAAATTCCTAATTTTTCAGAAATTTTTGAGCATTTTTTAGGCCCCCCCCCATGACACTTCTTCTTCATTTTGTTAGACATGGCACAGTTGAAAATAAAAGAAGACCACTCCAATTTGTCATGTGTTGTCAGATTTTGATATATTTTGATGCCAAGTACTTTTTGGGTATATTATATTGGGTAAAAACCACCTGGCGTTAGTAATGGTGTTACGATTTATAGCGATAGTGTTCTAGGGTTAAATGAATGCTTATTCAGGTCAATTTTAATTTGACTTATTTGTAAGTGATCCAGTCGTCTGAAAAGTGTCTCCTCTCCGTTAGTCGAGCCCTTTTTACCATGAACAAGTATCTGTGATTGCACCTTAATTTCAGGGAAGCTGTGCAAATCCTCTAAACACAATGCAATTACACACACCCTGTAGTTGATCCATTGTGGATACATTGTTAAAATAGTATCGCATTAATTAAAATAGGCCAACAAACCTGTCAGCTCTTGTGTGGAGGGTAAAAATCTAACAGAAAAAGAGATTAATGTATTCTGAGAAATCAACTCATAAGCATGTGCAGCACTGAGAGGCTTGCTACGAACATTATCTTGTGGCTACTTTGTGGTGAATCTTTAAAAGAGGGGTTTTAAATTGTGAGGGGAAGGGGCGAGGTCACTAGAGCAGTGGTAAGGTTTAATAACTCACCTCTGTCAGCTGCCTTTAAGTGAGGATCTTCACTGGAAAGACTGCCTGGAGCACCCTGCGTGTCTTTGATCTACAAGCACATAATGGAAGCAGAGAGGGGAGAGAAAACAAGGTCAAAGATCTGCACACTTGTGAGACCTTGGGTATCACCTGCGTTAATGTATAAAGCGACAACAAAGGCGCCCGTGGATGTGTGCGTGTGTAAGACATGAGAAGCTATTTTTTTTTCTTTTTTAAGATCATTTCAACTCAGGTCCATGACTCTAATATACACCTCCCACCAGAGAGAGGAGACACTTGTTTTAAAATACATGGTTCCTCTCTGTGCTCAAAGAGGCTCCCGGGAGCCTCTGCAAGACAGTTTAATGATGAAAGACAACATGTCTGGATGCAAGTGTTCGCTTTCAGATCGCAGGGGAAAAACAGGAAAAAGCCAAAACTATTTTGGGTCTTTAATTTTCTTTTAAAAGATGCCACGTTCATTTCTAAAGATTCAAACCGCGTCGAGGAGCCTCACCTCACGCAAGGTAGGTTTAGATACAGTAATCGCCTAATCCCTCCCAGAATAAATATTTTTGGAGTATTAAGCTGTGGCAGCAAAACATATGAAAAATATGAAATCTCAAAATATTTATGTTTATCTGTAGCTGGGAATCTACCTGAGGTTAGGAAACGTGGATTATTTCAGTCGAGCTGTATTCTGTTGTTGATGCTTGTAGGCATTCTGTATTAAAAAGAACATTTTGCAAAACACGCACTCTTTCTGGAGCTATCATGATGTTGAGGAGGACTAAATATGACAAGATTCCCACATATGGGACGGAGGAAATATAGGTCTGATTTGATGACTTGTCGCATGCTGCATGCTGTCACATTTTTTTCCTTCACTGGAAACCAGACTGTAAACTCAACTGTGCGAGTGAGAGGCGTTGCCAAATGCAGTGTGACTCACCACCTCTGAGGAGAACAAAAACCTGCTTAAGATCACGGTGACATCGCATGCAGTGTTTGCAGTTCCGAATATTTTTGACAGATTGGACTGAATACAAATGTGAAAATTGTCAGGCAAGAAAGGGAAAAAAGAAAAAAACCTTAAGAGAACATGTCACCGAGTAACTCTGTTTGACAAGCATTTTAAAGAAACAACACACAACGTTACTCCCATGAAGCTTTGTGAGCTCAGGTTCTGAAATCTTCAAATCTGCCAGGGAATTTGTACTGAACCTATTCGATTGAAATTATGCTATTTTATGTGTTAGAAATCAGCAGGGATAGCATAAAGCAGGATCGACAGACGCAGGAACCTGTATTTTGAAGCCTTGATAACAGCTTTCATCCCACTGCCATCTTTTTTTTTGTTAGAGCCAAAAGTGACCATATTCAGAGAATATGCTGGAGTGCTAAATTATTTGCTAATGCTTGTGACCTTGGTTAACAAGGTAAGGCTTAAGACATAGATCCCTGCTTATTGCATTTCAGCTACTCCTTTGTTACCGCAGCAGATAGCTCCACATGTTTGATTTAGCAGACTTTTACACAGACACCCTTCCCAAAAGAAGGTTTGGAATTGAACCAGCAGCCTTTCACTTGCATTTAAAGAATGTTCCAAACAGGACATTTATTAAAAAAGGAAAAAAAAATACAATAGACACTATAGACACAAACATCAATGAGCAACACCTACACTGGTTAGCAATGTGTTAGCACAGTTAGCACTGTGTTAGCACAATTAGCACTGTAGCTTCACTGTTGCTAGCAGGTTCTGGGTTTGAACCTTCTGACTGGCAGGGCCTTTCTGCATGGAGTTTGCATGTTCTCCCCTGCACAGGTTTAGTCTGGCATAGCTAAAGCCCCGCCCCCACAGTCCAGTCCAAGCACATGCATATTAGGCTAACTGCTGATTGTGCTATGATGTCAACTATGATGACAACTCGTTAGCTAATGAGTGTGCCGTTTCACACCACAGATAATCCTTCATTCAATCAATCCTTCAATCCTTCAAACAACTTTTCGATTAAATGACCTGACATGATCGACCGATTTCATAAACTCAGCAGGTTTGTGTCAACTCAGAAAGCAGTTTCACCATCGACTTCTATAGGACCGGAAGTATTTTTGTAACCACAGCTATCACCATCTGGTGGCCTTTAGACAGAATTCAGGGAGGGACTTCTGCATTAGCATCTATGGGCAATATGGACCCATTCCCTGACGCTAAACTTAATAAGCAGTCAACAAACCTGAAAACAGATGGATTAAAACCATTTATTCTACCATGCTATATTTTGGGTATTTTATCGTGCATTTTCAGAGTCAGCCTCTAGTACCTTTTTGATAAACTGCAGTTCTGGTCAAACATTTCCTACTTTTTTTAAGCCTCTGAGCTGTCAAACTGTGAACATACAAATGCCAGTACAAAAGGAAAAATACAAAAAACAAAGCTGAAATGATAAAACAAAAACAAAAAACACAAGGTCAGCCAAGTAGTAGCTCACCCAACTCACCATGAAATGACAAACGCAACACTGATGTTGAGAGACACTTTGAACATCCATTAGGTAACCATTGTGCGCATGTTTGATTAAAGTCTGACCAATAACTGTGAACTTTGGACGGACAGGTCGATGGATGGACCAGTCATTTGACTGGATGTGCTAAAAATCCCCAATCTACAAATCCCAATGAAGTGCATCGGTGTTTCAAGGACACAGGAGCTGATGCATTTATTATCAACACATTTACAGCTCACTAAACAGATTACTCATTAAAGTTTTCTCATTATGCTAACAGGAAACATAATTCAAGCACTATTATGTTGTTTTTAGTTGCATACAAATGCAATTTCTAAAGAGTAACAGTTGAAAACACAAAATAGCTGCTTTAAATTATTAATTCTTCTTCGTTCACCTTTTTTCACTCCCTGTGTGTTTATGCATCACTCTGCATTTAATTATGAATTATTATTAATCTCTTGGTCTCTCCCACAGCGTGTCTTTTGTCCTGTCTCCCTCCCCTCACCACTAACCTGTCTCAGCAGATGTCTGCCCCTCCCAGAGCCTGGTTCTGCCAGAGGTTTCTTCCTGTTGAAAGGAAGTTTTTCCTTCCTACTGTCACCAAATCCTTGCTCATATGGGTCGTCTGACTGTTTCAGTTTTCTCTGTATTATTGTAGGGTCTTAATGCCTTAATGTGTTATCTAAATAAATTGGAATTTAATTTCTTAAAATGGTTCAGTATACAAAAAGTGAGGAGAGCTTAAATTTTAGAATCGCAATACCAAACATGTTGGCTAGTTACTACAATTAAATATTATGTGGGGACAAAAATAATTTATGCTAGCTTGCTAATATGCAGTATGCAATGTAAATAACATAACATACTGTGCTAGTCAGTAACTTGGTCTAGATGACCAGTGAATATATCCATGTATGCTTTATTTTTATTGAATATATAAAATATATTTCAATCCTTTATCCTTTTCCATTCATTTAAAAATCCAGCTAGTATTGCAGAGTTATAAATAGATACAGTATCTTCGTGACAATGGTCAAGGTTCGCCTAACCACAAAGACCTCAACAAGACAAGTTTCCTGCACATAATGTGGTATTACCACAGGCAGAAATGATGGAAGCTTCACTTCAAGTGCAGTCTTCTCATTCTACCTATCTCTTCACATCCACATCATTCTCCAGTTGTTTGTGTCTGAGAGTGAGACACTGGCAGAGTAAAGCCTTCAAGCAGCCAAATACGCTGCTCTCAGAAATCAGCCGGCACAAGAAAACAGAGGCTTGCTCTTGAAAACTGTCTGTCTTTGAAGGATCTTTATTCTCCGCTCCCCAGCTGCTGGAGATGCGTGTAACTGCTTAGACATACAATGGGTGCATCGCGGGTATTTGTCCATGGAGAGCTGGGCCCAGTAAATGAAAAGAGGGGCACACATACCCAGGAAGCAGCTAATTAATTGACAAGCAGATATTTCGGAATTTATAATCATCAAACAGACTTCATTTTGTTCCCCCACCACCATCCTCGCCAACCCGTTATCCCAGGCGACTTACTTAAGAGACTTATCTTATAAATACAGCCCTAATCAAAATAAATGACTAAAAGCTCTGAGGGAGTTGAAGGCTATACACATTTACATCAGAGGAACTGATGCAATTTAAACAGCCGCCTCAGCACCGCTGAGTTAGGTTCAAATCACAGAGAATCCTAACTTATGTAATACTTCCACTGTTTTTTCTTTTCTTTTCTTTTTTTTTTGGTTGTTGTTGTTGCTCAGTTTGGCAGACCTATATTCATGACAGCCAACTAGGAGAGACAGAGCCTCCCTCTATGTGTGTGTTACACTGAATTCCCACAGCAGCATTCGTGCGCTGTGAGTGTATCATATTATAAAGATTTTTTTTCTCACATGCTTTTGTGTCTATTTGACTTCACCGTGTGTGTGTTTGTGCTCGGTGCACATCTGTGGGATTGCCCATCTCTCAGCATTGGTTCAATGCTTAATATTCTTCCTTCTGTTTCCTACCGGGTATACATTTCTTGTAAAATGTAGCAGTGAGAGCGTTTTAACAGCCAGTGGCTTACAGGATCATTTACAGCTGGTCATTGACTGTCTGGCTGAGAAGCAGAGTGGCTGATGGATAGATTGTCAAAGTTTCACCTCGGTCCAAGTTTTGATGGATATGTTATAGCCACAAAGCCCAATATAACAGACTGCACAGACTGTGAAGCCGCAACTCACCGAGTATAAAAGCCCAACAGCTTTCTGTTGATTTAAAGGGAAGCTGTTAGAGAAATTTAATACACCAGCTTCATCTGTACCGAAGTCATGTTTAGGATTAATGTGGAGACAGCAGTGTTTATGACACGACGTGTATCTTTGCACAGGAACCGAGGGGCAACGGCTCAGTGTTTGCACAGCTCCTCTGCCTCTTGACACTGTTGATAACACAAAGTGAACATGACTGCGGCATTTGTAGAATCAGCAGTGTGGAGTAAAGGAGGATCGACGTTGTCACGACTTAGAGTCAGCAAACCCATTTTACCATCCGACCAACCGAACTCAAGTCATTGCACTCTACTGGTAAAATCGGTTGTTTTTCATGTGTTGTCTTACAAAGAAGGACCATAAGAAGAAAATAAGAACGTCGGCTCACAGCACATCACAGTTTACAGATTACCGTCCTGTGTGAAGCATAAAAAGAAACAATCTTAATCTTGAGCACAGTTTGGGTGAAGATCCATTAGCTGACTAAACTGTGTTAAGAGTAGTGACTTGTGAATTGTGGGTGGTATGAGCCATGGTACGAGCTCAGTGGTCCATCAGTGAGATGAGCTAAGAAGATGGATTGCTAAATAGAGCATTTTCTGATTTGTCAAATCAAAAGCGCAATCAAATCTTAGAGAAAGTAGCTTCAGTCTTAAAACAAATCCAAATTTCTGCTGGTTGGGCTATGACAACCAATGCAACCTCTTCTCTAAGGATGAGGATATACAGCAAAGATCCTTTGCAAAGGCGACTCTAGAAGCCTGGAGATTTGTTGAGATGACAATTCGCAGATCATGCCCGCTGAATTTAGTTTGGTTTCTGTAATTACTATGGAAAACATTTGTGTATCACATTTAAAGCTGAAGATCAAATCAGCACGTTTCATTTACTTTGACCCAACAAGTTATGCACAGTGAACTCAATGCAAAAGCTGCAATCGTGACATTTGCTGAAATCACGTGATTCACACTATTGTTCAGTCTGCTGCCTTATGACTTCGGTGCCCACTAGGTGTCATACCATAACCCTCAGTAACCAGATGTCCTGTTGCTGTAAATTATACATGGAACAAAAATGCTAATTTTATACACAGTTTATAACCTAAATGATGCTGATTCCCTGTTGACAATATGTGGCGCTGAGTTTGATCAAATATTTGACGATTAGATTAAACGCAGCACCAGGGATGCTACTGAAATTTTGTGGGTGGCACCAATTTGCCAAATCCACTAGCACGACCCATAAGATATGAAAGTCTTCATCACGTCGGATGTGTGTGTCAAGTTTCATAACTTCTCAAGCTTTCTTGGCCCCTCAGCAATAACTTCCTCTTTCATGGTGATTCATCATTCCACCAGGTGGAAATGAAAATTCACAACTTTCACAGAGAAGCATAAGATAAGATAAGATAAGATAACTCTTTATTGTCATTGCACAGTCATACATAGTACAGTAGTACAATGAAATTGGAAAAACTGTCCTACGTCGGCACTACATATAACACAACACGACACGATGTGACACATCACAACGTAACAAACAACACAACACAGTATATTAACTTAGTATAAAAAAGAAGAATAAGTGTATGTGTATTGCACACTGTTATTATTGCACATTAATTATTATTGCACCTTGTTATAAATATAAATATTATTGTTATTGTTTTAAACATTGTTACCTCCCCCTAAAAAGTCCAGGGAGGTATCCAGTCAGGTCAGCTATTTACATTGATCAGGGCTATTGCCCTGTTGTAAAAGCTGTCCTTGAGTCTATTTGTTCGGGACCTCAGCAGCCTGAACCTCCTGCCAGACGGCAGCAGCTTAAACACCCGGTGTCCTGGGTGTGTGCAGTCCCGTAGGATGCTGCGTGCCCTCTTGAGACAGCGAGTGCTGTACAGGTCCTTCAGGGAGGGAAGAGGATGTCCAATGATTTTTTTGGGCCATGTTGATGACCCTCTGGAGTGCCTTTCTGTGTGCTGTGGTGCAGCTGGAGAACCACACACCGATGCAATATGTCAGTACACTTTCAATGGAGCAGCGGTAGAAGACGGTCAGCAGCTCCTTCTTCAGGTCCATTTTTCTGAGGATTCTCAGAAAGTGGAGACGTCAGAAAGCATCGTCAAGGTCTGAAGTTCATTTAAATCACTTTTGAGGTGGATGTGGTAAACCTCTCTACTTTCAAGGTTAGGCTTAAGACTCTTCTTTATGATAAAGCATCTAGTTAGGGTTGGATCACGTGATCCCGTATCTGCCTTTAGTTATGCTGCAATGGGTCTAGGCTGCTGGGGGCTTCCCATGATGCACTGATTGTTTCTTCATCACCACCTTTTGGCAAGCTTTTTGTTTATGTGTTAGGGTTAGGAACAAAAAGCTTTTTGTTTATACCAGTCAAAGCAGATGGCTGCCTATACCTATGGCTGGTTCTGCCGGAGGTTGCTTCCTGTTAAAGGGGAGTTTGTCCTTCCCACTGTCACCAAGCGCTTGCTCATGGGGGTTGTCTGATTGTTGGTGTTTTAACTGTACTGTAGTGTCTTTACAATATGAAGCACCCTAAGATGCTGTGATTTGGCGCTACATAAATATAATAGAATTGAATTGAATGGAACCTATAAAGAGAGGTTCATCAAAGTATAAAAGGCCTCCTGTCAGCTTTGTGGTAGTCTAACTATTGCTGGCTACTGGTGTATAGGTGTGTTCAGGTAAGGCAAAGGTGAAATTTGTTGAAAGTTACAGCAATTTTGTGCTTTATGGTAAAATATCGAAATCATGCTATTTGATGCAAACTCACTGTTTTCAAGAATAAGTAATCCAACCTCCTTATAGCTTTCCTGACCAAGTTTTAGATGGCCCAGGTCAACCTGCTTAGATCAGTGCATTAAAGTTCAAAACATGTCATTTCCTGTCAGTAGGAATTGCCACTGACCGTTATCAAACATGAAAAGTCTGGTCTAGATTCTACAGTTTAATGATGACTGAACTTCTTTACCCGCACCAAAAATATTAAAGTGCTCTGTCTTTCCGTTCATTCTGTTTAACTTGGCCACATTTTAGGATCTGATGCTGGCAGAATTTAAGAGTAGATCAAGGCAGCACAGGCAGTGTGTGCTGGTGGAAGAGTCCATATGTGTGTCTGAGAGACAGCGTGTGTCCTCTGCGAGAGGTAAAATAATGACAGGCGAGAACGGATGGCTGGTGACGCGGTGACGAGGAAAGTGCCACATATTTTGGGCCTCAGGCTGGGCAGATGTGAAAAAACTTCTTCTCTTTTCCCTTCTTCCCCCCGGTTGCCTTCTCCACTCTTCCTCGCACCACCCCTCCCTGCGACGCTGCTCAAACAAAGGACACAGACGCCCTAAGTGGTTTTCTTTTTCCGATCCCATACGTGTCTGCTGGCGCTTTCGCTCTTCTGTATCTCGAGCTCGCAGCGAGAATAGTGACAGAATGAGTCACGGTGGTTTTTTAACAAGCCAATCTTTTGATTAATTTTAATGGCACTTGCTAACAAAATCTTCTTTCACTGGGAGAGAACGTTCTTATTATCACACGTTAAGTTGTGTTTTTGCATGAGATGAAATTATCTTTGACAGAGAGAAATATTACGATTCCAGATGTGCATTTTGCACCTTTTACTGTGTGAGTCATGCCTTCTGGGAAGTGGCACATAGTGTCGGCATACAGTGTACAAGCTACTGCGATGAACTATTAAAAAGAAAAACGCGGTGCAGAATCCAGAGACTCCAGGTGAGATAACACAGACTATTAAGGTTAGTTAAACCCACATTTCTCTGCACGTATATATCAGAAGGTGATGGCTATCAGCGCTGAGAAAAACAGCAGCTTGTGCGACGCACTCGCACTTTCAGGTCATGCCAGTTGGCTCCTCAAAAGCGTGACAGCGATGAGATCCAGACAGAACAGGAACAAGAAAGTAAAAGAGCAGAAGGGGAGAACATGGCAGCCAAGAACTACCACTTCAACATCAAACGAATGTTGTCACAACAGAGCAACAGAGCCACCCCTTTTAACTGTGACACCATTCAGCTGCTCATCACGCTGAGCGGGGCAAGGCGGAAAGCTACTGTAAGTCAAGCACAAGCACGGTGTTTATTAAATCAGAGAGCTGGGAGCGGAGAAAAGTGTGCATACTGTCTAAGCGGCGTTAGAAAGGCGGCCTTTTTCCTCATCCCTCCATGAAAATGAAAGTTGGGAAGGGAAATGAAGTGTGTCTTCCAATGACGGTAACGGCGATCAGCGAAGCTTGAGAAATATGGTTTTGAGAGCTTGGTGCTGGAGTTTGTAAGAGCCAAAAGAAACAATATATGTGATAATCTAGAGGCATCATTTAATGGTTTCAGATTTCACAGAACGGTGCGGCTTTTTCGAAATCAGAAGGGAGAAACGGGGCTGTGAAGGTTGTAGCCATTTATGTAAATGTGTAAGTTGCTGAAAGAAGCAGTTAAGTTTCTCTATAATCTTTAAGGCGGGTAATCGTATCATTTAGTGCTATAAATGATTCAGCCTGTGGGAAGGGAAAAAAAAACAGATTTTTATCCATATGTTGGCATTTTAGCTAACAGTGTCAGATGGATCAGCAGAAGTTCTGTAGTCATGCTAAATTTTAAAGAAACAGCTAAATGATCAGGAGCCAGACTCTCAGCTGAAAGAACTGTTGTATCTCTGACAGAAGGAAAACGTGAGGCAGGAAAAAAAGAAGAAGTAGGAGTGTCGGGGAGGCAGACCGAAAAGAAAGGCTGTCTCCTAGCGGACGCCGGCGTGCGGGGCTTGTCAGTCGTCATCGCGTGCCACTCTCCTTGTGAAACTGAGGCAATATACCCCATGAAATATTCACCAAAGTTGTTTTTGCTTAAAAAGGAGTGGCGAGGGGAGGGGGTGGCGGGGAGATGAGGAAAATGTGCTACTATAGATAGATGGAGAGTCCCCCAAATGCTTTTGATGTCAAGCTTGCTCAGGCTTTTTTACATGGGGTGCGACGGGGACACCAGCAGGGGGTCCATTAAATGTTCACACAAATGTACCCTTAACAGCACATCAGTCTCCACAGCCTGAGCTCCCAGTCCCCGACATAGTCTTCTAATTCTGCTGTAATCTTTATATATCCAAAGCTTTTGCTACTGATTCTTCTTTTTCTTTATTTGCATTGTGATGTTTGATAGATGTGGCACACTGGGAAAACAAGCACTGTTAGTCTATTATGGGTAAATTACATACTGAGGATTTATTGCTTTTAAATATTTCAACTCAAAAACTGTACATTTACTGCCAGTCAAATCAGTGATATCGAACTGCAGTTACCACCAGCTTTAAACACAAGTGTTCTTTCAAATCCAAAACCCAGAAATACAACGAAAACAAAACAAATAAGTAAGAAAGTTGATGTGCGAGCTTTTAGTGGGCTGCACAAATTCCTCCTGAAATGTTATTTACTGTAACTAAGGCCAGCAGTGATGTTGCAATTCTATGAAAAGACAAATGAGGGAAGGTTAACGTCATTTAAAAATGTACAAAAAACCAAAAAAAGACTGAATAATTAGGTCCTAATTAGGCTTAGGAGAGTTGGTGATTCATTAGCCGTGTTTGCTTTCGACGCAGCAAGTGCTGTCACGGCTTTTGTATCTGTGACTACCTCCGTTGCCGGGATGAGCATTGTGCAGGGGACGTAAGCATGGCGTGGAATAACAACATGCCATTAGCTGCTGCAGCTGCTGCGAACGCTTTCAATACAACACAACTGCACACGGTCCCTTTGTGTGTGTGTAATAAGGTCAAGACTGTCAGTTTTGACGTAGCACATTGTATAACACACCCCTCTCCTGATCAGGAGTTTCAATGTGGGCGTCTCAGGAAAATGAAAGAAGGGTAACATATGTAGTTGGGTTTTAGACGTATCTGGACAGCGACAAAAAATTATCTGTATTCTGCTGATGCTTAGCCAAGCTGCTGTTTTCAGTTTGAGGGACCTCATGCCGTGATCACACGTCTCTCCGTGTTCCTTTTTAACTTGAAGCCGGAGTTTCGGAGTTTCAGATATCACACCCCAGTTGTCCGTGTTCCAGTACTAGCAGAAAAAGCTGCAGCAGGTTCATGGAGTTAAGCTGCCCAGGGCTCTGTGTACAAGCCCAGCTCCAAAAAAGTTGTCACGCTGTGTAAAGCGGAATTTATGGTCCAGCAGAGGTAGCACAGGGACGGCCTCTCTGCCAGGTGCAGGCGGGGTACAAAGTATGCCGATGTGTGTGGGCCACTCTTGCTTGTGCTGTTGTTGGTCCGTCAGCCAACCGTGGAGGAAATCGAAGCTATAACATAGAAACAGCTGAAGTGGAACCGAGTGTTAAAAACTATGAAGTGTCCACTGCAGCCACCGTCTCTGCTTTTCCTGCTGTATTTTTTCATCTTTTAAGTTTTTTTGGCGGTTCTCCTGTTCCCAGTGAACTCTGCTGTTGGCCCCTCCCCTCCCCAGGCCCTTTTGTTAACCACTCATCATCCGTAGACCCTTCATCTGCTTCCACCGACGTGCAGTCAGGATCTTGGAGGTCTGAGGATTGTGGTTAAAATGTAAATAAAAGCTAAATTTAATAATGTGCAAATCTCATAAACTCACATTTTCTCAATACCAGAACATAGAAAACATATCAAATGTCCCACTTTCATAAAAAACACCGGCTCATTTCAACTTTAACGGCAACAACACATATTATAAAAAGTTGTGACAGGGCCATGTTTACCACTCTGTAGCATCCTCGCTTCTACTGGCAAACAGTCTGCAAACATCTGGGAACTGAGCGGACCAGCTGCTGGATTTACAGGAGAGGACTGTGTCCCATTCTCGTCTGATCCTACTGTAGGTCTTGATCTCCTTTTTTAAAATTTTTAATTTCATGTTGCTACAACTGGTTTTAGTCAGCAACTCGACACCCGGGGTCTTCTACTATGGAGCCATGCTGTTGTAATAGGATGGTGGTGCTTTTGGATCATGTTTTTTTGCATGTCAGAGCCTTTAGCCTGGATTTGTGGATGTCGTGGTTAGCTCTGTTCATGCACAGTGATTCCTGGGCCCATGCAGTTGCTTCCATGAGAGACTCATGCCTGTTTATAAGTGCTGCCCTTACAGCTTACCAGTATGTTTTTTTGGCCACACCTAAAGAGCTGTTTCTAAAGGCTTGGTTTCACTTCTGCAGACTGAGAACGGCCCGAGAGCCTCTCGGACCCCATGCTGTGGCTTCACAGTAGCAGCTTCCAGATGCAAATGCCAGCCCTTTTAGTTGCTTAATTGATGAAGACACATCAAAGGAATAGCCCACACATGTCCATAAAAAAGCTTTTGAGTCAATTGTTCAATTACCTTTTGGTTCCTTGGGGGGGAAAGGTAGCTTCATATTAAATTAGCTGTATTTCCTTAACACTTTCTCCAATTTTGAAGCGAATAGCCTCAAATTAAAGCTGAGAATCTGCACTCCAAGCCCACATTCATTATGTAACTGTAACACGAATGCTTCGGTAAGCAGCTGAAACTGAGCATATGGCTAGAAGGTAATGGCTGTGACGGAGAGGCTTGATTGCATATTGAAGAGCCGATATGGAAACTCAGATGATTACAGGTAGATCGCAACCTCTTGACAATCTAAGTATCATACTGATGTTTAAGTGGCATACAGAAGCTGTGAGCTTCCAACGGCAAAGCATCTTCATGAAAATGCATTACGAGATCACAATCAGTCCACGCGCACATTTGTAGCGGTTTTTCAGATATCCGCAACGTCACAGCAAGTAAAATACTTTGAGAAAAAACAGTGGAGAGGTCAATAAAGAGTTCCTCTCGCATCTCAAAAAGAGGAAAGAAATCACTTAAACTGTAAATCAGTAGCACAGGAGGACAGTACAGTAAAAAAAAAAAAAGTCATTCCTACCTAATAGCACATTAGCACCTAAGCACAATGAACAGAAAGCAGCTTGTGCTCATTTAGTAACACACACACACAAAAAGCTTTTGTGCGCCACATACGGTTGTATTTATAGGTACAACGACAGTTTGTAGGATGGCCTCGACCTTTTGGCTATCACGTGCTCTGTGGCCGTGGCCATGAATAAATATTATAATACCCACTAGAGTACTAAAATCTCAATGTTTATGTAGCTCTTTGTATTCAGTGAAAGGTAACAAACACTCGTCATCTTCAGCATCTTAAGGTTCACAGAAAAATGAACATCTGCATAGCTCGAGGGCCATATCTGGACACTTCTACCAAGCAAGACTCTCAATGTATGCTTGCCTGCATTGTGGCTGTATAATAGTGAAAGGAAGGGATTGGACTTAATAGAAAGAGAAGCAGGTATAAGAGGTAGGAAACCTTTTCACTCTTAGCCTAGCTGGTCTTTACGTTCGGCTCGTTTTTGCCTTTTCTGGTTATATTGATGCGCCGTGGTTTGTTTTGTTTGAAGCTAATGGCGATCCAACGAAAGAATGAACAGTAAATAATAGACAGACTCAAAACTGATTGAATGGGAGCTCACATATATTACAGCCATTCCACGTCCACAGTATAGAACCGCAAAGTTGGGAAGTTGGGAATTCAGTGCTTCCTGAGCACCAAGTGAATCTCGTCTACATGACCATCAGTCTCAGTAAGCATAACGTGTACAAAGACGAATGCGTTGTCAGAGCGACAGGGTTGTTTATTCGCTGTTCGGTAAAGTGCTTCATCATATAAAGCGTTACCGCACCTAGCTGGCATAAAAAATGTATTCATTTGTTATCAGCCATGGAATTCCTTCTTTTATCAGTAATGATAATAGAGTCGATTTTAACATTCAGATAATTGTTACAGGGGTAAAATAAAAGGCTGTTCTGGTAACTTTTATGGCACATCAACTTTTCTGCTAGCAATAATCCTGCAAATAAAATGAATCCATTTTCAGTCTGTATGTGTTTCACAATGGTGTTTTAATGAAAAGCGGCGAGGCAGGGGTTTGCCTTATAATTCATATTCTGTGATGGAGCAACACCGAGATAAGCCAGGCGGATGGTGACATGTAATCTGAACCCCACTGTTTTTTTTTGGGGGGGGGAGTTGTCTATGGAAATGACTAGCTTCTTATCGGTGGAGTGGGTTATTTGAGCAGATTCTCGCTGTGGCTTAGTGAAGGGACTCAATCACCACTGCCCAGCGATATGCCTCACTTTCGTCCCCCATCATCCCCCCTTCATCTTTTTATCTGAGGAAAGGAAATGAAAGGATGGTATCTGGTACTCTCCGCGTCCTCGGTTTAGGAGATGGAGAGGAGCGGACATTTTCTTTTAGGCTTTAACTCGCTGATGAAAACATGCGGTCTATAAACCTGCGCTCTGAAAAGAAATACACTGGCAATTTATTGACTCTGGATGTGCACCGACTCAAAAAGGAAGTAGTTATGAGGTAATTTGTGGTGTGACAGCTGCATTTATAACTCTGGAGTAATCAAGCTTTTACACATTTTGGTTAAAGGAACACCATTTTTCCTCATTTTCTGATTATCTTCTGGGCTTTTTCTCTTGTCTCCACATTTTTCTTGGAGGTTATTGCACACAGCCACTGGAGATGATGCTTTTGTTTTTCTGTGTACGTGTACAGTATGCGGTTAATGTAGGAAAATGTTTTTTAATTTGCAGGTAGAAATGGGTTTTGGGTGTGGAGAAGAGCAAAAATGGGACAGACAGAAAGGCTTGAGAAGTTTGCAGTCCACAGTAGGTATATAAAGGGAGGGCCCAGTGACAGATGTCAGGGCTCGGTCATGCATCATTTATTAGTCGGTAAATTTCAGGGGAATCACAGCGTTCGCTGGTTTCTCTACAAGAGGCAGAGTAAATGTACCCTGTCCGACTACTTTGGTGAACCTTAAAAGGCGACTCACACTATTTTGCCTCCTTGACAGTTTTGTCCTAAACTAGGAGAAACTATTGCAATGCCTTTATGTCAGGCTGGAATTGGACTTCTGTAAAAACACACAACAATTTTGAAGGTTGCAGAGCCTCCAAATCTCACCTGTGTCTTACATCAGAAGAGGTTGTGACAAGAAGCCAGACTGATACAGGAATAAAGCAAGGTTAAGGCTTTACAGCTTAAGTTGGGAGCTCTGTTAGGGCATCATTCAGCACCGTAATGATTCATCTGAATGATAACATCAGCACATTAGCACAAGTATAAAATCCCACTCTACTGTATGATTTAAAAGCACCAACATTAATTAACAAGGATTAAACCTGTCTGTGTGACCAAATCTGGTGTATTTACATGACAAATTTAAGTGCTTATGTTAATTAATGTGCGCTGTCCCCTTTAAAGAAACATAACCAAGGAGCTGAGCTGTGTGCCATTAGTTTTACAGGGTTTTAGGGGTACTGCAGGAGAATTTCTAGAGTCCTCCTTGTTCCTGTGAGCTGATAGGAAGGCAACAGTCAGTCAAGTGACAAATAACCACGTAGCCAAGTTATGCAGAAGAGAATCTCTGAACAGATCATACCTTGACGCAGATGGGCTACAGCAGCACGAGACCACACTTGGCTAAGAACAGGAAACTGAGGCTACAGTTTGTACATGCTCACCAAAATTAGAAAATAGAACAAAAAATGTAATCTGGTAAGAAGAGTCTCAATTTCTGCTGCAAAATCCAGCTGGTAGTGTCAGAATTTCATGTAAACAACATAAAAGCATGGATCCATCCTCCCTTGTAACAGTTCGGGCTGGTGTTGGTAGTTTCACGGTGTAGGGGATGTTTTCTATGTGAAGTTCAACACATAGACAACACATCCAAAAAGATATAGTCTGCTGAGTTTTAGTGTAACTGAGACGTAATATACACAATAAAAAGGTAGAATATATATATATTAGTGCTGTCAAAATTATCGCGTTAATTGTTAAGATCAACGCGAAATGTTTAATGCATTAAAAAAATTTAACGCTGATTTTGTTTTTTTATTAATTTCCTGTAATCTAAGACCTCTGGAGGAGGGGGCAACAGTGTGCTATGCTGGCGTTTGGCCTGACAGAAATGATTAGAAGAAGAAGAAGAAGTGACACCATGCTACTATCTAGCTAACACTAGCTAACACACGCAAGCATGGACGAGGGCGGACTTTTGGGTGGAAAGTTTCTCTTTAAGAAGTTGCCTGAGAGAAATGTGAGAGAAAAGGTAACCAATTCCTTGGTTGTTTGGATAGCTAAAAACTGCCGACCAGTTAGCATAGTAGAAGATGATGGACTGAGAGAAGTCATTCGTGCTGCATCAGGAGATGAGTGTTACAATCTGCCCTCGAGAGGAACCATTGTGTCGAGACTGCACACTTTGTATGGGGACCAGAGGGCTCAGCAGTCCAGCAAGCTTGTGCAAGTAAGGAATGTCGCTCTCACCGGAGACCACTGGACTTCGGTGAACAACGATAATTACTTAAAATATAAAGAATAAAAAAATGTAATTGGAGCCAGGCTATTAATAAAGTAATTGAGATTAATCGCAATTAATAACAGAAAATTGAGAGATTAGTTAGTTAATTTTTTTATTTCTATTGACAGCACTAATATATATATATTAAGAAAGATAGAAAAAAGATGGCTGATAGAATTAAAAAAAGAGCTCTTACTTTGACAGTGTCGCCTCTCGTCAGGACGTCCCAGAGTGTGCTCTGAAACTTGGAGAGATCCATCCTGTGACCTCTGTCCAACAAAGCCTGGGAGTGAGAGGAAAATCAAAAAGGTGAATCAAAGCGTGACAAACATGAGTCTGAGCACCCGAAAACAGCTTTCCAAAGACATTCAATGTGCAACCGTATCATATAAATTAGTTGAAAACAGCCCACATTACCAGCACTCAGTATATGAAGTTCCTAATAAATAAATAAAAAATTCAATATGACGGGCACCGCAAATATGCACATCTCCCCCTAAAGCACATATGCATTCTGACAGACCTCAGGTTGTACACAAGCTGGTAATCTTGCATCTGTTGTGCAGTGTGCCTGGTGGCCCCACAGGTATAGGCTTATAAAAAGTGCCTTACATAACTGATAATAAACTGCACATCATCCATCTCCCATTCAGCTCACCTCCCAATAATCCCCGCTGCCATATCTGCTTATCTATTCAAGTCACCCTCTCATTAAATCAGCTTTTACAGCCAAATGGAAGAAGTTTACTACTCATAGAAGTCAAATACCATTCATCATGAGGAAGGCTGTAGTTATACAGATATAGACTGCATGTTTTAATTCACTGGAGGACAAACGCATCCTTCCTCCTATCTCAATAAACATAGACTCCTGCAGAAATAAATAAATAAATAAATAAAATAAGGTGGGGGGAAAAATTGACAGGCGAATTAATCTGCTGCCTTTTGCCTGCCGAAATGGAAGTCAGTGAGGCGGCGCATACCAGTGGGTGCCCATCAGTCACAAGACCTTGTGCGGGGCCCGAAAACAGCTGAATGTGATGCCACTGCACATTGGGAGGTAAAGGATAGTGACAGAGAAGTTGGTACAGCTTTCAGTGTTTATTCATCTGAAACAGTGTCCCCTGGAAGCCATTTTGGCAGCAATGTATCACAGCAGGCGCTGACCTTTAGATGCTATGCACAATTAAGCTAAGCTAATAAACACAACTGCGGATCTGGACTCGTGGAACGGAAGGCAGGTGGCTGTAAATCACGCTGGACACGTGAATGGCATAAAGCTCACTTGGGTGGTGTTTTCAGAGCGAAAACTGAAATGTGTTTGTTATGAAGGAAATGAGCTGAATTTCGAGCTTTGTCTGGTGCTGTAGAGGCTTTCTGATGTTCCGGGTGGCCTCTACGCAGAGTACAGAATTGTCCACGCGCTCAACTGAAGCAGTCCTTCGCTAACGCAACATACAGTAACCTTGCCTTGACAGCTTAGTTAGTTAGTTAAGGTTTTAGTTAATGGTTCTTGTAAGAACTGCATTGGGCTGTCTAGACATTAGTATTGTGTAAGAAAAGGAAACCTGGCAAGTCTTTTTTTTCTCTCAACTTTTTGGCTTCAATAATATTCATATTGTCAGTTACCTCATCATATTAACCACGACAAACAGATGTACTGACGAAGTGTACACGTGCAGGAACACAAGTGCCTGACTTTTGCCATTTTCAGAAGTTGCCCTTTCTTGTCACACACCAGGTAATGATCTTCTACAGAAGCATTTTCACCACAGGAAACACTATATTTGATCTACGTGAAAGCGTTTCCTGCAAAGCATGTAGGAGGGGGTGCACCTGCTACCAGATCCCTGGTACAAAATCTGCTTAATATCCAGGTGTGCACATGTAAGAATAGCGCAGTTAGCAGTCAGATTAATTCACAGCACACAATTAGACAAGTGTGGGGACATCATTTTTCCTGCCTCTTACAGGAAAAATGATGTCCACACACTAGGTGGTACTCCTGTCTGAACTAAACACAGTTGAACAGAAAAATTTGCTATCGTGTGCAACATGTCTTCTTCTACTTCTTCTTTCAGTTAATCTCTTTAAAGGTAACCACAGCAGATCATCTTGCTCCATCTCACCTTTTCCTCAGCATCCTCCTCTGTCACACCAACTCTCTGCGTGTCCTCCGTCACTATATCCTCAAACCTCCTCTGAGGTCTTCCTCTTTTCCTCCTGCCTGGCAGTTCAATATATCCACTATCCCTCTTCTGCACATGTCCATCTCAGCGTTGCTTCTCTAACCTTTTCCCCAAACTGCTTGGCCTAAACTGTCCCTCTAATGTACTCATTTCTAATCTTGTCCATTCTGCTTGCTCCCAAAAATCTGAACATCTTCAGTTCGGCCTCCTGTCTTTCTGTCGGTGCCTCCGTCTCCAAACAACACACGACATCAGGTCTCACTACCAACTTGTAAATCTTCCCTTTTATCCTGCTATCCTTCTGTCATAAATCATCCTTGACACTCATCTCCACCCTGGGTGCCTCTCTTCATCACCTCTCTTGTGTGCAGTACATTGCTTTGGGTGGTTGACCCTAGGTAATTAAACTCAACCACTGGTACACCTGTCTCCCTCTCATGAACACACACGTTCTGTCTCATTTCTACTGACTTTCATTCCTCTTATCTCCACAGCATACCTCCACCTCTCCAGGCTCTCTTTCACCTGCTTCCTACTATCACTACAGATCACAATGCAATCTGCAAACATAATAGTCCACAGAGACTCCTGTCTGTCACTCTTACCACACACTCCTGTCCTCATACGTGTCCTGCAATACCCTCACATACCTCTCTGCCACTCGTGACCTCCTCACGCAGTACCACAGTTCCTGGCACTCGATCATATGTTTTCTCCACATCCACAGAAACAGAGCTCAGCTCCTTCTGACCATTTCTATACTTCTCCATCAACTCTCTCAAAGCAAACATCACCTTTAGTGCTCTTTCTCACTCATCGTGACCTTTTTCGCAACCTAGCTTCAACAATCTTTCCCGTATCTTCATGGTAAGGTTCATCAGCTTTATCTCTTTGTAGTTCCTACAGCTCTGCACATCACCCTATTCTTTAAACTCAGTACTAGTACACTTCTTCTCCAATCCTCAGACGTCCTCTCACTCTCCAGGACTGTGTCAAACAATATGCTCTCTGACCTCTCTCCTACACAGGCATGAGCTACAAGTGAGGTAGAATATTCTGACCTGAGAGTCTCGACATTTTCAGAAGTTCACGTGTAAAACATCTGGATCCAGGGTTCTCAAAGAGTGAGAGGCCATCGGTAGCTCCCAGTAACAACTTATGAGCCCCATGATTGCATCAAAGTAGGAATGCACATAACATTTATCCGCGCTCTATATGCCATCACGTCGTAGCGCGTAATCAAATTCAGGGAAAGTATCTTTCCACTTCAACACCTTTCCATTAGTCATCACGACAGAGTAACCTTGAAACGTAATAGCGAGACGCCCATTACATTTCCCTCCACCAAATACAGCTGCACAAAGAAATGTAAGATTCATGGTTATGTGAAAATTCGCCAACAGTTCTGAGAAATAAGCTCCACACTTCATATAGTCAAACGAACGCACAGGCTGATGAATCAGTATGCAAAGATATTGCCTTACAAGAGAAAAGAGCTCAAATAACATGGTTACATACTTTGCTATGTTATTTGATAGATCCAGCCGGTCCCAGAAGCACAGTTCTACAAATACCATTTATATCTACCTGGCAAGAGAATATTGGGTTTCTAGTCAAAGTTATGAAATGTATCACCTTGCAAATATGTGAAAAGAGCACAAACAAAAAGATGAGACATCCATTACCATGAACCCACACAACTGAAAATATTACCACTCCCACGCCGTATTAGTACATAAGGCATAGAGGATTGTACACATGCATGAGTAGAAAGTCACACAGGTAATAAAGCTGCAGCTACTTTTGTTTATTTGCCTCATGTACGAGTCCCTCTCCCTTCATTTAGGCTTTTATCCTTTGCTCAGTCGGGTACCCGGCAACAAATACACAGACACAGTACGTTGTTCAGACAAAGCAGTACTTACAAGTTAGGCGCCACACCAGCTTCCACAGTTAGCATGGTGAAATTTTCAGCAGTAAGCAATACCACTTAATGTTTTAATTATCATTAAAAAAACTGTGTTTGATCATCAAACTTTTATCAGTCACGGAAAACAGTGTCCTCATTTACCCAAAGGCAAGTGCGCAGGTGCAGCATGCAACGTGGGTTTGCTTTGAATCTAAAAAAAACACAGCTCAAGGCAGTGAGGGAGCTCTAGAGATTTCTCAGCCTTCTAAGAGGACCAACCCCTCTTTCTCTTTTCTCAGACTGTACATCCTCGATTCCTTTTCGCGTGTTTTTAGCCCTTGCCACTAGAGACGCAGGCGGGGGAGGCGGGGAGAGAGAGGAGTCGGGCAACAGGTATGTAACAAAATGAGACATCCTTGCTTCGGAGCCATCGTTTTAAAAGCAGTGTCAATTAAATGTGACATGTAGCACACAGCTGCATTGTGCTGTTTGCTTTTTCTTTTTTGTGATCGCAGATGTCAGATAGGCACGACAGTGTTTGTGACAGCATATATATATTTAGGCCCACTTTTAATGAAATTCCCAATGCAGCACAAAGTGACAAGAGTGTACAGACACACTTTTTTTTTTTTTTTGGAATCACACACATATACAGTGAAGGGCAGAAAGTCTGACAAGAAAAGACACATCTGAAGTTTGGCTGCAAGCTGGAGTTTAAAAGAGCACTGAGGGCGACTTGAGCTAAGATGGTCACCCTGTCTGCAGAATGAAAACAGCTTCGTGGCCACAACCGCAGGCTTTAAAGGAAATGCAGGCTGAGTTCATGTTTAGCCGAGTGCACGATGTGGGGACTTTGGAGCAGGGGAAGAATGTCTCTTTAACTCGCTAACAGCTTGTCAAGTATGTAAGCGGAAGCTCTCGGTGTCTGCGGACTAGTTATGTACATCAAACTGCTTCTAAAATATCCTCAATGAGAGAGACACACTGTAGACCCATGGGTGACAAACTCTTTTTATGACGTGGGCCACAAACAGCCCACTTTGAACTTAAACGGGCCGGACTGGTGAAACTCCTGTATAGAAGTTTAACTACACATTTAAAATCCCTGATATATATTAATATAAGATAAAGAAGTGCAGTTCCAGCAAATGAAGGAAATCTGTCAACACAAACAAATAAATGTGTGAAATATGACTTTTTTTATATATATTGAGAGAATCTGAAAATTCTACAGCAGAAAGTGAAAAAACAGGAACTTTTCTGTAATTTAATCTATTACTTCATTACTTTGATGCAGTATGAATGGCAATGGGAGAGCTCCCTAAACCTGTGAAAACACAGTTAAAAGTCCAAAATCTATGCCAGGGACGTCAAACTAATTTTACATCGTGGGCCACATAACAGATCACTTTGATCTCAAGTGGGTTGGACGAGTGAAATTCCCCCTTTCGATCATAAGGAAGATTAACCACACATTTAATCTCAGAGTTAATATAAGATTTAAGAAGTGCAATTTCAACGGGACGTCACAGTTTTTATACAAGATGATGAGATCGTGCCGGAGTAAATGAACAAAATCTGTCAGCATGACTCTTTTGGCTTTAATTGTAAAAAATCAATAAATACGTAAAATTACAGAAAAACAATCCTGATCGCTCATTGCACAGACTGTGATGTCACTACAAAACAGCTTGCTAATTCATAGAAAATGTTGTTTTTGTACAAAACAATAACATAAACAGACATTTCTACAATAGATTCTAAAGAACTGGAACTTTTCAGTCATTTAAATGTTTATTTATCACTTCAAATTTTCCAGAGCCACACAGCAGGCCAGATTGGATTCTTTGCTGGGCCAATTCTAGCCCCCGAGCCTTATATTTGACATCCCTGCTGTTGGCTCTTATATACATGTCGGTTGTTTGGGCTCCTTGTCCTTTTGGGTACTTTCTTCTTGACACTCGAAATGCAACTGGTTACTACAGGCGTTATGAATAATTGCTGGTGATCCCATTCGACAGAGATGAGCAGGAACGTGGGATAAAGTAGTGAGCAGCAAATTGCCTGAGGCATCGAGAACACCGGTCATCTCAGCCGTTACTGCAGTGTAGGGGTGCACCCCCCCCTCCCGTCTCGCCGTTCAATCTGAAGCCCAGATGGGTTTCACTGAAACCTTCCCCGGAAATAATCAGCTCTGACCATACTGGAACAAGTAAGTCTGGATTCAAAGTTAATTTGGTGATCAGAGATTATTCAGGCAAACCTTGAGTGATTGCATCGCACTGCTCTGTGAAATTACGCTATTATTCTACCCCAGCAGAGGGGGGGGGAAGGAAATTCTACACTGTGAAAAAGTTATTGCCTCGCCTTTTGAGAAATAACACAGTTGTGTGGAAGATAAGGTGAAAATGAGTCACAAATATGAATAATTTTGCAATATCAGGCTGAATTTCTTTTTTAAATTTTCAACATTCACTGCATGATCCTCTCTGTTAATCCAAGAAAATGGAAAGGGAATCAAGGGAGAGTGATAGCAGTCAACTGTGGGAAGAGACGGCAGCCTATTTGTTGACAGCTTATTAAAATGTAACTAGTTCAGGGGAGCTTTTTAAAAACTAAATGCTTGTTTACAGTAATTGTTACTTAAGCATCAATTGATACAGCTGAAGCTGATAAGCCATATAATAATCCTGCAATGTGCCAGGCTGATTAGACCACCTGAGGCACAGTAATTAGGTAAAGGATAATCAAACTTAATACTCTAAAGCTTTTTGACTAACTTCTGTGAGGCAGGATATTTTAGAGACATACTGATGTAGTACAGTTTTGTGTTCATTCCAGTCATGTCTTTGCTTATTCAAACTGTTGATCTTGAATTTAATGTTATCAGACTTCTGTAGGTTCAGCTTGGAACATGTAAATTGAGGGATAAAACAGTGCAAAGCAAAGTTTCTTCTTTACACTGACAAACTATTTTAGATTTATTTCATTTCCAGTTAAAAGTCCTGATTGTTTGGGTTAAAAAATGGTGCTAAGTTAATCATTGATTTGTAATTTAGTCAATTAACCCGAGAGTGTCATTGACTGCAATTTGGTTTAAAAAAAATCTCTCCTATATATATCTCTCTTTTTAGATATTACAGACGATTCAAATACTCAACTTTAAAACTAGGGATGGGTATCGTTTAGGTTTTATCCGATACCAGTACCAAATCGGTACTTTTGAAACGGTGCCGGTGCTTAAACGGTGCTCAAACCGGTGCTTAAAGAATGGAGAACACAAACTTTGTCCAAAAACCTCTCATGTTCAGCTGTTTTTTTGTAAAAAGATAACAATGTTAGCCTTTTCTGCAGCTATAGGGCATATATGGTATCCCTCTTGGCTGGAAGCAGTGCTTAAACAATGGAAAAAACACAAACTTTGTCCAAAAACCTCTCATGTTTAGCTGTTTCCCTCTTTTTCTTTGGTCATTTTAGCCTTTTTGGCCAGGGTGAAGGGAGTATCTGCCATCAAACAAGAAGACAGCCGCATGTAATTACGACGGTGTTTGCTAGTTCACCTTACATGCATTAATGTAATAACGTGGTTAGCCTACTCAAGGTAAATTACACACGAACCACATTAAGCTACTCACGCAGAGAAGAACGGCTGCTGCTGCCATCATCATCCGTCATCATTTCTGCTACACTGGCAGGGCTAGGGGCCAGGACTCTCCTCTTCGGGTTTTTGGGGGATGTTGCTAACTCCGGGTCCGATAACAGGCACGACACCCGCAGAAGATGTGCTCGGTGTGAGGTCTTGCAGCAAGCTATCAAATACGGTGCATTTCTCGGCTTTTAACAAAATGCTATATGTTGCCAGGTGTTTCATCAGATTCGAGGAGTTACCTCCTTTGCACATTATCAGCTTAAAGCACTTGTTGCAGGCTGCTCAGTTTGCAGAACGTACATACCTGGGCCCGCCTATTACGCTTGCAAAGGTAAAATGATTGGCTAGAATCCAAAGTGTATGACATCTCAGGGAAAAAAAGCACCAAAATGTGCGCTGCTTTTCGGTCTGGTTACTACTAGAGCTGGGCGATATGAGATTTTTTCATATCACGATATGTTTTTTTCATTTCAGGCGATAACGATATCTATCACGATATAAGCCAAATAACTATATTTGTAAGATTTAAATGTGCCGTTGCTCACAAGTAAAATGTGAAATAATCAGCAGCTTGTTTTTAAATATTTATTTCCCATAATAAGTTCAACAGGGTAGATGTACTTAAGGAACATGAGACTTTTTCAGATAAATAAAGGCAAATATTGCAAACTACACAAAAGGCAGCCGCTAAAGCGTTTAAGTTTCAAAATAGAACAAACGAAATAGACTAAATTGTCAATTCCACTTAGAAACAAAATATTAATTCTAAAAATAAATCTTAGTTTGTTTTACAGAAGAACAGACAAAACTGACTAACTTTTGTCAATATCAAGTAAACTGAGAACTAAAAGGAAATTCTCAATCTCTCCTTGTTGTATAGCTGAGCTTTTCAAACAGTTTTAACAGTTACTTTAGTCTGACAAAAGCCGAATGACGAATTATCGCTTCCAGTCAGAGACTGAGGCTACGTCCACACGTACACGGGTATTTTTGAAAACGGAGATTTTCCCTTTTCGTTTTAAAAAATAATCCCGTCCACACATAAAGGCAGAAATGAAGGAAAACGCTGCTATGAACATGCCAAAGCAGCAGGTGGCGCTAGATTCCTAACCGTGCAGAAATGTTGGCCAATCAGAAGTCTAGAAGCCTCGGTGGGAAAAAGTAAACAAAGCTGCGGCATAGAAGCAGAACAGAGTCGTATGTGTGGAGGGACAGTAACTGTGTGTATATGTAAGCATTTAAACACTGCAGAGAGTAGAATTAACAGTATTGTAGAAATTCATTTCACCGAAACAATAACGCGGCGCACAGTGTGACGCATGCACCAGTTTATTGTATTTCCAGACTTGCTTTCGGCACAATTTACAGTGCACGCTACTCTATTTTTTGTCAGACTTGAAATAGCCGAAATACCTTCACACTACGGAACTTCTATGGCTCTTCCGTTTGACAATCTCTCCGGCATTGGAACCATCATCTGTTTTCTCTTCGGTCACGCTCGGTTGATTTTTCTAGTCGGCACACTCATTTCCTCCATTATGCGCTGGCTGCTTCCCAAACAAACACACGTGCGGCTTGGCACTTGTGCTGTACGTAGCAAGTCACGCGACGTGACGCTGCGGCTGTGATTGGTTCGGCTCTGCGCTACTTAATTTGGATTGGCTGACCTTTTTTTTTTTTTTTTTTTTTTAAGAGGACAAGAGCGGCGAGGTCTATCGCGATAGCTTAATTTCTCTATCGAGTAAAAGTTATATCGCGATACATATCGTTATCGTTCTATCGCCCAGCTCTAGTTACTACCGTTTATGTCAGAACCATACCGGTACCCATCCCTATTTAAAACTGAAGTATTGATCAATAATGTAATATCACAGTATATATATACACAGAAGAGCGCCTCTGAATCCACAACAAACAATGAAGCAGATGGGCTATGGCAGCAGAAGACCACACCACAAGCCTGTCAGCTAAGAACAGGATATATGCTGTTTTCAACCAAAACTGGACAACAGACGATTGGAAAAACATTGCCTGGACTGATGAGCTTTGATTTTTACTGCAACTACGACATTCAGGTGACACTTCAGTCAGATTTTGGAGTAAAGAACAAAAAAGCTTCAGGTTGGTGATGGTGGTGTAATTGAATGGGTCACAAACTGTGTGATGCTATCATGTTAACATGGACCAAAATTGCTAACAAATGTTTCCAGCACCTTGTTGAATCTATTTATACTTTATTAGCTGTACCTAATAAAGTGTCCACAGATTATCTCGCATATTATCTACAATTTAGAAACTGTGCTCACTAGAGATGAAATAAAATCCTTCCGCTCAATAGCAATGCTAACTAAATGTATTTGCTAGTGGCTCATTTTAGCACCCTTAGCTGTTAAAAAGCTAAATTTAGCTAGCTTTGCAAACTACTGTAAAGCACATTGTTAGCATTAGCAATATTATAGCCTAAAACTAATACAGATGCTAGCACAATTGGCTAAGAGGCAACCCTGCACGATTAATTGTTTCTCCCTCCTCTACGGCCAGAGAGCATTAAAAAGGACAAGGTATTTGTTGCATGGTCTCCATGACCCTTTTCTACTTGCTAACACTTCACATTGACCAAAAAATAATAACCATATTCATTATGAAAATAATTTTTAATTGAAGACCTAAAGTCTATACTGCACAATGAAAAAAATAACCTTCAAACTTTAAGGCTATAGAAAAGTATTTTCTTTACATCAGGAATATTGCATTTCTCTTCTGCACTAACTTGTCATCATCAGCCCACCTATGCACGCAATTACACCAGGCATATTTCCAGCAAAGCCTGATTTCAAGCTTTAATCATAGGGAGAGAAAAAAGGTGTTGTAAGATTCTTTAATCATGTTAATGAACAGTTCCTCTTTTCTTAAGATAAAAAAAGACGGGCAGATGGATCGATATATAGCATCACATCAGTCCATATTCTCCTCAGTATCTGGGCCCGGGGAACATTTCATAAAGGCCATAGGGTCGGCTTATCACGGAGCTAAATGCCAATGTAATTATTAGTGTCTGGAGATAGTGGAAAGGGAAGCACATCCTGCGGCAGTACACCATATTTAATTAATAAATGTCACTCTGTAGAGGGAGTGAAGGGAGTGCGTGAGAAACGAGAAAAGAAGCGGGGAGGGAGAGAGTCAGAGTGACAGCAATACTGATCCTGACTTAAGTGCACAAGCAAGCAGCCACATCTGGTACATGTAGAAATGCACTGGGTAACAAAACACAGGTTGCTGAGATTATACAAGCGCGACAACAAGAGTCACATCGGGTCCAGTGTTAAGTCGCTGTTATAAAACATGCGACAACAAGCTGGAAGAAATACTCGGCATACCCTTTCTTTCACAACCGCTTACATATTGCAGCTAATTGGCGACACTGATTTGCAAATAAGGTGTGATGTTCTTACAGCAAACAGAACATTAAAGGTACGGGAGATGGCTCCCGAGGTGGGATCACAGAATACTTCACTTTCTACATTTTTGCACTTGAACTCTGGACAGCGTTGCGAGAATGAGGTCAGGAAATGGTTCAAACCTGCCCTTTGACACATCTATGAAAGAAACACAATTACCTGTAGCATACTCGGGGGTATTCGCAGGGTACAGACTAAGGAGCTACCTAACAATTATTTAGCTACTGTCATTAAGGAGCTTGGAAAGAAAAGTGTCTGGACTTCTTTAAGTTGTTTGAAGACATTACACCTCTCATCTGAGAAGCTTCTTCAGTTCTAAGGTCAAATGGTGGAGAGTCCCAGATTTAAGGCCTATAGGAGTGTCCCCCAAAAGGGACAAAGGACCTCCTAATGATCCTCTACCTAATCACACGAGCCAAGGTGTGAAAACGGGTGTAGGTCACAATCAGCCAAGGTTTCGGGTGAACTCATTGTGAAGCCTAGCCCCACCCTGTCATGTGATTTCCTGAAGTCAGAAGGCCCAGGACATGAGTGGGAATTAAGGCGTCTGGGAAGGGATCTCAAAACTGGGTTATAGATGTAACCAACGCCTATGTTCAAAGATGGTGGTTCACAGTGGACACAGATGGCTTCTTTCACTCCTCTTTCAAATCATAGGTGAAACCAACTAACTCCTCACATACACAGTCTTGAAAAATCTGGCCCCATCATAGCTTTAAATCTCATAGGACCATACTGTCACAATAAAGCACTTTGCTCTCAGACTGCAGGCTTACTTTTGGTTTCTCGAGTTTCTAGAAGTAGAATGGGAGGCAGAGCCTTCAGCTTTTTCCTGTGGAACCTTCTCCCAGTTTGGGTTCAGAAGGCAGACACTCTACTTTTAAGATTAGCCTTAAACTTTCCTTCTTGATAAAGTTTATAGTTAGGTCTAACTCAAATGTGTTTGAACTACCCTTTAGTTATGCTTCTATAGGCTCAGGCTGTTGAAGGCTTCCCATGGTGCACTGAGCATTTCTTCTCCACTCCCCTCTTTTCACTCCTCATGTGCTTACACACCACTGAAAACATTTCATTTAATACAAACCACACGTTGATAACGTTTGATATTACAGGAAAATAAGCTCAAAACTGTTGACAACTTCTAATTATGAACATCAGCAAAATCCAGAAGGCATTTTTTTAATGTGTTAATCAAAAACACAACAGTTTACTCAGTTAAATAAAATTAGCCTTACAACAAATTTGTGGCAGCAAATAAGATAAGATAAGATAAGATAAGATAACCTTTATTAGTCCCACACGTGGGAAATTTGTTTTGTCACAGCAGGAAGTGGACAGTGCAAAAGTTATGAGGCAAAAATTAGAATACAATAAGAATAAATACAGTACACAACTGTACAGAATAGAATAAAATAAAATACTATATACAGTAGAATAAAATAAAATAAATATACAATAAGATAAAAATAGAATACAAATACAAATACTATATACAACTGAGTAAAAATACAACGATGACAGAAAGGATTATTGCACTTAGTATTAAGTCGATATTAAATATGGTCGGAATGAAATGTGACGGGAGCTTTTTCAAAATATAATGAAGAAATATTGCTGTTAATGAATGTAGGTGCAAACTGAGACACAAAATATCCATACAGAACCACTTTAAAGCAGCACTTGGCTCGCATTCAGGAAAGATTGTCATTTAATACAGAGCAAGCCCAGAGGAAGACACAACTTGTTTAGTGATTACAATTCTGTCAAAGTCACCACCTTTCTCTTAAACAATTTGCCTTTTGTGTCTAAACTACACAAAAAGATTCAAACCTCAGTCTTTGGTGTCAAATTCTGCCCCCTGGCAGCCGCCATCCACCAATCAACGCACATAGCGGAAACACTTCCTACTGTGGAGGAAAATGTTGCCAGGAAACATAATTCAAGCTGCAGTTTTCCCTCAGCAATGTCATTGGGAAAACAAATTGGTATTATTAGTATTTCTAGGAGAAAAGGGTTGAAATTGTCATCATTGACACTTAATTCTCAGGAGGAAAGAAAAGGGAAAAAATCCAGTTATGAAATTCTGGTCTTCGCTTGCTCTCGCATGCCTTGCGTGATTGACAGCTTCATTAATTAGCTAGTTAGACTTGAAAGAATGGCAGAGTCCTAGCAATGAGATGAGCGTGGAATATTACAGGAGTAGACGGCAATTTAGCTTCATTTTTCATCATAAAAAGAAACTGAGAGAGCATTTGTATGCAGTAAACATTTCAGCCAGGCATCTAGATATACTGAGCTTGGTAAACAACAAGTAATACACAGACTGGAAATAGACCTGTGTTTGACATGTATGTAATAACATATTATGAGAGGTTAGGTTAGATTTGACACACTTTCTAACAATATTCTAACACAGTGGTTCTTAACCTTGTTGGAGGTACCGAACCCCACCAGCTTCATATGCGCATTCACTGAACCCCTCTTTAGTGAAAAATAAAATGTGATTTTTTTACTGGTGCACAAAATGAGCCATGCATGTCATGGCGAAGGCTCTGCCGAACCCCTGAGACCGACTCACCGAACCCCTAGGGTTCGATCGAACCCAGGTTAAGAACCACTGTTCTAACACTTATATCCACTATAATATATCACTATCTGTGTAGCAAATCAAACATTAACATTAATTTGGATCAAATAATGAATTCAGTGCTAATAGCAATCCTTTCCAATGTCTACCATTCATATTACTTAGCTCTCAGACACACAGGCCTAGAGATTGGCCAGCTAGATTACTAGAGAAAAATGTTTGTTCCCAACCAGTCAGCGAATGGTTTGTAAAGTTTGCTGACTGTCACTAGGTGAAAGTAGTATATGGTACTGCACCAAAGATTCCTTTGGTTACTATTTGTTATGATTGGTAGTTAAACTTGAAAAATGTTAGACGTGTTGAATGTGTTGTTTGTAGCACTACTTTTAACCTTCTAGGACCTGGCGTCCACATATGTGGACATCACATTTTGGGTTGTATAGACCAAAATACAAAATTTTTCTCTACAAGGACCTGATGTCCACTTACGAGGACGTTATACTGCCACTGTCCTATTGAAATTTAAAGCGAATGTCCTCATATGTGGATCTCATTTTTCTCAGAAACAAAAATCAGGTAAAAAAAAAAAAAAGAAAGAAATCGCGTATTTTTTTGTTTTTACATTCATCAGGTCCCAATCAGCCCAAATAGCAAAGAGAAATTAAAAATGCATGCCATGAAAGAGTTCGGGTCTTCGGGGGTTAATGGGAAGGCGAACATTCTTACATTTTCAGCTTCCATCAGACGATTTCAAGTTTTACTATCATTCGTCAAGTAATTAGTGTGATTTTGCACACAAGCTGGTGTCTTTCATTCGAACCGCAGCTATCCGCTAGTAACCGAACCAGCAACTGCCAGGCATTCAGCAACAGACAGCAACCTTCAAGAACCACTCGCCGACTGGTTGGGGAATATGTGTTTCTGTCTAAATTTTCTGGCACTTTTGCCAAATCTTTAAGTCTTTCGGGGTAGAGTACTCAAAACATGTCGTTTGGGCCTCTCAGCGAATAATTTAAACCTGCGGACGGCAGCCGTGAGGATGACAGATGACTGCCAACAATTTAGCCAACACTGAAGAGGACAGCTTAACAATTATCCTAAAATTAGAAAAGTCTAGCAAGTTTTTAGGATGTTAGGATGCTTTTATAACACTTTTCCTATCTTATGTTTTCATAGTACTTCATTTTATACAAGTTATGAAGTTTTTGTAACATTCCCCCAGGTCAGGAAAATCTATTGAACATTTTAAAACTTTTCTCAGAGCATTTTAAGTTCTGTGCCCTGATCTAGTTTTATTTTACATAATTTTCGCTTTCCTTTGGTTGAATTATGCATTAATATGCTTTTTGCCTTTGAACGTTTTCATTTGCTGCTTGCTGAGGCACTTTGTAACCCCGGTTCTGAAAAGTGCTGTAAAAATAAGCATTTATTTTGCTTACCGCTGAAATAAATGCAGAAGCTAGAGACGCGCGCACTGGTGCCACTGCTGTTGGGAAACAAAAATCCGAGTCCCCCCCGTCCTACTTTGGTGAAGGTCGTAGGGGGTCAGGCGTCCTGTCTCTTTGCTTTTCCTGCTGTCTGGGACTCAGGCAGCGTGTCAAGCAAGACGCCAGCTTCCATGTTGCACCCCTCCCAACCCCCCTCCGCTGCTTCCTTTGCCCCCTTCAATCAGCCTGGAGTGCTACCTGAGTCATGACTACACCTGGGACCCTCTTGCCTCGCTGTCATTGAATCAGCTGCTGACACCAAGCCCATATCCTGCAGATTTTGTTTTCTGCCCACATATTAACGCTGAGCAGTCTGCAGAATAGAAAAAGTAGATGAGAGAAAATAGATCAAGGTCCTGGAAAGCCGCAAAAAAAAGAAAAAAAAAAGATGTCTCTAAATGTTTCTTATGCAACAATTTCTATCCCTCTCACACATTTCTTCTGAAGGCGACACTCCTCGGCACACAGAAGTGGGTATTCTTGTTTGGAAACAATAGCAGGCGTGCTTCTGAGGCAACTGTTAAGCTATTGCAAAGCAGATGCTTTTTTCTCTCGCCAATCAATTTAACACCTACACCTCCCCTCTCCTCCCTCACGCTGGCTTTGGCTCATCAGTTTTAAATGGCACAAGGCATTCTTGCATTGTTCTTTTGACTTACTCAGAGGACGAGAAATGCCTGCGCTGAAGTTACAGTCCTATCAAGACTTAATCACCAATAGGTCAGGTCAGCGCAGGCAGGAAACATAAAGCACTGCGAGGCAACATCAAAATCATTGCGGTGTGTGAAGACTTATATTTCTGAGTGTCTGTAAAAACAGGAGAAAGGTTTGAAACACCCCCCCAACCCCCACCCCTTCTGAATCTTATGTGAGACAGAATTGCAAAGGAAAAAGCCATCTGTGTCTGACTCTTATCCCTGGCTTCTCCAGAGCCTGGATGAGCCTGAGCCAGCAAATGTCAGTCGGATAAAGACCGAGCCTGACAGACAGACACAGGAGTTTTGTCATTCCGTGTGTCATCCCTTTGCTAGCGAGCCCAATCTTTGCCGGTCTCAAAAACCCCCAAGATGATGGGGGAAAGAAACATTCTCAGGGTGGACGTCAGGTTGTGTAACTCCTCCAAGTGCCACAGTAGCTGAAACATCGAGGACGTGAGCTATTCTGGTGCCCCTGGGGCCTTTAAGAGCTTTCATTATTGTCTTATGCGCTGTGCGGCGGGGTCACCATGGAAACACAAAACACATCAACAATTTCACCACAAAGGATATGAGGTTCTTCAACAAGACGTTCTTCCAGGAGCCAGTGGTCTGTCTCGAGCACAGGATATTTGATGTGACTTGATATGTAGAAATACAAAAGCAGAACTGTGCAGTTTATTTTATGATTATATGACCTGCAGAATGTGTTTAAAAAACATTAAAAGTGAGCTTATTATTCAATACTATCCTTTATTTAAGTGCAAATACAGTGCACTGAAATTATATACTCATTAAATTGCCTGGGAGTCTGTTTTTTTTTACTTAATAAAGATAAGTAAATTGTCATGAACAACTTAAAGTAAAGGAGTACCGCACGCTGGATTTAACCTCATTATTTTATATGGATTTTGCATTAATATACAATATTGCAATGCATATTAAAATTGAAACTTTTCTTATTAAAAGGAGGTTCTGTAATTTTAGAGCCTTGGGCACTAGTTATTGAAGGGTTTTTTCCTACATTGGTACTCAAAGAAAATGTGAAATATACAGTTATTGAGGTTTGTACAATATAGATTGCTTTGAATGAGTCACATTTCCAAATCCCTGTGTCTACAATCTCTAAAATAGATTGGTAAAAAACCCCAAAAAAAACAACTTATCACAGATTTTTTTCTACGCAGCCATTAAATCAATTGTGTCTTCAAATTAGGTCTTTAAAGCTAAGATTGTAGTAAGTATTCAAATCAAATCAAATCAAATCACTTTTATTGTCACATCACATGTGCAGGTACATTGGTACAGCACATGTGATGTGAAATTCTTGTGTGCGAGCTTCACAAGCAACAGAGTTGTGCAAAGTACAATAATGTAAACAAGCAAAATACAAGAATGGCTACATCTGAAACTAATAAATAAATGTACAATATATAATAGTATATGCATTTCTGGATGTGTATACTAAATATTTTTCTACGTGCGTGTGTGTGTGTGTGTGTGTGTGTGTGTGTGTGTGTGTGTGTGTGTGTGTGTGTGTGTGTGTGTGTGTGTACACATATTTTACAAATTAAATAGAGTAAACAATAATCTATTAGTACCGCTCCTACAGAAAATTGAAATTGTCAGCACAAGCAGCATTACTTTTTCTAACTTTACATTAGTTTTGATTTTTACTTGTCACTCACCTAAGGCCATACTAACAGAGCTGTTATAAGTTACTCCTGATGCAAACCCAATATTATGTACTGCTTCCTACCGGGTGGCTTTGAGTGTGAAGCACAATGCAACACACTAATTGAGATGCATTGTCATGTACAGTACTTAGTGCTTTGCTGACAGCGAGTGTTGGTAACCAGCCTAAACCTGTACTTAACAGAAAGTGATTTGGAGGCAGGATGTACAGCCACGTAACTAACTGCCGCAACCAGCACAGAGCTCTTCTAAGAGTGGAAAACTATTCAGCTTGTGGCATTTCTGTGGTTGCACTACACACAAACACACCAGTGTTTGATAATGTAAGTAGTATCTCAACTAACTACTAGCCTCGAACACAGTCAGCCGACATGACCCAGAGCAGCTATAGTTGGGAGTGGGAAAGTCCAAAGGCACTTTTCTGTCATTAGCTAACCCTTTACAATGTTACTTATTATTTAGCATATCCTCCTACTGGTAAAACATTCTTTTATGGTCTGGGATCAAATCATGTGCAGGTACAAGCAAGTCAAATGTAAGACTTGAGATCAAATTGTTACCGTCATAAAATAAATTCAGGACCTATAGCCCATAGAAAAGATAAATGTAGCCACGATGATGTTCCCCACTACACTGTGAGTTGAAACTGTTATTAGCAAGTCTTGGATAACCTGCCTTTGTGACTCCAATAATGACCAAAAGTTGCAAAATGATCTTTACATTTTATTTAACATGACTTGAAACCAGTGTTGGTCAAGTTACTCGAAAAAAAGTAATCAGTAATTAATTCCTGATTACTTCCCCCAAAAAGTAATCCTGTTACTTTACTGATTACTTATTTTCAAAAGTAATTAATTACTTAGTTACTTTTTAAAAACACGATTTACAACCTGAGTAGGTGATAAAGCGATAGATCTTTCAGCCCAATTCTACTTTTTCTACATAATCCATCATACAAAATGTAATCAAATGGAAAAGTCTCTTTTTAAAACTTGTTTTATCAGTTTTAATCTTTTAACTTTATGCATCAAGCAAAAATTCAATTATATGCAACATTCTCTGACTAGAAGAAATTTGTTTAACATTTAAACCTATTTTCTGCACATTCCAGCACATAAAATAAAATAATTATATTTTTGTGTTTACACTCAGTCTTTCAAATAGATGCAAGTAAAACACAGCAGAAAATAAATAAAGTCAAAGACTCAGCGGTCCTGTTGCTCTATTTTCACCTGTAAAGCAGGACTGACGTAGGCGGAGGTTTACCCTGGTGCAGGTGTGCTGCGGTCAGTGGAAGAATCCGCGAGTTTCTCTGTGAATTTCCCATTACGTCGTTGTGCACTCGGTGCTTGCTTGGAAGTTTAGGGTTTTTTTCGCTGTAAAAAGAAGTTTTCTTCCCACGCACAACGGACGCTAATGTTTTTGTCACTTTTTATGGAATCAAACTCAAAGTAAGGTCAGTACTTCCACGCTTTAAACGCTGCACGCTCATACTCTCTCCCACAATCGATATGTGATCCATTGTTGATCTGCACACAGCTGTTGTCACGAACGTCGCACTTGCTTACGTCACTGTCATGAGACATTCTCGCAAAAAAACCACGGTTTTAGTAACGCAGTAACGCAGGCGTGCTTATGGGAAAGTAACCGTAATCTAATTACCTTTTTTGCAATAGTAATCCCTTACTTTACTCGTTACTTGAAAAAAGTAATCGGATTACAGTAACACGTTACTTTGCTGCCCATCTCTGCTTGAAACTAACGACCATAAAGTCATTAGCAAAGTGTTTTCTGAGTTTAAAGAGTAGGGCAGTCGAGGGCTGTTTTCCCATAGACTTCATACAACCAGAAGCCGTTTTGCAACCAGAGGGGTTGCTTCTCAATAGTCACTAAAATTATTGCACATTTGAGATGCTTTGGCATCAGCTTGGCTCTCAAGACCTGCCTGCTACAGCCATGCCATCCACTTGCAAGTATTGAGCTTATTTTAAAAAATGATCCCAAATGTCTTAATGTGAAATGACAACAAAAACGTCATTGCTTTTCAAAACCTTATCCACCTTATAAAATGTGCATTTTGCAACAAGTTGGGGAGTGGTTGCTGGTAATCGCTAATGTGAAACTCGTCACCAAGGGGCCTAATCTTTGTCTTGAAAGATGCTATATAAATACAGTTGTGTTAACTTACTTTTGGATATGGTGCTGCACCAGAAACTTCCATGCACTTGCATTGTTTGCCAGTAGTTTGCATGCAAGACACTGACTTGTCTGCAAACACTTGCAAACTACTCAACAGGCAATAGTAAAACTTTCAATACTTTTCAAAGTTGCATCTTTTGAAATACGTTGGTAGCAGTGATACGGCACAATTTATCTATTTTTCTATCATTTGTGTTGCAAACTTTTATTTTTCAAGTTTTGCAACAGCTTGGATAGTAACTAGCGAATGATTGCAGACAAGTTGGTGTCTTCGACAGTGGCAATTTGATAGTGACCAAAGAAATCACAAGGTTGTTTTTGGTGCAGCATCCTATTGACTGGCGATAACCAGTGACCTCCAGCAATTATTCACCAACTGGTCAGCAGATACCATAGAGGGTAAAAAACAAACAAATCCTGAAGTCAATGCAGAGAGTGCCATTAAACTGCATTATTTAGGGCCACCAGATGGGGACAGCTGCAGTTGCTATAGGAAGTCTATGGGGAAACAGCTTTCTGACTTGACCTCTGTAAACACTTTTCTGATGAATTTATGAGCTCAGTTACTTTTTTTGGATCACGCTGAATAAAAATGTCTACATTGAAAATCTTGGTCATACCATACTGTATACCCAAATGGATCTGTGTTATGAAACTGCTCACTCATTGGCTAACAAACTGTTAACTTGCTGGCCAAGTTTCAAAGCCAGTTCCACTCGTCCATCCATTTTTTTCTTTATAGTGGAAAGGCTTCAAAAACCTTCACAAACCAACGTTCAGCTACGTTCAATTTGGATAATATGGGGAACATCCTTTTTTTTTTTGAGCAACTGGCAGTTACCAAGGGGTTACCAACTGGTCTCCGAGCCTATGTCACTAAAGGCTTAATGTAACTTATCAGCCTACTGTTTCAGACATCGTTTTTACACACAAAAACAGCAGGGAAGGTTTAGGTGAACCAAAAATCAAGGCGTTAACAATCCAGATGCACTGCATAGTTTAAATACTCAGAGCAGAAATAACAGCATTGTGTGCCGCAAATTCTTGCAGCGATGCAACTGAAATTGAGGACAATGTGGTAATTTCTAAGACCTTTTATTAGTATTGCAAATTAGTATATGTAAATAAGATATTTTAAAGAGTTTTTAAAAACCTTGAACACAGTAAAAGACAGTAAATACAGTAATCAATGTGTTCACATAGGAGACACAAGCACAGATCATCCAGTTGGAAACAGAAGTCTATTGTCTTTGTACTCTGCTGACTGGCAACTGCAACATTAATAGTATTTGTCAAGTGGATAAGGCTGATAAAAATTCGAATGATTGCCTTGAGCTTGCTTTAAGGCTGGTTTGTCAGTACAGCTTGTAAGACAGCAGTACCAGTGTTGGAGTCAAAGTGATACAAACACAGCTGTGTGATTCAAATATTTTAAATCTGACTCTCTTTTTTTGTATATATAAACATAAACCACATAATTTTTTTCTTTTGCTTTTGTTAGTTTTTATATTTTGAGAGAGAAAAAAATGATTTGATTGTTTAAAAAAAAGCAAACTGGCAAACAGATGCAGGCGGTAAACACATGGACTCAGGCACACAGATAGCTCTTGATATAAGACACCTCTGTCAAGACTTGTTGGATCTGCACAAAAATGATGCCTCTTCACTTTGCTCCTTCCCTCTCTTGCCTTTGACCTCCCACTGGTTCCATTACCTGTATCACCCGCGCGACCTTGAGCACATCCAATCTTGGCAGTTACATAACAAAAGACGAATGCGGAGGAGATTAAAGGTGCAGAGGGAGAGGGCAAGGCAAGAGATTGAGAAGTGCCAGGTGTGCAGCCTGAAACAAATAAAATAAAATAAAAAGTCTTTCACAGTTACCAACTAAAATCATTCGACATCCCACCCTCCTTTGAAGACCCTTGCTGTCCTCCTATTTCAAAAGAACATGACACATAACAGCACTTTTTTCCTTTTCCTAGGAGGTAAGTTTTCTCTACCTCAGCTCTACAAACCACATATCAGTCCACCTGTGGTTACAGCTTGTCATTTTACATTATATAACTTGAAAGCACTCCAGCTGGGGAGCAAAAAAACGTGATGTGTTCGATGGTAGATGATGAACGGTACGGAGAGGGGAAAGGTGTACACCAGCCTGCTACGGTATGACTTCATACATCTAGCTGGCTTTTTAACACGGGACTGTAAGTACTGTTTTGGATGCACAAGCGGAAATGGAAAACCTGTCTTCAACTGCTTGTTTACTACGAACACATTGCTTGCTTCACCATAACGCAGCGTAAGCCGCGTACGGTTTACCTTAACAACTTTATAATCCCCAAGCAAACACTGCATGGGATGGTAAGCCTGTGCATACAATGACTGTAGGGATGTAGACCCACAGTGTTACTGTACACTTAACTAAGAGCGGAATCCTAAGCACAGCTTAGGTCTGCAGATATTAGACTTCTAGGTTGTGCTCAGTGACGCAAGAGCACACATTGCTCCCCCCAAAAAAAGGCATTTTGACAAAGTTAAATACAAACTGTAAAAACACAAAAGCTCCCTTACAGTCGCATCCAGATTCGAGAATCTCCTCTGAACACACACATTTAATCCTGGAATCACTGCAAGCTTATGAAACCACCATCCAAAAGGATGAAAAAGGAAGTTCTTGGAGGCAGATGAGATTTTTCTGAGCAGGAGGGATCTCTCTCCTTTTCGAAAGAGGAGGGAGCAAGGCAAGAAAACAGCACCAGAGGCCCAGCCCATGACAAAACAAAGAGATTAAATGACCTGTGAATGTGACTTTCCATTTTGCCATCAGCTCTTGCTCAACTTAGAGGCCTGCTGCCCCCTTCTGGTGGCCAGGAATACATCCCAGAGCAAATAAAACTGCTTTCCTGTTCACAAGTATTCATATGCTCTTCCTGTTCGGGACTCTTCACTTGACCAAATGTGCAAAAATTACCATCACGATGATATGCAGACCCCTGATGTAATAAGCCATTTGCACCTAGCACTGTATGAAAAGACAAAAGCAATTACACCCTAAATAGCCTAAACATGTATTCAGTACATGTCACAGTCTCTCACTTCACCAACATCTAACATACATTTAATAAGATGTTATCTTGTGGATTTGAGACGAAATCTAAGTGAAATCTGCCCTCTTGACACACAATACAAAAACAGAATGCAAACATGCCGGGCCCCCTCTGAAGTGAGATTTAAGCGTTGGCCGGGGCCAAATGTCAACCAGCTCAAACAGATGGTGTTAAGAGCCGAGCTGAGAGGCTGACCTTGGTTCGGGACTGACTAGGGGTGGAATGACAACGCAACACCGGCATCCGGTGTTTGTTTTCAGTGGATGTTGTGAACATCAAGAGAGCCGAGTGTTGTTGCCAAGATGGGGAGGTAAAGTCACGTCAGGGCTGCTTGCTTTGCTTTGCAGGTGCTTTTAGGCTCTGTGGGATGTTGTCAAGCTGCCACCATGACAGAAAAATGTTGGGATTGGATGAACAGCATAGGAATGTTTTTGATATTTCTATGGATAAACAGGATATATATATCATTTTAACGAGATTAACGTGTTATATATATATATATATATATATATATATATATATATATATATATATATATACATACGTCAATGTGTTAGCGCGGTTAGCTCCTTAACGCGTTAGCGCCATTAATGCGGTAATTACATTAACATCATTTAATGACATTAACGCTGACAGTACTAACATATCGATAGATCGATAGATAAAACTTAATTAAGGTAAGTTTAGACTTCAATGAAAATGTTGAAATGTTAAAAATTAAATCTAGACATTTAATGATTATTTTTAAAATGATGAAACAACCACAGAGATAAAAATCTTACTTGAAAAACTTAGTGAAGGTAACCCAAAGAGCTCTGACATCTTAAATGTTGCCCCCCCCCCCGGTTGTCTACGCACTGCTACCTCCCAACTACACCACAGCGTCATAATTTCTGCCTCGTTACCACCAAGGCAATGTCAGCTCGTCTACTAGGGAACCCTAGGGCATGGTCAATATTATAAAACTGTGAAACAAGCAGGATTTCCATACACACTAGGCAGGCCGTTATGGGGAAACCCCCGACCTTTCCCAGCTACACGCAAAAATTTCCTCAACTTTTCTCTCTTATCACCACCAAACAGCAACTGACTTTTCTCCCCCCCCGTTAAATCCGGGGGGTTTTGTCCTCATGTTCAAAAGAAAAGGAAAAACATGTTATTTTCTCCATCTCTTTCCATTTCTGGTAGACTGAGTACGGGGCTTTAAGAGAAGCGAGTGGGTAGTAGATGGATAAGTGAAATTCACCTCGGCACAAATGTCTATAGCTTGAGAGAAGGCAATTTCCTCTAGCTCTAGTTCACAAGCACATTGCTGGAGTCCAAGCTTGGTTACACACTGGTGCTCCTGAAAATGTATTGTCCTACAGGTAATACCCAAAGAAATAACAGTTCCGTCTGATTTAGTGCAAATGTTTCGGTTTGAGTATTGAAATCATTTCTGTTCAGACGACGGCTGCATCTGACGTTCAGAGAATAGCAACAGCACAACATAAATCTCAGCTGCTTTTTTTTTTTATTTAACAACGAAAAACATTCTCCTTCATCAGCATGATTACCTTTCAAACACGAGTGGACCTACATTATCAGCTCTTTTTTTTTTTTTTTTTTACAGGAGTGGACGGCTATAACATAATGACAGAATAGCGACAGAGAGCCACTTCAAAATATCCCTTCTCCCTCCCGAGCTCAGCGCCTCCTTTGATCATCAAATTGTTCTCCTGAAAATCCTCTCTGTTCTTGAATTATCTGGGCCGCTGAAGTGGAAGTTGAATTTTCTGTGGAGACCAAAGCTTCTTAAGAGAAAGGGGAGAAGCGGGGAAATAAAAAGATGTGAAAATGACACAAATTGAATAAGCGTGCCAAAAAACCTATACCGCCCCGACAGGAGAAAACTTATCAAGGTCTTCAGACGTTACAGCCGAGAACCGACAAGGAGGAAAGTTTTCTTTTGTCTTTGTTCATATGGAGGGAGGAAAACAGGTACTTTGGTGTTATTACTTTCTTTCTTTGTCGTGAGGAAACACATTTAGAGTACGCACAAGCTGTATAGTGAAGTAACGGCAACGTTAAAGTCGCCAGAAAATGTGTTTCTAAGACAGAAACACCAAAGAATCAATAAGAGGGTTTAAAAACAACACCTTTTACTTAAACCCGCACCAATACACGCAATTAACTTTTAAAGGCACACCTGTTGCTGCCCCTGGACCTTGATTAAGGTGCTAACGTGGGGCCGCTTGTCAGTTCTAGTGTAAATTGCCCGGTAACCACTGTCAATGGCACCCTACTTAATTTGCCCAGCTTGATCACGGTTTGTTGTGGTTGCAGTTAAGTACACATTTTCATATTCATGCATATTCAAACTGATTCATCCTCTTCAGATGCAGCTGAATTCATTAGGAATGTCTCCCCGTTAGCAAGCAGGGGAGAAAAACGTGAGAAAAAAAACCCAACAACAACAAATGAGCACAGATTTTTTTTGAGTCCTTCATGTTGGTTAAAGCGCTGGAGCTGCACGGGTTTGTTTTCCGTTGCGTGCCGACACAACAAACGTATAACGGTAGAATTTTACAGAGGCTAAAATTAGCAAGCCAAAGCAAAAAATACACATCGTCACCCCTTATGGAGTGGAGGACAGTCCAACTCCAACTAAATACAGACAAACTAATTTGTGAAAATATCTGTAAACACATTTTCGGCCTAGTGAGAACCTACCCAAAGGCTCAACTCCTCATGCCCTGCAGTGGGAGAACCCAGCAGACGTGCTTTGATTTTATTTTTATTGTAATTTGCATGTTTGTTTATTATTGTGCATATGATTTACAGGAGGGAAAAGGCAGAGGAAAATTTAAGCGTTGGCCATTTTTGTTTACAGCCAGAGATTTTTAGTATGTACTGCCTGGTAAGAGGGAGGCTCAACAAGTTTAGAGTGAAGCAGACAGCCGCGTTCTCGCACACAGCAGCTTGAGGGAAAATCACTGTGCGCTTCCTGTTCGGAATTCAAATGACTGTGGAAGGAACCCTGTTGTATAAGTGGGGGAAAAACATCGAACCAGTCAGGGAAGCGCACAGCTGATCGAAACCAGATAGCAAACTTGCAGACAATGCAACAGCAGATTAAATCAATATTTGATTTTGAGATAGCGCTATATAGTATACTAAGATAAAACTACTAAACTACTATTTAGACATAAAAGGGATATGTTCGATGGTGTTCTTATGCAGTAGGCAGGTTGACAGGTCTGACATTCCTACCTACGGTCCAGTTGCTATAAATACTCACCAGTGCACCAGCTGTGCACTGATCCACAGATGAAAGTACTCCCAAGTAAATGCAGTACTTACTCCAGGTGTTTTGGAAAACTACTTATACCTTTTTCAAAATGTTATTAATTGATATAATTCGAATATATTGTTGTAGTTTATTCACATTTACAAAATAGCACAACTACTTTCTTGCAACCAAAAGAGAAAAAATGATATTGCCTTGTGACTCCATTGAATTCTTTCACAAATGGCAACTGATTGCAGGTAGCTGCAGTCTGACTCAGACTGATTTTAACAGCTGGCTGCGTCGACAGAATGGTGAAGGTTTGTAAATAACTGCAGTGCAGTTTGCAACATTTGCAACATTTGCAATGGAGGACTTGATGCAACTAGTTGCCAACTGGTTGTATTCTGGTTGTATTCTGATTTCATGCTGATTGTATTATATAAGTGCCTTTGCTATCCTGCAGAAACTATGTCACTCTTCCTGGTGGAATTTCAGAATTTCTGTTATTAATTTGTGAAGTTCTGGCTGGACTGTCAATGTAACTATGAAGTATGATGATTATGGACTTTTGTGTATTTAGACAGCAACAGATTTGCAATTTATTACAGTTAATTGCTATATAACAGTTTCCATATAATTACCAACTTGAAACCAGTCAATCACAAACTGATAGCAGACTGATTTGATCTTATTGCCATTTTACTGGCATCCCGACACCCTGACAGTTGCTTTGAAGACAGCAACCAAAGGCTGCGAGTGATCATGGACAAGGTTCCCATCTTTAAACCAACTAACGGAGAGAGTGCGATTGCAAATTCCCCAATCATAATCATTTTGTTTATGTGGCAGTCTGCAGCATGACGTCAGTAATAATAACTCATTTTTAAAACTGAGTCATACATATAACAAGAAACTTTACAGATTCACAGATTTTCTTTCTGTCAAATCCCAAATAACACGGAGTGTGTATCTACATGTGTTTTGCTGGAACTTTAGCAACACTGTGCAATGAGAAAAAGAAGGCTGCTTCAAGAGTCTGGATGATAAAGAGATCGGTGAGAGCAGGTTAAGCAAGGTTGTGTATTTGTCAGTGAGAACTGGAGGTGAGATTTGAACTGCAGAAAGAGAGTAGAGGTCTGTGGCATAACTTCAGACTCTTTCAAGGAGCATGGAGGGGGGAAGAAAGCCTAGATTATACTCTGTGGCAGACATGGAAATGGACAGCTGGAGACATGTTGGCTGAGAAGTAATTCCTGCTTTCCTATACTAGTCCACTAGCCTGGAGCGTCCGCAAAGTTGTAAGTGCACAAAAAACAAGCAGGCATCCCCATGGACGCTTGCACTCATCATCTTAGGATAAAATTTCTGTCATTCAGACTTGAGTGGACCCTGGCGGATGCGGAAATTCAATTAAATTTTGTTCAATTCAGTTTTATTTATGTAGCACTGTGACAAAGTGGGTGACAACACCGTTTGTCCATATTCTTAGTTAACATTCTTGTTTTGATTTAACCATATTTCATATGCAATCTGCAACAGGCAAACATCTACTATCCCGGGTTTGTTTACGTTTTGCACTTTTACAGATTATATAATATAACATCTTGGTTTAAATCAATTCCTACAAGTTTAAGTTAACATGTTATTTATTTCAACTGTTAATTTGTATTATTTAGAACCTTACCTACCTGTCTTCTAGAAACAAAAGGAGGAAATGTAGTTTTACTTCCTGCTTTATAGCTTCTGGGTTCATCTGAGGTCACAGGATGAGACCAAGTGCAGAAGGGGAAGAATTCTTGTAATTTCATAAAGTTTATTTTAGAGTGTTTAGGGATAAATAGATTTAATGATGTAATATGTATTGATTACACCATAGAGTTTATGTTGCCAGTAAAGAGTAGCAGTAGAGGTTTGAATATAATCATGTTCATCTTACCTACTGAATGGAATAGTCCAGAGGAGAGATTGTTTGGTTAAGTGGACTATTTAAGCAGAACTCAGGTGTTTGAGAAGAAAGGTTCAGGTCAGTGTAGCTGTGCGCAGTTTGACCTTAATTTCCGTTGATTTAACTTCAGTTTTATTTAGCTGAACTGAGTTAATTTAGAGTTGAGTTTTTTATTGGTTTCTTTGTAAATATTGTTTGGGTCACAAAATGGTGAATAAATCACTTGCTACACTGGACAGCATCAGTCTCATGCTCTTCTTTGACCGCTTAAGTCAAGTCCTGCCACAAGCACCAAATCACAACAACAGTTGCCTCAAGGCGCTCCAGCAATACTGTTTAGAGATATGGAATAATATTTCCTCATATATGTATTTATTCATATGTAATGGATTTAATGACGTAGAGAAATACACAACCCCAAAATTATATACATTCACATATCCATTGATGAATCATCAAAGACAACTGGCTCAGATTGGTAGTAATTAGCAATAGTATCCAAACACAACATTAGCATCAAAGACTAAAACGCTTATGTAGCTTCACATTACAGTCAGCTGCTCTAGAAATAACTTGAAAGTCTTTGAGAGTCTCTACTAAGTTGTTCAGCTTGCTCCATCTCTGTCTTCCCAAAGCACATGAAGACTACCTTGTTGTTTCACTTTGCCACTGTTATTTTCACTGTCTGCTGTGTACATGCTGAAGCAATTATATGTGTAACAATCAAGATTGTAACGATTAAACATCAAACATCAAGACAGCCCCGATGAGTCCAGAAGCACTTTTGTAGGCTTTAAGAATGCTTCTATAAACCCTACAAAGTACCAGATAATGGGTCGAACATCAGCACTGACGGGGTCCGGACTCACATTTGAATGTCGGGATAAGGAAAGGAATCAAAGGCAAATCTGCTATAAAGTCCTGTAGTCTGACGCGCACTAAAAGGGTAATCTCTTCTGGCAGCAAAATTGACGAGCGGTAATTCAGCAGAATATCTGGATGCAAATATGCAGAATGTCCTGTTGTTGATGGTGTAGACACGGTGTGGAAGCTATGGGTTTGTCTGTGTTTTCATGATGGTTTTCAGTAATGTTGAGGAGTAAAGTGTTTTTGTGCCACTTAAGTTTACTAATTAAAATGCAATAACTTCCACTTTTTTTAAAATAACTTCTTGAAAAATGAATGAAAGTAGCATAAAGCATGTTAAAACCAATCATAATAACAGAAATCAATTAGATTAGATCAGTTAGCATTTCCTCAAACATTACTTTTAACACACTGTTACTTTTCCCCCCAAATTAAAATAAATCAATCAATAAATCAATAATAAATATATCAAAGAATAAAAAACAACTCCAGTAGGTGCATAAGTTTCAACCCACCTGCCATGCGGTGAAGTACTCATTAGTTTTATCATAAAATGAGAGGGTGGGGCTTACGTAGATGTCCTGTGACTGTCTACCTGCACTCTCAGATACTAATTGTTACAAAAAAGTATCCATTTGCAACATATTGTTGCAAATGGATACTCATTTGCAACAATATTGAACAGTGCCGTGTTTGCCTCTAGCTGACACACAACCTCAGCACCCTGCATACAGACAGCTCACAGCCCCTCCCCTCACTAGCAGCTGAACACTGCTTGAAACAAACTGACACCCTCATCTTTATGAGGAATTTCCTGTTTCAACAACACTAAAGTATTAAAACATTATCATAAACATTAACCTGGCCACCGCACACCTTGGCACATTAAGTCATCTGTTGTTATTAAGGTAGTAGGTACTACTACTGCTACTGCTACTGGGAGCTAAGCAGCAAATGTAATCAATTCCTCCCATCTGCAGAATCAATAAAGTGAATTTCACAGCATTACAAAGTTATTTGTGTTTGAAAATTATTACACTTCTCTTAAAGTCCCTGACTGAAGCTGAGAAAAGGCTGTTTGATCAGCAGAAGAAGTACGGTGAGAAGTCACCAGACACATAAACAGGACTGTAGCTGAATACAAAAAAAGATGCTTTTTAATGTCTTAACTTCTATGAAAAATTATACTCCTGGGTGCCACTATTGAGTGTGAAATTCCAGTGTTGTGACAACCCCGGTGCACACAGAAAAGCCAACAAAGACTGCATTAGGAGGTTGGATGGATGGATGGCAGTGGCACAAGTCATAAAAGCTGCTCTGATGAGACTTGGGTTAATTTCCTGTATATTATTATCATTATTATTATTATTATCATCATTTTCACTCACTGTTTAATCAGATTAGACAACAAAATGTTTTAGTTAGTATTTAGGTTAAAGGATACTTCTTTTAAAACGTCATACATGTTAGAAAAGCTTTATTTTCCAACAAAGAAAGAACGGGTACAAAGCAAAAAAAACCCCAGCTAGTTTATTTTTGAAAATACAAAATTTTATTGCCAACAATAAATGTGGCATACTTTGGTGTGAGACTAGGCAAAAGATTCCAAGGTAACAGTTTCACATAAAAAGCCTCAGACCCTCATTAACTTATTTGGCCTTAATTAAGGGAATCATCAGCTGGTGACAATTCAGAGCTGATAAATCCTCCACACTCTTCAACTCTTGTGTTAGCACTCAACAACCACGGGCTTCTCTAAGAAACTGCAAAGCTAATTGAGGCTTCCAGGATTGGGCTAGGCTATAAAAAGATATCAAAAAGCTTCCAGCTGTCATTAGGAAATGGCAGTTGAAGGGAACTTTGGAGAGCCGCACACGATGTGGACGACCAAGAAACTTTTAGTTACACAGGTGTAGCACTGGGCTGTTTCCCCATCCAGCATCAAATAATCATTAAAAAATATTACCTGCAGAGTTGTAGCATAAACTATGAATAAAGATGAACTTACCAGTGCTTCACCCTCAGAGAGAACACGCTGCTCATCGTGGACAAGCACCACTTTAGCCTTGATTTCATCCACTGTCAAACTGCAGAGGGTACAAAATCAGGAAGCATTTTAGTATTTATCCCAATATTGGTTTTTTTGCCCAGTATAATAAGTTGATTTCATCATGATCCACATAACATGTCATCAGCACAGCATTCACAAGCACCTGAGGCCCACTGAGTCACATTTCAGTCTCATTTCCTGTGGCAGGGATTCAAAGTTTGCACAAAAGAAACAAATACTAAACTTTTTGATCAGATGCACAACCAGTCAGTAACACAAACCGACTGCATTGAACCAACAATACATTTTGCGATCAAGGATGTTCTGCTCTGAGCTGAGCACTTCTCTTTCCTTTTACCCTATCGCAGTTTAAACTGCACAAAACATAAAGCAGCACACAGTGCAGTCAAAATCTCTCATGCCACCTATTATCCTACATCATTTAGATCTTTTTTCTATGGCCATTCTTCACCGCTGGTGTCTTCCTTCCTCAGGTTTTACGTAAACCAGCACTAAACTGAATGGAGATAATGACTGCATGGCCAGGATCAATCCTAGGAGTCCATCAAAAGCGGACGTGCAGGCAAACATAAAAAGCAAATAGCTTGTTCCACTACAGAGGATCAATGCTAGGGGTAAGTGCTGGAGAAAAGCAATGATCTCTCTGCATTGTCGAGCTGCACACAATGACGCCTCTAAAAAATAAAGAAATAAATAGAATTTGGTGTGAGGAAAACCAGCTTTGCCCCCAATCACTGAGGGCAGATGCAGACCTGATCTTGAGAGCAGGTGCTTTGCTAGGTTTCCCTGAGAAAGACAGTAAAAATATTGGTAACTCACACACATGCACTGATGAATCCTGACAGAGGGGAGGGGATAAAAAGCACAACCTGTTCATGGGCCTTTGGGAGGCTCCATCATGGTTCATTTCCTGAAGCAGTTGGTAGACTCTATTTATAGGCCAGCATACTGGTACCAGTTAATCCTGCACTGGGCTGCCAACTGCTTGCCAGCTGGCACAGTGGGTTGCACTTGTGTGTGGTGCTCAGGAAGGTTTGGGTTGAAATAATCGTGAGGACGGCAAGAATCTACCTTAATGAACAAAGTGTGGGGGAATAATTTACCCCCCTATAATGCAATATGAATCTGTGAGACTGCAGATATATAAACTTGAGGTGTGACCGAAATATTGGAAATGCTGCATGCAAAGATATTCCACGACGTTAGCCTGCTGCGTAACTCGCAGTAGCAATATTTATACAGAATTAATATTAGTATTAAGTACAAACTGTGGTGATAATCAGCGACATCTCTACCACTGACAGGTTCCTTCATGCACATCAGAGCAGATTCTAAACTTTAAAGGAAAAAAAGGAAGAAAAAAAAAAACAGGTTGCATGAAGCAATTACTGGTGACACAAAAATGAGATTAGCTCACAGTATAAATGAGAGAACAATTATCTGTGAATCTGCATTAAAGATAATTAGCAATTCCAATCAAGTGGATTAAGAATGGGATAACATTTCGCTAAGTGTCATTTGGGACAAAGCCAAGAGCTTTTTTTTCCCCTGCTTTGTGCACGATAAAGAGCCTGTAGTGTGCATGCTAATCTCGATCAAAGTCCCCGGCAACGTGCAAGCGTCAGGTATACCAGCAAATTTGCATTTATTATAAAACGGCGACTAAATCAAGCTTGACACTCGGGCATGTGAGCCGCAGAGCCACACGGGGAGGGGAGGACTGGTGATGTAGCACACAAGCGCAAAGCCTTCACCTGCTTTATTCAAATGGGCATCAGGACACGTCCTGCATCAAGATAGCCAGCTCACCGAATCCACATGCTGACAGGCTGAGACAATGGCTGGATAGAAATGAGCGACACTTGCAGATATTTCAGCTTAGTAATGTGTTTGTTTAAGTGCGAGGCGGTGCTTTGGATGGAGTGGATGGATGGAGGCAGAGCCGGGGAAGGAAGGGACTGTGGCTGGGAGGGGGTGGGCAGGAGGGCTTGAATAATGGTTTGCATCCAATTGCAGGAATGCATAAGTGGGCATATAGCGCTCTGCCAGAAAATCGCTGCACAAGCAGTTCGTCCTCGATGCGGCCATATGTTTTATAGCACTTTCAGTTTACTATGCTTGGGCCAGCTTGCTTTCCGGAAGAATATGCCCAGTTAGCTTAAGAAGTATCGATTTTGTTTTAACTTCAAGCATGTTGTGGGAAAGTGAGGATGTGAGGGTGTGGATGGCTGTGGAGAAAAAGCATGAAGGGGGACAGGCTCATTGGATATCATGGACTCCGTTTTTCTGCAAGCCACTAGAAAAATTTACATATCTTCCCTGGCAGCAAAACGGATGCCATTCCCTTTAAAGCTGGCCGCCGTCAGACGCCGATCCTGACAGCAACTTAGTTCGTCTGTGTAGATGCAAGGAAGGCCGGGAGATTGGAAAGCGGAGCAACAAGTGAGCCTGCTGAGACTTGAAGATTGAACAATGCAAATAAGGAGAAGAAATACTTTTTGAGGCTTGCTGGAGAATAAATAGGTGTAGGAGTTCCAGGGAATGAGATGCGCGCATTCGACTCAGACTGATGAGACTTCACTGCTCCACAAGTTAAGGTGGAACTAATGAGTGTAATCCATATTCATATTGATGTGAACACCCATTTATTTTATAGCACGAGTAATGCAAGACAGAATAAATGCGAGTGACAACCTATAGTTTTAATCCAGTGTTATGGATCTTCTTTATCATATTTCATGTTGTTTTGGTTTCACTCTGCTGCATTAGCAGAATTTCTCTTGAGGGTATCTGACATGATAATATTTCCTAAAACTCTCCGATTCAGTCTGCCGGAACTTAAAGGAACTTCTTCAACAGTATTTTTTTTTTTGTGGTTGTTATTTCGTGTTTTGTGTTACAGTTTCATTTGACTGCTAGTGGCCGGTAAATTAATGACTGGCTTTTGTCACCAATCAATTTGGAGAGAACAATGTTCAAAGACAGGCGATCATTTGTCAGGAAAAAAAGATAAAATGTAACAAACGATTTAAATTCAGCACTTAACTTTAGCTCTCTTATGCAGCTTTCTTGTCCTTTCTGTAATTACAAGAAATTACTATTTCCCCAGACTTCTTGAAGGACATTCAAAGCTCTTCTTTGGATCTTGGCTGCTAGATGATCCCACACCGCTCCAAGAATGCAGTGGTCCGGGTTCTGGGGGAGGCCAATCCATGACTGATAGTGTTTCTATCCAGGTATGGTATTACTGCTTTGGCAGTGTGTTGGCAGCCATAGCGAATCAGATGCTTTCCAGATTGTCTTACAAGGTGTATCGAACTCTAACCATGCTTTTCCATGGTCATAATTTCATACATTTTGACAAGATCCCCAACACCTATTGACAAGAGTCATCACTCCGTTAGACCTGTTGCAATGGATCTTCAGTCCCGTTCTTGTGTAAACTGGCATACCCTGTTTCCCATCCTTAAGAATGGCCTTTTGGATCAGTTGAAGGGCCAGATACATCACTCACATCCTGTATCAGGTCTTTGCTGAATTTGTCCTATTTCTGAAGTCTTTATGAATAAGCCTTGAAATATTTTTCAGAACTGAGTGGTTTCTGTTATATTTCAGGCCTGTTTATAGAACAAGATAACTGGGTTTGCATTAGAAGTTAGTCACGGTAGTCGCTGCCTACGCAGCTTCTTTTGGAAAAACCCAGAAAGTATTGCAATGGTAGTCAAACCACGACTTTACTGATAAATCGTGAGGTGTGAAAACCCATCATTAAGTGTACAGGGGAGGTCGCAGGGAGACACCACACACCATTCCAATATATCAAGTTTCTGTTTAATAGCTCTTCAGAAAGCCTGAAGAAATATTGCACAAGGTCACTTTAAACAAATTACATTGAAGTCTGGCTCCTTGGAAGCAATATATAAAGAAATAAGGGGTGGCTGAAGACTTCTGCAGAGTGCTGGATGACGACATAATATTTTTTTTTGTAGTATTAGATTTCTTAGCAATGAAATAATGCGACAAAAAGCCCATTCACCCTGGCAAGAGCAGAACCCAACAAGGAAAAACTATTTCAGTATAAAAACATCATTGGTAGCCTTCAAAACCTGAATCAGTGGATCTTTATTATGCAAAACTTTGCCTGCGTAATCAACAAAGTATTAATAGAATATGGTTCTAGCTTGGGGGTGGGGTGGGGTTAGCATTATAAGGCTGACACTTCATACGCATATGAGTGCAGGTTTCTGGACTCACTAGAATGGGCAGCACTGGCCAGAACATGAAAACAAAAACAGGACTCAAAAGAGTCTGAATACAAGTTATTTACCTGCCATCTTTATTGGTGTCCAATAAATGGAAAATGCTGGTAACGGAGCTGTTCTGATGTCTGATGAGACCTAAAATAAAAATAAAATAAAAAAATCACGTGTTACTGTAGAATTATGAGATTGTTTAAATAGCAACCACTTCCATCTGAATGCAAACTGAGAGGCAGGAATGAAGAAAAGGATGGAGCTGGATTTAAAAAATATGGGGTGTGGGGGGGTGTGGAGGGCAATCAGGCAATGAGTCAGTCACGCTGTGCAAGAACATTTGGTTTCCCTGTAGGAAAAGAAAAAAAAAGAAAAAAGCATGGCAGAGTCCAGAATGCAATCAGGAGGCTTTGTGCTGTAACGGCTGGTATGACAGTGATTTCCCTCTTCTCCATTCATGTACACAGGCAGATGAAAAGGAGACGCAAAAACTTCCTCAACCCCCTTTTTCCAGCGAGCATGTGACCCCAACCGATTCATTCTGTGAATCCGCATTCACTGCGAGTGGAAAGGAGAGGAAGTTCTCTTATGTTCAGCACTGAGCATCTCCCGTGTCATCGGCAGAGCAGAGAATGTACGAGGGGTAAACTGATTGGCCCCTAAGTCTGGGGAAAAACACTTTACATAATGCTAATTGCACATCCGCCGCAATTATCTTTCTGTACTAATTACAGAAAAGCTCATTTTGAAATTACCATTTCTTCCCAGTGTACAGTAAAGCAACTGTGTTAAGTGTGTGATGCAGGGGGGTTTAAAAAATGATCCCTTTTCTCAAACCCATCTTTGCCAAAATAAATCCATATTTATTAAGGCATGCTGTTTGTGGGATTAAAAGTTTTAAAAGATGCTAGATCCTACGCCACTCCTTGACACCCGAAACATGACCGGGAGCTGCAAACGTCTACGGAGAAGCCAGATTCCCGTCACCCCACCCTCTGTTTGTTGACTGTATTCAACCCCGGGAGTTAAACAAGATTTGCTAATATTCTCCTGCAATACACACAGCATCTGTCATATTAGTGGCTTATTCCTTTGTTTGAACAGCACTCTATTCCCAACCTAATGCTTGACATTCTCAACCCATCCTCTGGCCGCTCTGTCTCGCAAAAAAAAAAAAAAAAGTGAGCGCACTAAAGGAGCAAGAGAAATGGTCTCATCCCTCGCTCTACTGCAGAGCCATAGCTATGAAAAACAACCATAAGGAGGATGGATGGAGACGAAGGCAGGGGAAGAAAAAAAAGATAGAGTGGATGCAGGGGATTGGAGGGCGGTGGGTGGGGTGGGGGTTGGTTGGTAAAAGGTAAGAGGAAGAGTCGAGAGGAATGGGGAAAATAAAAGAGGAGAGAGGAGGAGGGAGAACAAACAAAAAAAAAGAAAAATTGGGGAAAGAGGTTCAAGACATTGGCTCTTTAGGCCGACGGCACATATAGGGGACTATGTTTACTAATGGACACCATCAGTCATCCACCCATGTTGCTCGGGCAATATCACGGCACACTCGTAAAATAAAAGAGAGGCACAAAGAGAACAGAGGGAAATGGAACATATCAGCGGGAGACTGCAGATCTACGCCTAGCCTACAGACCATGTTATCCACACAGAGCTTTGTTATTGTAGGCTCGCGCTGCACTCCAAGGCTAAGAAAACACACATTGTCCTGTCTTTTATATACCATAGGCAAGATTTCCAAGAAGGGAAATTACAGTTTTCTGTATGAAAAAAAAAATACTTTGAAATGGAAATGGATCAAACGCTGCAGGTAGAATCTTTTTTTGTTTTTGCTTTATCGATGGGATGACAAGACTGGAAATACTGATAGAAACCTGAAAATAAATATTTGAAGCTAAACGGTGCATTTAACGGTGAGCATCAGAATGAAAAAATTAAAAAACACTGCAGCACAATGAGAGCGTTGCAGTGTACAAAATCAATATCTTACTCATTAGAGTTTGCTCATAAATTCATCAAGGTTGTGATTACAGTTGCTGAGCTAATTGCCTTATTCCCAGAACTCTTTTCAAGGTTCCCACATGGCTGTGAGTGATTTTTCCAGGAAATTTTTTAACAACCTGAAACTGATATGACACGCAGGTTTTACAAATGAGATAAATGATTGTGCTGCAAGGAAGCTCGGGTATTCGTAACTCGAAAAATCAACTTTTAAATTACAAGGTACAATTAATAAAGATGAAAGAATAAAACTAGTCTACATTCTCTGTGGAGAGCTTAGCAGAGCTACCATCACTCAGTCCTGCTTTAGGACTAAATTACCACAAGAATACTTTAAAAATATATCAAATTTAATGGAATTTCAGAGTGAAGCTCTGTTTTCAGTTTGGGCTTTTGCTGCTTGACTGAAAATGTCAAGCCTTATGGGACCTTCTGAACTCTTTTATGTTTGACACTGTTTGTTTTGCTCTACAAGGACAATCAAGCGTTTCCTTATCTGGAGAGAAGACGTATAAGCGGGGATATGAAGCGCTCTGTTAGAGTTCAGAACAAGAAGACAATGCCTGCTGCAACACGTGTTACTGCATTATTTCAAGAAGACATAAGTTTTATAAAGTCTAAAGTCAGGTAGACAAGAATTTTTGTTATTTTCCTTTGTGCAAATCATGTTTTATTAGAAATAAAGATCAAGAACTTGTAGTCTTTTGAATTCATAATGGACCCTGGTTTCCAGAGAATATGATACAGTCAATGTTTATGACTGGATCTGGTCCATATAGGTTAGCTCAGGGGAACTACTCGAATCCTCAGAGGCAAGATAGCAGACACTCTAAGTGCTTAGTACATCCTTCATATACAAAGATACAGACATTCTCTATATTAATATATTCCAACAATACATATTTTGTTGGATTCAGTTAATCTCTTCCTATTCTAACCTACTATTAGTATTTGCATTTACATGTGAATGCACATTAAAGACAGGGAAGCGTAATCATATATGGCTAAAGGGCTTATAGTCTATTTCTCCTTCAAACAATTTTTATACAGAGATTTCCTTACATATACAGTACTGTGCAAAACTCTTGAGCGACACTCAATTTCTTTATATTTTGCTTGGAAAATGGGAAAAGAGTATATCAGTTTATTCAAATATGTACAAACACACATGGAAATACAGTATCTAAACCAAAATTTGTAAAATTCTAACAAGCAAATACTAGTCCTACATTTCCTCATACTTCATACAATAAGCCAAGTTTATGGCTAGCAGTTCTTTATGAATGATGCTGTTAAAAAAATTAGTTGTTTTTTTTTACTGTTTTTAATACTACTTACTGCATTTTTCAGAAATTCAACTAAAGAAATGTGAACAAATAATGAGGTTTTTGACGAGATGTTGGTAACAAAGTGTTTACATTTGGATACAAAGATACAATTTACATTTGGTTCTTTGATGAGCTGTCTGCTATGTGTCGACATGACACTGGTTTATCCCTTGAGTTAGGTGCCTTTTTTAATCCTTCAGTGATTCATAAATCTGTAAAGCTTTAAAAGACCTTCGTAAAGTCAAAACAACTGTTTCTCAAGGAAACTTCAATAAAAATAACAGGAAATTAAAATACAAAGAAATGAGGGGTGGCTCAAGACTTTTACACAGCAAGTCAAAGTCCACTTAAAAGAAATTAAATAAAGGATACTGAATCCCATCTTTATTTGATGCCTTCAGGAATAAAGACAATAAGCTTGTATCACACACATACTATGCTCTATATTAGTATGTTCTACTATCAGTGTTGGGGAGTAACGGAATACATGTAGCGGCGTTACGTATTTAAAATACAAAATATGAGTAACTGTATTCCGTTACAGTTACTGTTTAAAAAGGTGGTATTCAGAATACAGTTACTTTGTTGAAATAAATGGATTACACGGTGGCCTTTTCCTGTTTCATATGTTAGGCTATACCCTCTCTATTTTTGGTAATTCCACGCCAAAAATAGTGTTTTGTTTGGAAACCCAAACAAAACAGGTATTAAGAGGCTCTTTGTCTCAATCTCGCAGCCCATGTCACCTCTACTTGCGGCCCGCATAATGACATGAAGAAATATTTTTAAAAATTATTATTCAAAAAATGATTTAATATGAAGGCAGAGTGTTGCAGGCATAGCCCTAAAGAATGTAGCCTCATGGGCAGTGTAGCCCAGTTGTAAGTACCGTAAATGTCGGGCTATAAGCCGCTACTTTTTGCACAAGCTTTGAACCCTGCGGCTTTTAGTCAGGTGCGGCTTTTCTATGGATTGTCCATGATTTTTGTGATATCGTAAGACGATTTGTTTTGTGTGTTCCGCTGTTGTACGGCACTACGTTGCCTGGCGGAAGGATCGGGGTTCAAGAGTGGTATGTTAGTCACATGTCCGTCCGCCAGGCAACGTAGTGCCGTACGAAGTAGCGCGAAAAACAAACTTCAAAGTAGCGCTACGCATTCAGCGGGAGTCGTGGATGATGAGCGGCGATAAACTTGCAAGTTATGCCCAAAAAGCAAGTTATGCCCAACTCCACCGGTGAATTCTGACAGCGTGGAAAAGTGTGAAAACATCCACGATCACCAACGGATTTTGAAGGGCTGGACTGCTGCATGATGGAGAGGAGGACACCGCCACGGCCCTTCTGAGGGTGTTCGACTCTGACACTGACAATGAGGATTTCTTTGGTTTTGAAAGTGACAACGAAGGAGAGAAGCTGAGAGTGGATGACGAAGCCATCCTGAGCCTGTTTGTATCCGACACTGGAGAAGAGGACTTTGGTGGTTTTAGTGCGCAGGAAGAAGAGAAAGATGGTGAATGACTGACTTTTCTTCTTGTTAAAGCTGTGTCACTGCACCTGAGCCTAAAAGGTAGTCCGAATCTATTTTTCTGGTGTGCTGTAGGCTACTGTTATGTACTACATGTGCAAATATGTACCCATAACTTGTTTTTCAAAATATTAATAAAAGTGATGTCTCCAAACAGCCATCTCTTTCCTGACAATTCCCTTTGTGCATATTCTCTTACATATGATAAGTCAACATTGAAACACCTGCGGCTTTTGGTCAGGTGCGGCTAATGTATGTACAAAACAGGATTTTCCCCTGATTTTAGCTTGTGCGGCTAATATTTAGGTGCGCTTTGTAGTCCGGGAAATACGGTAAGCTATTAAGACTCGACTGTACACAGTGTTCGTGTTTTCCTCCGAAACTATAAGCTCCGTTGCAGCAGCCTTTCAACACCTCTCTCTGTCTCTCGCTAGCAAAGTTGACCCAGACAACAAAGTAAAGCTAGTTTTCGGCTACGAGCCCGACACAAACCCGACGTATTAGCCAGAGGTCCCTTTATTATGGTTCGGAGCCACGGACATGTTTTAGATACGTGCGGAATAGTTTTCTATATGAGATCGCTGCAAAAAGTGCTGCCTTACCTAATGTCCACCCTACTGTTACTCATTTTATGTTAGGATTTAAAAATCTAGTTGGTATTGGTATGGCGAGTATCCATTTAGTAATAGCAATAAATCACACAGCAATAGTACATTCATGTAGTTGTAAAAAGCATGATAATATATTAAGTAATCCAAAGTATTCAGAATATGTTACTCTTATTGAGTAACGTAACGGAATACGTTACAAAATACATTTTGGGGCATGTAATCTGTAGTAAGTAACCTTCCCAACACTGCATACTATGTTCATGTTAAGCAGATATGGTAGAGGCGATAATATTTTGGATAAAGCAGCAAACTTTTTTTTTTAAATTCAACATTTACACCATCCTAACTTCTCTGAAAACAATCCTAACACTCTATTTTAGTTATAAGATGCAAAACTGTAAGTAGCTTTGGATGTTTGCCTCTTACAAAGATCACTTTCGTTGCTCCAGATTGACGAAACGTGGAAGAGCAATTTTGAAAAAACAAAACGACATTGAATTGGTTGAATTTAAAAAAAAAAAAAAAAAAAAAAAAGTTAAATAAACAGAAGAAATAACTGTTAGATAAAGTGATTATTAAAATTATCCGTGTTACAAAAGTTTGGGTCGTCCTTATGTTCATGGCAGCTGTACAAATCGCTGTAAAAAATAGCTACGCTTGTTGAACACATTATGTGTATTTTTTTTTTAAGATGTATTTAGCAACTAATGTATTCAGGTACGCCCACACATCAAACATCTGAGTCGACTCTGTTTCAATATAATTATAAAGTGGGTTGAACTGCGTGGTCCAGAATATTTTCCCCATTTGGAGTTTTACTGTTTACAACCAAAATGTATGAGTGTACTTTTTAAATATAACCAGCCCTTGAATTACATGTGGAAAATGTGTGTGGTGTGCTATAACGACAGCAAACTAAGCCTATTTGGCCGCCTTGGCATTCTGCAATCTCTGTATTCATGCTACAGGCCATCCACAACTGCACACGAGCAGAATGGAAGTGGTTTGCAAAGCGGTCTGCTAGAGAAATCAGGTCAACCAGTGGATTACCAATGAACTTGAGGAAATCCCCTCAAACTATGGATGAACTTCAAGTCTGCGTAGCTTTGCATTACTGGATGTACAGTAAAAGAGAAAAACTAGCACGAGTCGTACACTGTGCCTCTATATGATGGAGTTAATATCAAGCAAACATCATTAAACAGGGAGGAGACCTCGACGTGAACCCAAGGCTTATCATGGATGCCATTAAGACGGAAAGAAAACAACCGCACACGATCAGCGTCCTTTCGCATTAGCTGGGAATAACAAAGTCTTTGCTATTCAGTGAGGATTTACTCCTGATTTCCCAACATGCTCGGCAAAATGGGAAAAAAAAGGAAAATCAAGCCCACTGCTTTGCTAAAAGAAGAGCACTGAGTAACCCAGCTGTGTCTATGAACAAGCATATTCCTAATAAAAATGGGACATATGTGAAGGTTGGACTCATTGACTGAGTTTTAGTTCCTTAACAAACTAACTTGATAATTTAAAAGAAGGAAAATAGCAAATGCACGGTGCTTGTTTAGAATCTAATAAACGCATGAACTATATACCACACATATCGAAATCAATACGACTTAGAATGTTGTCCTGTCACGTCTGAGACCCGCAAAAAGTCCTGCAATATTTCTTTCACTGTATCGCACACAATGTGCCACAAGAAACTAATTTTCTTTGAGGGTACAAATAACCTGGCCCTTTAAAACTTCTCAATAACTGCGCATGAAGCCCTGGAGACACGTTTGAGCGACAGGCGCTGTAAAGGGAGAGACTGTTAAGTTCTACTTTGCAGGCTCAGCTGGTTGTTCTTCTGGCTTTTCATTCTTATTTTGACTCATGCGACTGACAGGTCAGAAATGGAAAGACGAGATATTCGTGGAAAAAAAGTGTCTGTCTCGTTGTGATGTTTCTATATTTGTTTGTAACTCAATGCGTGTCCTCACGAGTACAACGTTAAAAGGTCGTTTAAGGCAATTGTTTTATCGACTGTTTCTTGCGACTCAAATGCATAATTAAGGTAACTAACTGAAGAGGCTTTCTTAATTATTATTTCACAACTGTGACACTATTGACACAGAGTTGCTGCAGAGTTACAGTGACATAAAAGAAAATGTGGTAATTTAGTTCATTATGTTTTGCAATTTTCCTGTAGACCTGAGATTAACCCTATGTAATGAAAATGTGTTTGTAAAAGTAACAATTGTAAAAACAAAACAATGAGTAATAATGATTTAATTTGAAACTGGAGTAAAACTGGTGACCCTTAAATTACATCCTAGAGTTTGTTTGTTTGTTTTTTTGTTGTTTTTAAAGGCAGGTGGTTCCTGAAATTATGTTTTAGCCAAATCATAGCCATCAAGTTATAGATCAGTAGTGCAAATTACAAAGTGAAGGCCATCACACACAGAGCCTGTTGGAAAAACATGACAGGAAATTCTGGATTTTTCAGATCCAAACTTGTTGTGTAACATATATACATGCCAAAATGTTGTATTTTTTGCAAAAATTTGTCTTCAAGAAACCCTCTGTGAAAGAAATGAAGTCTGCACCAAGCGATGATGAGCTAGTCCTAATGTTTCTAAACAAGAAAAGGAGGAAACGGAGATTCTGGGTATGTCCAATTCTTAAAAGAAGGCAGCAACGGGGGGAAATTTCATTGTTTGGTCCAGGAGTTGACACTGTATCATGGCCACTTTTGTACTCTGAACTCTTGTTCAAGAGTCCAAGAGTGTCTAAGGTAAAACTGAACCATTTTATTATTTCTATATTCAGTAGTGGTGTTCATTTTGAGCTACTTGTTACCAAATGCAGCGGTTTGACTGGTCAGATCTGTTTATCCAGATCTGATCATTTGTAAAAAGCGAGCTTGGTTCGAAAGAATAAATGTCGCAAATTTGTCATGTGAATTACATAGTTGGTGTGACCATCTGCATTAAGAATTTACAGAATTTACATATCCGGTGTTTAAAGGCCTTAACTCATTATACAAATACTATCATGATATTCCATAATAATAACAATTATACTGCGATACAGTAATCCTGCAGTACGTCGCTACAATATCTGAAAAATGCCACTAAAAAAGGAGAAAATAGAGCTGGTTGCATGCATTGTCCTAACTGTCCTCCATGAGTTCCTTCTTCTTTAGCCCGAGTTGTTTAACTTCTGTTCACTTACACTCATTCATTTAATAAGCACCACCTCAATGAGTCATAATGCAGTGATTCAAGGAGTTTAACTGCTGTGGGAATCCATCTAGAGCACCTGCAATCTTTAAATAAAGATATCAGGATTTGGCAGCAGTGAATCCACACCACAGCGAAAGAGAAAAAAGTCAATAAGATACACCGTCACATCAATACATTTTTCAGCTCCTATTGTTAGCAGATAAATGAACATTCACCAACAAGTAATGTCATAAGCAGGACAAAGACTGGAACTTTGAAGAAGCCATACACACACATGAACTCACACATTTATTAAAACTGCAAAATAAGACCCCAGATGGATGACAAAACATAGACAACACCTGCCAACACGACCACAGAAATGAAAACTGATGGTTGCAAAAACTTGAAGATGAGCAGTAATGGAAGTGAATGATGATGGCGCAGGGAACACGTGGGGGGGGGGTGACGACTAGCAAAGGTCAGCTTGCACACCTTGGGAGCCATGATGGATGTGTGCTCTGAGAAGCTCCAAAGTCAAATGACCTTTATTGCAATCAGAACTTTTATTTTGAACACACAAGGCAGAATCAATTACCAGCACTATACAATATCTAGGTGTGTGCTGTTTGATATATGGATGAGCAAAGAATAAGACAGAAGTTTAAAACATTAATAAATCCTATTTCTGTGTGTTATGAGGCATAACATGAAGGACTGTTTTAATATCTGTGCTGCAACAAGCTAGAAATCTAAAACTAAATCTAAAATTAAGCGAACTTAACCCAAACGGTCTCCATGCCCTGCCTTCCCAAAACAGACTTAATGATTCTAAATCCACGTGGACTACAGAGCTAAAAACGACTGAGCCCGTTTCCCATCCAGCCTCACTACTTTCAATACGTTCACATACACAAGTCTGAACGTCATTTAAATGCCGAGCCAGCTTGTGCTTGCAGTGATAAGGGAATTTTCCAGTGAGTCATAAGCAACTTCTCTCCGAAGGCTTGTGGAACCTAAAAAGAGGGCTGGGGGAAATGCAATATGCTGTTGCTCAGCAATCCTCTCCCAGTCCGCTTATTTCAACGACACAGGCATCTGTATTTAACCCTTCCAGCTCCTCCCTATCTTTTACCATTTGTCATCCTGACCGTGTGACCTGAGGTTCTCAGGCCAATTTACTTTTGCTCAATGCAAGATCGAGCTGAAATGAAATGAAAGTTGCCCTGCAGCTGCTAAAATTGCCTAACTACTGTCCACAAACTGAAGCAATTTGGTGAAAGGAGCAAATAGATTTAAATGACTCCGATTAAAAATGGCACGACCCTTACCACCGTTCCCTGCTTCCAGTGCCTTTAATGTTTGCTCTTTGAGTCGGTCGGCTTCGTGTTTTTTCCTCCTGTGTTCCTCCAACTTGACCTGCAGGTCTTCTGCCACCTGCTGGAGCTCTCTGAGCTGGGCCTAATGAGATGAAATGAAAACAAAAAATAGAAAAAACATGGCCAACTTTGTCAAATTTATAGCTATTTATAACTATACCTTACAGTCAGCATGCAAGATAGCAGCAACAGTTTGCATTGGTCTTAAATCTGATTGATTACAATCTTGAATCTAACTGTGGGTTTTTTTTTAATCAACGTCCTTTGGAAATATAACTTTCATGCAAGCTGCACTAGCCCAAAGAACATTAGCGTTCATATGTGATGTTCATAAATTTGGCTATTGTTCAGTTTAATAAGTCTTAAGTATTGGATAGTGGCTGCAGAAAGACAACGCACAGAAACAAGCCCAGAAAAGTAAAGCGACATTACAACATTTCGTATTAGGCTTGTACTGTTGTTACAGATTGGGACAACCTACACAGTACTGCCACACTTTTTAAAAAACAGAGACCGTTTCTTAAGTAATGTTAATTTCTCTGTCGTTTGGTTGGCTCATTACTTTATTATACAATGTTTCCAGATATCGACTCTAAACATTTTGGAAACAGGCTGTTTCTGTTTAACTCAACCACTCTCCCACTGAAAACGCTACGTCCAGATGAACAGACTCAACTTTTTGGTACATGGAGCCAACAGTTGCAGTTTAAGGTGAAATGTTTCAGCAACTAACAGATGCGTTGGAATCAAATTTGACACGGACTTGAACGTCAACCACAGAGTGAGCATGAATAAGTTGTAATAATGTTGATGATCCACCGATGCATATCTAGCAGCATCATCGAATCAAAGTTTTATTTTGCTCAGCATTTCAAATACCTACAGGACTAATGAGAATGCCAACACCATCCAGTTTTCGTGCTTAGTCCTTTAATGGTAGCATGGAAAATACAATTATAAACCTCCAGAGCAGTAAAACGAAGCCAACGCAGAAATGCCAAAAACCGCAGTTCATTGAATGGCCACTTGAGGGCATTTGAGTCAACCATCTTAAAAGCTTTAATAATGAAATTAACATATTTATAGATTAGTACATATAGCCCTTTTGCTCTCTATAGCTAATTATAGTGTGATGTGTTAGAACTCAAATTCTATCGAGGCATCGAAATAGGATTTCACAAACCAGTGGTTAATGTCAGAGCAGCTGCTGTATGTCCATAAGAAAACCTCCCACCTGCTTGATAGCAGCATGTTAGCACTGTTGAAGCAAGCATGTGTGGATGTTGATGTTTAGCACTCAAAACCATTTCATTCCTGTGTACACTGTGATTATAGACACTAGCAGACTCGTGGCACTTTGTAAAGTTCTTCATCCCGTATTTAGCTGATACATGTTTTGGAAGTATATGTTGACAGTCGCACATGAAACAAACGCACTAACCTAACATTGTATTTGCAGGCAGGTGATGAATGCATAAATCAAAAGAACTGGGATTTGTAATAAATCTTTTTGAAAACATATAAATGTTAATAATCACTATTCATGTGACTATGATCATGCAAAGTTTCACTGATATTGGCCCACCAGTTAAGGAGGCCATAGGCTACACGCAGACATATGCTAACATCATTATAATAACATTCTTAATGATAAACAAAGCACAGAGACTATTATTGAGAGATAAACTGACAGACAAACAGAAGCACGAGAATTTCCCTGTTCTCTCTTTCCGTTTCCTCGTCTAGCTCCGGAAGAGAACCAACCAACACCGTGTATTTACAAAAACTTGTACCGCAGCAGCCGGGCCTGCACAATGGACTATTTAAATCACTTGCATCAGGAGGTGTTGCTGTCGCACCAAATACGACAGCTTTTGACAACCAAGCGTAACCTATCATCACTCTCTGTAATGGACCAATTAATATGAAAGAGCAGCAGCTCCTTGTTCGCGTGCATGTGTGTGTGCACATGTGTGTGTGTCAACTCTGCCTTCCAATCTGTCCTCAGAGACTCTCATAATGCAGTGATGGATTCTGCGAGGTTCAGCTAGGGATGACTACCTTTCTAGGCCATGCTGCTTGCTTAGACACCTTCAGCTTGCAGCGGTGATTTATGGGCGCCATTATGAGGAGTACAAGAACATATTTACTTGTGGAAAAAACACCCATAACATGCCAAAAGTTCTTCCATTGTGTAAGAAAAGAAGTAGAAAACACCAGAAACTAATATAAAGCTTCTCGCTGTTGCAAATTCTTCAAAGAATTAAAAACAAAAAAAGTAGAGAAAAGTGATTCTGAGGATAAGGAACGGCTGACGCTGCACTTCATTTCCTGCTTTAACAAGTACTTTTAAGAGTGGGCCAATAAACAGCAAACATCGTGAAATGGGTTTTATTGAATACCAATTTGTATTCAATTAACAGCAGCATTCCCATTTCTGCTTGTTCTGTGGCACGTGAGGCTACAACGCCACGCTCAGCTTCTAATTTGATTTTTTTTTTTGGTTAAAGTTTGATCGCAAGTGTTTTCTTTAACAGTTTCCTCTTGAACCACAGGAAGGGTTCATTTTTGAGTCATTGTGTAAGGTTTCCAACACGAGGCCCCGGAGGTAACCCTGCCATATCAACAGAGACACGCTGAGAAAAGAGGATCGCAAAGTGCGGCAGGGCTAGGAGGACCGGGTGACACTTCAGCCTCGATCTGCCAATCAGCTGCCACCGAAAAGAACACGGAGAGGGGGGGGGGGAAGGAAAAGAAAGGAAAATAGAGCAGAGTGCAGGGTAAAAACCCAGGGATCACCAGCTGGCAAATCAGACATGTGTGAGCTCGCACATGTGAGTGTGATAAAAAGTGGCCTTCAGACAAATCTGTGCTGTAAACAAGTGGTTTCTTTCTCTTTTCTTTCCCTGACATCTTTTATAAGCGCTGCAAGATTTAAACAGCTGTATCCTTCAAGATACCTTAGAAATGAATAATCAGGGCAGGAAATAACAAGGATTCATAGCAGCCCTGAAAAAAGTCAGAACAGTGTAAATGTGCTGCATCAACAAAGAGTCCAAAATCCAAATAATGATGATGAACAACACTCAGTTGCTGCCATTTCAATCGCTAATACACTTAAAGCTGTAGGTGCTGCAGTGTTGGAAAGTAACTTGTAGTTTCTAAAGGCCACTAATGCATTAAGTAATGAGACCACTGAAGCGTCCTCGGAGATCCGCAGCTGCCAAATTTACCATATAATTTGCACCAAACTTCAGGAGTCCGTCTCTAAATTGGCTCAGTGCTCGCTGAAGTAAATGTGCAAATGGAGAGGAAAAACGGTAAAGCAGTCGCTGCTCGACCCCAAGTTCTGCAAAGGAGTCAAAAAGAGAGAAAAAAAAGGCCTGATTGCTCACGTACTTGTTTACTGGTGCTGATTTACACCCAGCCATTTACTCCTTACTGCTTTAAAGCGACGGCAAATGAAGTATAGTCACAGCTGAATTCCTTAAGAGACACAATAAAATGCAAAGTAAGGTGGCAGGAGCAGAGCATGATGATGTTTATGGGTTACAGATAACAGTACGAACTAGAATTCGAATCTGAGACGTGATGCATTATATAGCATAGTGATGTCTCTTGTGCTAAAACTGGAGGCCACTCAGCAGGAAATGACATGAATTGATCAACTAAAACGACACGATCCAAGTAACATAATGGAGGGAGGAAAATAGCAGGGCTTTTTTTTTTTACAGCTAGGAAGCAGCGAGCTTCTTACTGTGATAAGGCAAAAAGTACCTGCACAGCAGGCTAAGGCTGGTGCTGGAAACTGGTGCTGGGAGCACAACAGACGCCTGTAGCAGCAGGTGCTGCGAACATGTATGATCAAAACGGCATCACAAGCTGCTCACTGCTCAATAGCAATGCTCTGAGCGCAGCATATATGAAAGCAAATTAACCTTTCCGTCAACTGTTAGCTAAAAAACACTGTAGAAGCCACTGTATGGCAGCACACGCAGAACAACACTTAACCAAGTATCTTTATATCCTAACTACAAGCACTGTACATTTACCTTTAGTCCCCTAACCAGAACTGCTTTCCTGTACGATATAATCCACTAGCTTTTCTTATTAGAGCCACCACATTCATCTTAGCCAGCTGTTGGTTCAAAGCGCTTTACAAATGTGTCTCTAGACTCGTCTGAAGGTTCTCAGTCATCCAGGTCATCATAATCTATGGAGCTTGAAAAGAAAAGTGTCTACTCTTGTTTAAGTTTCCTTGAAGATGTTTCACCTCTCATCCAAGAAGCTTCTTCAGTTCTAAGAACAACTGGTGGAGAGTCGCAGATTTTAAGCCCTATGAGGGTCATGCACCCCCTATTGGACCCTATAGACTCACGGTGGTGCTGAAGCCACCAGCTGGGGGCCTTCTTGTGTGCATGTGCAATTTCCCTCCAATCACTCCAGCAGTCCAAAGACATGCATGTTAGGTTAACAGGTGATTCTCCAATTCCACTTTGATGCTGAACTAGACAGGTGAGAGAAACCAACTCAGTGTAATGTTACCCTGCTGTATCACTAATTTAACTCTTTGCTTTGAGGAAGACTGCTTCAAACCTGTTAATCAGTTCTGTAATAGTTTTGTAACCTCTAAACTCGAAATCACAAAAGTTCTCCAAGTTTTCTCCTGACGTAGAGGCCGTGCTTAGACGACGACTTAGTTCCAGTGTGAACACGAACTGATCTACTTTTCGGGTGGTTTTCAAACACATGCCGTATAATAGCTGGAACTTCTACAAGAATTTTTTTTTACCTGTTTCTCCCTCCAGAGCAGCACTCCCTCCTCAATCAGCTGCTGCTTGAGTCGCAAACCTTCATCCAAGGTCCTCATCTGGCCCTCCACGTACGCCCTCTCTCTCTGTCCTAGATTCCTGGAGGAAAGGCGAGCGAGAGAAAGAGAGGAAGCACAGTCCCATCATTACTGAGAAAACGCCAGCCGCTCCTGTTATGGTCACCGAGATGGCGCAATCCAATTTTTAAGGGCCTGCGATGCAGCAGGAATCCAAATGGGAAAATAGAAGAGTAAATAAGATGGGGGCCGATGCTCCGCGGCTCAGCTAAATTGTTTCTGAAGCCTGGCAAACACAATATGAGTGCGGACCTTGTGAAAACATAATGAGATACACTCTGCTTGTACGCGGCTTCGAGACGAATGGCGCGGTGAATGAAATAATAGAGGACTGTCAACAAAAGAAGTGGGTTAGCGACATATACACAGCGGGCTGCGTTTCTGCGCCGCAGCATCGTCCATCTTTGCAGCTCAGCTCAGAAAAACATGATAAATACATCGCGGCAGGAAAATGAATTCTTATAAACATCTGTATTCAGGGACCTTCCACCTTTGCGCCGTGTAATTTATAACTTATCTAAATTATCTCCCAGGAACAAAAAGTCTCTGGGTGGTGGGAGCAGTTTAAAGCAAAAAGGAGGAGGAGGAAAAATTTGCAAGAAGGTCGTGAGTCACATTTGCATTTAACAGATGAACTCTTCAATACAATTTTGTGATGCACACACAGCCCTGAGTTTTTAAATCACAGTGACACCATGCCCCCTGGTGGCACAGTAACCGATTCACTGCAGAGTCCATCATACTGCTGCTACGATAAGCAGCTTTCTATTCAGATGATGGTGAATTCCCCTCAAAGATCTGTTTTATATCAGACCGCATGAATATCTTTTCACATTTGGATATTTGTTTTTAAATAACTGGACCCTCTGGCGTCTGGCGACATATTTCGAGTCAAACTGCACACGTGTTAATACATAAATACCGAATCTCAATTTTGAATCGACTGACCAGCAAGTGTTCTGGCAGCGAGTGTGGCTGTTGTATTCATCGGAAGCATCGCAGCAATCTGGCAAAGACACACAGGAGAAACCAATCCAATGCACACAGACCAAAACAGGAAAAGCATACCACATTGTCAGAACGGAGATGTTTACAATGTCTTACTCAATTACTACACAACAGATCAAAGTTTGTTTGTTTTTTAAACTCATACACAACAAAAAAAATACAAGATGCTTTCTGCAAAAGCAATATTTTGCTTTCCCACATATAATACACAGTTGTTTTCATTAAAACGATAACAAACAATAAACACAAATATGCTACAGGAAAACTGAGCTGAAACTTTAAGCCAATGAATTCTTGTAGTGAGTCAAGAGAAACTTCGACGGCATCTTTAACACACCCTGAACCGTCTTAGGCAGCTTTCTTGGAATTTCTTTAAGTAGTCTTCAGGAATAGTTCTCTAGACCTCTTAAAGGACATTCAAAGCTCGTTGGATGTTGGCTGCTGTTTATTCTGTTTTCTGATCCCACTCTTCTTCAATAATGTTGAGCTCCAGACTCTGGGGAGGCCAATCCATGACTCGTTTTACTGCATTGGCAGCACGTTTGGGATCGTTGTCATGCTCAAATATGAAGCTGACTTGTTCCAGATGGTATTGCACAGTGAATCAACATCTGATGATACTTTTCTGTGTTCATAATACCATTGATTTTGATCCCCAACAAAACTGGCTGAAATACAGCCCATAACAGAGCCTGCACTAAGTTTTACAGACAAACACTCACTATTATACCAATTATTCAATTGACCTCTTCTGTACATACTGGAGGACAGAAGACTTCTGCACAGTACTGTAGCTTAGCACAGCACTAAGGCTAGAAACCATGGTGATGTATCCACTGTGACATCTGACAGCGCTTTGTGAAGCTCAGGTTTAAAGCTGTTGGGGGGTTTTTGGAACCAGAAGTGACCATGGCTGAAAACGCTGGTTAGAAAAGTGCATCAGCTCAGTGTATGGGTGCAGCGCAGACACTGCTAAGCAACATAAAAATAAAATGGAATTTCACTTGCTGAAGCACAGACATCTTGGATAGGCTGTCAGTTCAATTAACGACACAGCAATGCATGTTATTGGATAATATAGCTCAGACAACTCCAGTAATAGAGCTCCAAAAAGCACCAGCACCATAAATGTGGTTGAAAGGTCAAGTTCAGCGACTTCAATTGGGTGTAGATTATGTTTATGGAGCAAAACTTTTTTTCTACCAGCATGTAAATATGATTTTTCTTTCTTGCTTAAGTTCAGTTGCCTATTTTAACATGAGACTGTTTCAAGAGTGACTTCATTTTGGATGCAGCCCCATGTGGTGCCTTGAGGATTGCAGGTTTTTGCCACCACTAACTCAAAGAAGTGTATCTCCCAGAGTGTCAGACAACGCAATATCACGAGTCAATATTAGCTCTTTGCCTTTATATAAGCATCAGCATTTGACACAAAATTCAAATTTAAAAAGTAAAGAAGAAATGCCCTTCAACAATGTTACAAGGGTTGCAGTTGCATAGCTTATCCACAAGAGGGCACCTCCGGAACTTTTCTATAGGCAAGACCAAAAACAATCAGACGATCCCAGCAAAGACGAGCAGTGCAACGGAATATCGCTACATATAACAATGTGCTATTGTTATGTGTAATTATATTGTTACATTTATTGTGTGTGAAAGAAAAAAAAAATTAACCAGTGCATCAAAATATCGGATTTTTAAATCACCAAATATCGGTGCGCTTTTTAAAAATCCCATATCAGTCGTGCTCTATCAGATTATCCTTTAAAACTTCAACACACTGCATAAAACAAAACATTTCTGTGTAATGACAGTAATAATAATAATAATAAAGTATCGACGTCTGAGCTGAAGCCGGATGATTCACATTAGCAGCTGTTGCAATGTTTTTCTCGGTTTTCATCATTCTGCAGCTTGTGTTGTGTTTTGAGGCAGTTGAATATGACAGTTGTGTTGCTTTGCAGTAATGGCCTTTTATCTACAGTATATCACTGCGGTCAAGTGCATTTGGGAAAGCTCGTGCTGTGCGGTGCAGGGAACAGCTGTGATTGGCATAAGCAGGCAGGTCATCAAGCGATGATTTAGGGCGCGCTTTCCTGGCTTTTGCTTTGTGTTCTTCTGGTCGAGCACACATTTACAGCATCGTGTTCATTTAATCACGAGAAGCCACACGATTAAAATTTAATTAATTATGCTGACAAATGTATACTCTCTTTCATGTTGAGCTACCCAGGAAATCTTCGTCCTTAAAGTTGAAGATTAAATCTTTAGGTCTGCGTGACATCTCTCTGCGCTTCGAAGAAGGTCTCTTGATTTCAGCCACTTATAACATCAGCTGCATGGTGTTTTGTAAGTGCTCAGATCTGGCTCTTTCTCTGATGTTTCACCCAAGAGAGTGGGCACAGTGTGAAATCTCTCAATTATCCAGAACCCCATTGGTGACCCATCGAAAGAGAGCATTACAGTCCAAAAAGGGAAGCCAATGAATGTCTCTGAACAACCAGTCAAAGAGGAAAAGCGATGATGAATTAGCTATTAAGTGGCTCCATTCAAAGCAGAGAAGGTATGAGAAGAAGACAAGTGGGAGCAGAATAAAAGGAAAGAGGAAAGGGTGAGGGCGGCTTTGGGAAATATTCTCCTGCCGCTCTATCATGCTTCATTCCCTCAGCTTTATTTCCTGCGATGGTTACATGCCGTCTATTGCTACTGCTGCAGAACGAGCTGGTGACAGAGCAGAGATGTCAGCAGCAGAATGTATTGAATTTATCCAAAGTGGCGAGCTACTGGAGAACAAAAGTGGAAAAGAAAGGGAGGCTGAAAAACTACCCGATTAGGCAGCGCATGTGGCAAGAAAGAATGGAAGAAAGCCTTGAGAATAATAGAAGCAGGATGTTTTTCAAGGAAAGCTGAGCGAGGGAAGTGACTGTATGGACGCGTCTGCATTTGTGTGAAGGCAGCCATGTTCTGTTTGTTGAAGCTACATCGTTTGTTTGCGCTACAAAAAAGACTGAGAGTGCGTACATCCACATGTCAGCATCTGCACATCGAGCAAAACATAAATTCCTGCCCGTGTCTGCAAAATGCACAAGAGGGAAAGTAAACAACAAGTTTTTACTCGGTAAAATCAGGACTTTAAGTTATTTTGATGAAGACCCGACAGCGTGTTTATGATTACGTGGTTGTGATGCTATTGCATTAACAAAATACACAAAGAGACGTAGAAAAAAAACTTGAGAGATAACTCATATGGGGCGATCGTGGCTCAAGAGTTGGGAGTTCGCCTTGTAATCGGAAGGTTGCCGGTTCGAGACCCGGCTTGGTCAGTCTCAGTCGTTGTGTCCTTGGGCAAGACACTTCACCCGTTGCCTACTGGTGGTGGTCAGAGGGCCCGGTGGCGCCAGTGTCCGGCAGCCACGCCTCTGTCAGTGCGCCCCAGGGTGGCTGTGGCTACAATGTAGCTTGCTATCACGAGTGTGTGAATGTGTGGATGACTGGATGTGTAAAGCGCTTTGGGGTCCTTAAGGACTAGTAAAGCGCTATACACATACAGGCCATTTACCATTACTTTGGTACCAATAACAATGCTAAGTTTTAGGGAGTTAAAAAAAAATCTATCTATGATTTTTCAAATTGGACAGACTTCAGCCCCACCCACCAGGGACCAACAGTCAGGTAAGTGGAAGACCACAGCTGGATGGTAAACAGACTAATAGAGAGATGTCCTTTCTAACAACACATCGGAGAGCAACTTGCCCAAGGACACTTTGACATGCAGACTGGAGCAGCCAGGGATCAAACCACTAACCTTCTTAATAGTAGATGACCTTCTGTAACACTGATATATCACCCAAACTCACTAACATCAGCCATGTATCAGTAAATAAGAGGAATTTAATGATGGAGGTTGCCAACATTTATCTGTTGTATTCACAGCTCGACCGTGTTTTTGAGACCGATATTTTGTGATATGAAAATCCGATATTCCAATTTTTTTTCTTTCAGACATATAAAACATAACGAGATTTCGCTGTTTGTTTTGTTCAGTTATGTACTTACCTGTTTCCACTCAGCATAGTGTTTGTGTCTGAGGCATGCTAAAGTTGCACAGTGCCCTCTGGTGGATAAACTATGTAACATCAACATTCATAACATGCCTGAAGGGCGTTTCTCCCATCTGTTCTTTACTGTTTTAATTTTCATTTATCATCTATTTTAAATGCATAAAGTGATCAACGACAAATAGAGAATATCAGCCTGACAATAAATCAGTCAGGCTTTATTCTCCTCAGCTATAATATGTCCAACATGTGAAAATAAAAGTATTAACATATCTTCATAACCAAACATTAAAACTGATATACAGTATCTGTGATAGGACAATGTTCCCTGTGCTCTATGACGGCTGTAGGCTTTAATCTATGAATACCTGCCAAGTTACTCAACCCGCCTCTGCAGTAGTTTCCACTCAGAGGGGATTTCCAGGACCGCAAGTTGACATCCAATCAGAAAAGGCGGCTACCAGCCGACAGTAAGACACAATATTAAACCACAGCCTTACCACAGATGCCATCATTGACTCTGGATGATGGGATGTAGTGCGGGCGAAAACTCAGATTGGTGCAGTAGAATCGGCCATGAGGACAGGCTGAAGTGCCTACATGGAGCAAGGAAAACTGGTCAGCACTGCATTATAAACTAATGTGCAGAAACAAATGAATTTACCTTAAACTGTTCACAACGCTTGCAAAGACATTAGCCACTGCACCTGATTACTGTTTCTAAAAATTCAAACTTTTAAACATTTATTTGTATTCTTGATGGGGTTTTTTTTTTTGTTTTTAATCATTATTTTGTGTGTCTTTTTAAAATTTCAAAATCTGGTTAGTGTTGGCAGAGGTTAGCCGCAGCCCTGTGCCCCACATACAAACTGTAAATGATGTGTGACTTTGATTTAAAGCATAACGATAAAAGCCACAACTGCATAATGAAATCGGGGATGTGTCTCCTCTGTCTTTTCCCGTTTTTGCTACACAAGAGAAAATGCCATCTATCTTTTAATATTTAAACCCTGCAAAATATCCAGTAACTATGTTTGCTAAGGAGGGTATGGTAGAGTTTGCATATCACGATAGCTTGAAAAGTTTTGAGATAATTCTGAAAAAACTTTGTAGCTATGTAGGGCAGGGTCATGTTAACAATCTATTAAAACTTGGTTTACGTCCACCAAAGTCTTCAAGATCAATTTAATGATTTATTGGTCGAAAACTGAAAGAAAAAAAAAGTATAACCTACAAACTATGATTCTTCAAGAGTGCTGGGTGTTGTCAGCATATAAAGTAGGATTTAACAATTTAAAATATCATGTCACATTTGATCTCTGACCTCTCCTTCAAAGGTTAGTAGATTAATCTGCAGGTAAAGTGATAATAATGCTATATAAAGCTATTTAAAATAACAATACATTTTCAGACTGACAAAAACATGTTGTCAAGAGATGCTATTTGACTTTAGCTGAATAAATTTATTCTTACTTTTCCATTTACATCACAATAATAGATTGTAATTATGTAGATTGTAATCATTAAATACATAACAATTTGACTACATTACAATGTATAATTTTTATTGTTTTAGGGGGGAGGGGGGGGGGGCTTTTGACACTTGATATTTATTATTCAACAAATTTCACTAAACAATGGCATAAAGGCTGCACACGTCCTGTGGGCATATAAATGTTTAAAAAGTATTGCAATCAAAATTACGCCAAGCATATTAAAATGGGTTTCAGCAGGGCAAACAACAAAAGCCTGCACTTTGCACTTGCTTTTACTTAACTACAGACTTCTAGAAGTATGTTTAAAAATAACATAGAAAACAATATGAATATGTACAAAATACAAAGTAAATACTTCCCAGAGAGTGAGCTGCCTTGGTGGGGGTTCTTGTTCTCATGGCTTCTTGTTTACATGGTTTATTGTTTTGTCCACGCAGTGCACGTCTTCGGTATTGACAGTCTATGTTTTTGTTGTGTACAGTTTTTCCCCTCACACTTCCCAGGATGTAAAAGCATGCACTTTTAAAATCGGCGTCTGCTTTTTGCAGATCAGCTGCATGTGTTTTGCCCTCCAAAACACATGCAGCTGATCTGAGCGCAGAAAACTTCAAAAGTCTTTAAAGTAAAACACTGATTTTCCAACAGAGTCACAGTGACCAGACAGACTGACAGACAGAGGCCCGCTGGCCCCACTGATTAACCTTTTACCTGGTTCATCTGAGCCATCTTCACAGTCGCAGTAATCGTCGTTCACCTGCTCAAATGGGATCATTCTCGACCCATCTATGCACAGAAACGACTTCCTCTCCCTGTAGAACCTTTTATCTGTTACAAAATAAAAGCAAACGCCCACTTTTGTAATCGCTGCTGGCTCTGAGGTGCAACCAGAATTGTAGCCAAACATTGTGCATCAGTGTGAGCGCTTATAGTGTCTTAGCACGGATCCTCTGGGGAGGGTAAAACAGCAGGTTTGTGTTGTGTTGCTACTACACACTCATGTTGTGTACCATTATTATGCTGTGTACTCTGTTATCACAGCTTGTAACGTGCTGCCTGCGTCTGAAACCAGGAGCTGCCAAAGCTTCAGCACCATGTAGCTGTTTCTGTATATATTTGGCAGCTACCTAGCTGGAAGCTAAAAGGGAAGAATGGACTTACAGGACGAGGATATTCCTCTTACTTTCCGCGAGTCCACATAACCACACCAAAACACAGCAGCGACAATAATGTAGACACGCATGTCAGCGCCTCCTGCCTCATAAAATCCCGCTCAAGGCTGTTTCAAACACTGCACCGCCAGCATCTCAAACTGCCGTGTCCCGACTTCCTGAAACACGCGGTCTCGTGGCGCTTCTGAGGCTTTCTATTGGTTTCTAGTTTAAGGTTCGTGTGATCATCCACCGACCAATCGCAGGGGAGAACGGCAGCTGAGGCGAAAAAGAGGACGAATTTGATTAAGATTTACTGCACTTACGGCTTTATTTACATTTTAGAAATGGGAGTATAAAGTTGAAGCACTTTAAGTGTAGCCTTTTTTAGAGAGCCAGCAGACATCTTTTGTAGTCAGCTGGAGCTCCTTCACAAGCGCAGACATCACCAAGGTCACTTCCACATATAACATATTTACGACTACTGCACTTAAATAAGCCTGAACTAAAATGTGTGAAACGAAACAGGGAAGAAAAAAAAAAAAAAAAAAAAAAAAAAAGATAGTAGATTTCCTTCCTCCCCTCCTAGTGTTTAAAAAAAAAAAAAAACAAGAAAGAAACAGAAGACTTATCGTGGGACAAAGTCCGGTTTTTGTTAGTTTTGAGTGCTACACATGCAGTTGTTTTTCCATTTTCTTTTTTTTTATCTGCTAAAAAAAACAAAAAACACATCGACAAAAGACTCACTTCATCATTTTATATATCTGCACGAAATGAATACAAAATGTGTAAAACGAGAAAAGATAACTCTTCATAATAAACAATCTGCAAAATTTACATTAAGAAAAAAAGCATTTAGTCGTCAGATTTTAGTACACCATTGTGGTTCGAGGCACTTGAAAAGCGGTTATTTAAAAGCTACAGTTAACTTTTTATTATTTATTTATTTCCATGTGTCCCTTTTTTATTTGGTCTCGCTGTTTAGCCGTGTGTACAGGCCTGCATTGCATAGAGACTCCTTGCTTTGGATGTAAGACAGGTCTCGGATCATGCCGGGGAGGGAATAAGAGTCCAAGGGTGGACGCAGTGGGAACACTGGCATCAGTCCTGATGTCATGTATGGAGACATGAAGCCTGCCATGCCGCCGTTAGCGGAGGGATAGGCCAGCCGCAGGGGGCTGACGCCCAGGCGAGGGCTGAGGCCGTACAGGCTGTCTCCCCCTGGGGACGCGGGTATGTGCAGCGGGGAGAAAGCAGACTTGGCCCCCAGAGCACCGAGCCCTCCGGGCAGTCCCGCAGAAGGCCTGCGCGCGCTGTCAGCGTCAATTTTGTTCTCTTTGGAGTTCAACGCCAGCTCAATGGATTTGACAATGTCACCTTTGCACGTTCTCACCATAGACTCCAGAGTGTCCCGTTTCTGATGGGGGAAGATCTTAGCCATGATGTCGGTGGGGTCACGGTCCGGGCTCAGATACTCATTGGGCTTCTCCGACTCGCTCCCCGACTCTGGATCCGAGGAGGGAAGTGACCTCTGCGGGCTCTCTGTGTGGTCTGAGCGGTGATCCATCGCAGGGGATTGATTTCCGCCGCTGTCCTTGCTGGAAGACAGCTCTTTCTTGTCACTTGGAGAGGGCAGCCGTGGAGAATGGGGTGCAAACAGGGGTCGGCCCATGAATCCGTTGTAAAAGTTGTATTTGCGTAATTTGTCCTCTGAAACTGTAACTAAGGATGAAAGAAAAGGGACAACAGCTTTTAAATTAAATGCGCACGGGGTAATCAAAGTTCACCAAAGCTGCAGAGGAACCAAAAAGAAGAACATTGTTGTGTATTAAAATAGTTATGAAGACAAAGTATACAGTCTCACATTTCAACTCACCGTCTTTCTGATTCTCACTCCCAAAAACATCGAAACAGGGAGCTGCAGGAGTACTGCTGGCAGATACGGGTACCCCGGCGCTAATGGACGATCTCTGAGGGATCCCCGCTTCCCCTCCGATCCCAGTGCAGGGGTACAAGAGCCGAAGATCCCGGGCCTCGCTCTCTTCCTGAGCCTGCTGCCTCCTCAACGCCACCTGCGCGGCCATCACCCGCTGCCTCTCTGCAATCAGTGTGCACTTTGCGCACACGCAGTCTCTCCAGCGACAAAACCGCTTGTGGCCTTTGAGCGCAGAGACCACGCCGTGGTTCCTGCACCTGGCACACTTCGGGGTTCGGGGGTATCCCCTCTCCAGCGTGGGGTTGCAAGTCTGGAGGAAGAGAGGCGGAGGACGCAGAAGGGAAGGGGGTACCGGCAGGCTACCGAGCGGGCCGGAGGTATGATCGGTCAGACCAAGGGGTCGGATCCTATTTTCCATCGCTCAGAAGAGAGGGTTAAAAAAAAAAAGTCTACGAGTCCTGCAAAACTGTTTACGGTGAAATCATTAAGGTGTTTTGGACTTCTCTGAGCGACTGGTGTCTCTGTAATGCGCCAGCACGCTGAACCTGCGCGCCTTAAGTGTCTCCTCGCCAGGTGGTTTGAGTTGAAACACAACACCTTCGTCACACCCCTTTCCGCTCAAGCCTCTTAATGCCCTATCATGTTTATTTGCATCCCGGATGAATGGGCGGGGGTCTAATCTGCAACTGCATGCGGCCATAGAGTGAAAGGACAAATAAAATTTCAATAAAAACTTGAAGCTTATCAAGACCAGATAAAAAAAAACTCTCTTTTTGGAAATAAAATCAAAACTGCGCTCTGTTTGAAATGACATGCAAATTCGCACAGACGTTATAATAACATAAAGTAGTAGGCACAGAAGGTGGATCGAACAAGGCCAGCGTGTTACAAAACAAGCATTATTAGAAAATAAGAAAGAAAAACATGTTGCCTCAGGCCAGCTTCCATTCGGTTGCCCTAATGTGTGATGAATATTCACTATTAGGATGTTTTTCCCCCCCTCAACATAACAGTGGGCCTAATAGCCACAAAAGAAACAGGTAATTATCTGCTTGGTTGTTCTGTTGAACAAATTACTCTGACAAAAGACCCATCTGTCAACAAACACCCAGCGAGATTGGCGAATACCTAATCACACCTTGTCACATGTTTCATTCATTTCCCTGCATTCAAACAGGATCCGGTTACACGCACCAGATTGCTTTGCCGTTATGACAAGAGAAGCAACTTGAGCATAATGTGACAAGCGCAGTGTCAGTCACCAAGGGCAACGCCACGAGGAAAAAAAATATCGTTAGGCAGAAATTAGCAAATATGTGTGTGTGTGTGGGGGGGGGGGGGGGTATCATGATGCGAACCCTATTGTTCAGTTCAGTACTCTATGAAATGAATCCAGTCATGTTATGTGTGTCCAAAACAAACATAAGGCTCGGGGGGCCAGACTCGGCCGGCAAAAAGTCCAATCCAGCCCACTGGAAGGATTTAGAAAATGTGACAAAACCTTTTAGCTGTGTTGTCATAAATTTTACAGTTTCCACTGACAAAGATTCAAGATTCAAAGTATTTATTGTCATGTGTCACAAAAGAAACGGCATTTCTCTGTGCAATGAAATCCTTTCTTTGCTGTTCAACCACAGATGCCGATTAATACATACACAATAGAAATAGAACATATAAATACAAATAGTACAAATAAGTGAAGACAGAAAAGGAGACAAAATATGGAGATTTGAAACAGAGATGTGTGCAGAAGAGCTATAGCTTAATATGTAAGATGACCTGATGTGCAAAAAAACAACAACATTATTACTGTTCAAAATGGGTCAGCTGTTCAAGAGTCTGGTAGTGGGGAAGAAGGAGTTGTTGAGGCTGCATGTTCTGGATTTCACACTTCTGAACCTTCGTGTGAACAGTCCGCATTGGGGGTGTGGGGTCTTTGAGGATGGAGGCAGCTCTCCTCTGGACTCTGCAATGGTAGATGCTCTGCAGAGAGGGCAGCGGAGTCCTGTTATCACTCTCTGCAGGCGTTTGCGGTCCGTAGCAGTAGTGCTGCCGTACCATGCAGTCATGCAGCTGGTCGGTGTGCTCTCCACAATGCAGCTGTAGAACCTGCTGAGGATCTTGGCCGACATACCAAATTTCCTCAGCCTCCTCAGGAAATATAGCCACTGCTAAGCCTTCTTGACCAGCTGGATGGATATTTTCTGTGAAATCACAAAAAGATCTTCATGTAGAGAAAACTGAGAAAGACTTTGTTTTCTTACACTGAGTTTAAACTACTTAACACTGACTTTACGTTGGTCCGTGTGGGACGTATGTGGCCCGCGACTTTGACATCCCTGCTCTAAACTACTGCTAAACTGCCTTTCTTCAAGGTGTGTCTCTTACTTTGTCCATACTTATCTGCGCAAACAGAGTGAAATGATAAATCAAATGCCACACATGATACCATCCCCTGATCGTCTACAGACTTGCTCTGCCTGTAGTTTTGACTCCATCTGAATAATGCATGTGAATCAAAGAAGAAAAACCAACAATAACCTTGTGGATGGAAGCACTTGGTCCCCTGGCTTTTCATTTAAGATAAAGATTCCCTGACGTGCATCTTTGAGGCAGATCTACCACGACACTGGCATGGGAAATCGCAGACATAACTAACGGTGATTAATGTTAGTTATCACAAATGGAGACTCGTAGGTGTTTCAACTTGCTGATAAAAGAAGATAACTGTTTTTGAAACTAAATTATCTGAGTTACTGGGACTTTCTTTTTTTTCCCATGTCTTCTTCACACAGTTGCCTCCTTTGTCGTTTCCCAAGTGATGGATCTTATCTGAATGCTATTTTGCTGTGCGGGGAGAAAAGCTACACGCACACCTGCACAGCGGCCATGCTTGCGTAAAAGCTAAGTGCAGACATATTGTGCAAAGGCTCTGACTTGTATACAGGCTTTGTCTTGTAAACTGAATAAATAAAGCATCCAGATAATGATTTGTGCAGATGAGGCTTTGAGAAGTGAGTCTGCTATTTGCAGAAAGATGTTCCATTACTTATGGGCCTCGATAGATAAGGGCTGGTGCACGCTCACTCCAGCCGTGCAGGACAGGAAGGTAATCTGAAATGCATCCATCAACACAGAGTGAGTGTGCTTAAAGCATAAATAAATGCCGGTGATGCAGATGCTGTGTGGACGCACATGCAGTTTTTTTCTTTGCTTGTTTTGGGTTTTATTTCTTTATCATTTCATCCACTGTGAAGTGGAATTTGATGTTTGGATTTGTGGCTGGCAAGTTTATCCAGACACATTAAGCTGCTCCCACCTGGCTGCTTCTTTTCTCTTCTTCTTCTTCTTCTTCTTCTTCTTCTTCTTCTTCTTCTTCTTCTTCTTCTTCTTCTTCTTTTTCATTCTTTCACTGCACAGACCACTTAGGTGGTTTATACAGACCACTTACAGCTTTTTCATGGATGGAGGCTGGAAGCGGCGCTGCATCATGCCTGTGTAAATGCACGTCACTATATCTTGAGCTTTTTGTAGGGCTCTGTTCCAGTCCTATTTTGTAATTACCCAGAGGAGGAAATGGGGAGGGTTAGGGTTAGGGGTAAAAGCCTCCATAAACTGGATTATGGATAAAAGCTGTAGTGTTATATTTACTGCCTCTTCTGTTTGTCTGCGGATCACAGGATTACGAGGCTAAGCCAGGCTGGTTATTTAAAGTGCCTTTAAACCACATCATCTAAAAGAAAGAGTTTCTTTTTTCCCCCCTCCTCCAAGTAGTTTAAATCATAATCTTACACACAAGAAACTTGAATACACCGCTGTTATCTCTGCCTTGTTTTAAAAAAACTTTTTTAGTCTAGTTTCACATTTGTATGGATCATCTGGCTGTATTTGGAAATTTTCAACCTCATCACCAACACAGAACGGAGAGATCGGCAGGGATAAGTCCCGTTAGAGTAGATATGGGTAGACAGTGTCTTAACTGTGTTCTTAACAGATCTGCTCCTGTCAGATATGGTGTTTCATCACAGACATGTGCCTTCCAGGACAGGCTTTATCAGTGCAGCTTCTTATCTGAAGCAAGGTGGCTGCTAATCTACTCCCAAATCTAGCAAAACCTGATTATGTCTCCCACTGTCAGAGAGATGTAGGGTGGGGGGAGTGTGGGTGGAGAGGTAAGAGGGTAAAGCTCTGAGAAAGGGAAGTTCTGACTTGACAATTTCCATATAATAACATATATCCTCAAAGATCCTACTTTGTATACTTGGATCGTGTCCACAGGTTGTGAGTCTTAATGCACAAAGGGAAGAAAATCAGGTCGTGTTACAGCTGCCAGCTATGAATCAACATCACCAGAGAGATCATGACGCGGCCCGAGTTTCCGTGAATTCGGCTTTAAGACAGCGGCATTGTTTCTGAACGCACGGCACTCGAGTTACAACAAATTCCCCTCTCCTTCAGGAGAAGAAAGGTCTCGACCTTCACGTGTTTGTTTTCTCATGTGTCACTTCACGCCCTTGTTGCCGAAGTGGCGCACAGCAACCTCCGCTTCACTCCACTTTGGGTCGAACGGTTGCCGGTGATGTTCAGACTGCTTGAACTTGTTGTGTGTCGCATTCTCAAAATGAAAGTGTGTTCCCTTATTTTGTGTGAACATAGCTTTCTCTTCACTTTAGCCTTATATGCCACTGACACTTTTTTGTATTAAAGCCCCGTGGAAGTAAAAAAAAAATAAATAAAAAGAAGAAAAAACGAAGGGGAAAAAAACACTTATTCGTGTGACGTGTGTGGCCTCGGCGGAGTTCAACTGGCAACTTTGCTTTTAGTGGAGCTTTCAAGACTGTTGCCTCTGTTTTTATTTTTGTGCCAGGGGATGTTGACTGTTGCTGTGCTGTTGGACTTGGTGTCTGTGTTTACAACGCCTGGGGCATAAGTTACGCCTTTGCCAGCGCCGCATCCTACGGAAACATTCTGACACAAGTCTCTCTGGAGATCAGACTAATAGCTCACTTCAAGGTGCAAAAAGAAAAATCACACTGAAATATGTTTGGAGAGCTGCTGCAAAATAAATCTTATATCACTCTGCAAAATCACTCATGGTTCCATATTAAAAGTACAATATTACATATGATTGCAGGTATTTAGCCCATTTAAAAAAATAAAATAAATGAAGCCTCCAGCCTGAAACGTGAACCTGCCTTATATTTAAAAGCCAGCAGGGGGTGACTCAACTGGTTGTAAAAACAGAGTTCGACTGTACAGAAGTCTATGAGAAAATGATCCTACCTCTCACTTTATTTTTTACTTCAGTAAACATTATCCTAATAAGTTTATGGTCTCAATCACTTGTTCCAAATCTTCTTTAATATTGCTTGTTGCTTGTTTTGTAAGTTTTGGTCATATTTCGTGTAAAACAGATGATAACCCAGGGCATGTTTTAGGGTGCGGCTTTTCTGTGACTGTAAAGTGGCTACCTTATGAGCATGTGATGTCATAAGTAGGGTCGAGTACCTTTTGCTTTTAGAGTACTGATACAGGTACCGATACCTGGAAATTGATAGCGGTACCCAACAATATCTATTTTTTTGGGTACTTTATTTGACCTGTAACAATAGCTGCAAAGTAATTCTCAAAAAACTGTTAAATGAATGAAACCTGATATTGTCATTACTGATGTCATCAGTCAGACAAAGCCTCTGTATCAGTGCTGGTATGGAAAGAGGAAACAGGAAGTAAATGAGTATTTTTTCTTGGGTTTTTTTTCCTGTTGTTGTTGTTTTGAAAGTCTCACCTTTTCTACCTGTTATCACATCTCCCTCTCTCCCTCGGGAATATCTGAGTTGATATCAGTTGATATCGTGTAAAAAACAACACGATCGCATACTTGTGTAACTCCAGCTGCACAGTGCATGCCCGGCTGAAGTGGCACAAAAGTGCAGAATGTGCCAGCAGTTGTTCCAGCTACACAATCGTTCACAAGGGCACCAACAGTGGGTGAAAATAACTTAACCAAAATTATTAATCTATTGCAAATGAGTAACTAGTACCTACCATTACCCTACCATTTCCATTAGTACCTACTTGGATCACCACTGCGCGGCTCGGATTGAGTGGTTTTCCATTACAAACGAGTACAACTTAATGTGCGTGGTTGTAGCAATGAAGGCGAGCGTCCCATGACGTAATTAGTATGCAACATGAAAGCTACAACAAAGGTAGACGTCAAGGCAACGATATACCTGCTGCTCGGTCTGTGGCTTTTGTCAGACTCGGGGACCACGGCGTTGGTTTTTGTAGCAATCTCTCTGTTTGCTGGGTTTCAAAAATGGTGGTTTTGATTTTTGTGAACGAGACGCTCTCGTGACTCATCGAGTGACCAACTGACCAGCCAATTGGTGGCATGCAGTCTGACGAAGACGCATTTTACTAAAAAGTACCTGGTACCAGGCACTCTGACCTAATGGAAAACCTTGAAAACTGTGGTAAACCGAGTAGGTACTACTGGAAAATGGGTGTGAGACTAGGGTTGACCTCACCTGACGGTTGGGGACTGAGCTCTAGTCTTAGTCCTAGGGTTGTTATTATTGGTTAGTTTCTCAGACCCTGCCCATAGGTTTTAAGCGACTAAGGAGCTTTTGAAAGACTTTACAACTCAAATCTTCCAGCTCGAAGTTTTCAGAAACTCAGTTTCTGTGTCTACATGTGGACAAGGAAAATGCAGATTTCGTCTCGCAACATCAAAGGTGTGTGCCTTTAACTCCTTTTTGACATCACACCGTGCACCCTGTTACAGTTTGTAGGCTTCCAGTTGGACAACATTTTCTTTGAGCTTAGGGTCATCTCACCATCAGTTTTGACATGCTCTTGGCAGCGACTGACATACTTTTGTCCTTTTATGACAGATGGATAGATAGAGATCATTTTCAAAACAAAAGCAGGTTTGGTAATAACCTTGGTCAGAACTACTATTTAATTGTTCAGAATTAGGTTGTAGTAAAGCAATATAAAGAGTTAGATGTTCAGTTCTCCTAGGAAATACCTTTTATTCTGGATTTTTTTTCCCCTCTCTACCAAAAACTATTCAATTTAATTGAATTTTCTTTATATATTACAATCTATAAGGCCTACAATAATACAGAGAAAAACCCCAACAATCAGACAACACCCTGTGAGCAAGCACTTGGCGACAGTGGGAAGAAAAAACTCCCTTTTAACAGGAAGAAACCTCCATTAGAACCAGGCTCGGGAAGGGACAGCCATCTGCCATGTTAAGCAAAAAGGCAATGTTGAAGTAGAGAGGGTTTCTGTCTCCTGACTCTAAAGTGGGAGCTGGTTTCACAAAAGAGAGGCCTGAAAGCTGAAGATCCTGTCTCCTATTTTACTTTTAAATTACCCCGGGAACTACAAAGAATTTGTTGTGATTTGGTGCTATATAAATAAAACTGAGTTAAATTTAGAAAGTAAGCCTCCAGTCTGAGAGCAAAGTACTGAGGTCAAAAACTAGGATTCCAGCTAAATGTACAGCGAATAATAACTGCACCCTGGTAACAATAATACCTTTTATATTAATTTCCCTTTTTATTTAAATTTTCACACTGCTTACAGTTGCTAAGCTAACCTAACCAGTACCAAGCAAACCTCACTGTTTTACATTTAGAAACAATTATTTCAGCCTTTATTGCAGTGAGCTGAAATATTCCACTGCTGCTTTTTTCACAGAGGAAAAAAAAAAATCTATGAAATGTCATACGATACCTGTGTTGCACCTCAAAAATCATACAACCCAGATCAGGGTTTCTGTTCTGTAAAGATAACCGGAATCTGATTTCACATATACGCAGCGAGGAGAAGCATCCATATTATACTTGTATACACACCTGTGCATTTGAATACATGGAACAATAGATTTTCTTTTCACTTCTTTTCACCATGCCTATCCCATCAGAGTTTACATGCTCTTATCTCCTACCATCTTCTAGTCCCCTATTCAATATTCCTCCATTTGCTCCTTGTCTCCTCCTCTCTCACACCTTTATTGGTGGTCTGAGCCTGGTAGGTATCTATCAGGGCCCCTCACTTAGCCCAGCAATGCTTCAGTGCCAATGAACAATAGTGGGCCAAAGACAGTCAAGTTTGCTCATGGGTGTGAGTGTGTGTTAGTGTGTGTTTGAAACGGGGTGGGTGGGTTGTGTGTGAACCCCCTGGCTATGTTTTAAATCATGCATATTACATCTGCATCAACATGATGTTTGCATAAGGAAATGCAGGCTCACTTTTCCATGCTGGTTCACTCCAAATGCTTGTATATACATTTTATAGTGTTATTGTTCTGCGTGTGTGTGTGTGTGTGTGTGTGTGTGTGTGTGTGTGTGTGTGTGTGTGTGTGTGTGTGTGTGTGTGTGTGTGTGTGTGTGTGTGCGTGCAGTAGTAGTAGTAGTGGGGTGTTGGGGAACATTAGTACCTTGAAAGGTTCGGGTCATCTGCCAGTGAATGCAGCTTAAGCAGGTTAGGATTGAACCCAGACAGCTCCTTGTTCTAGTGTGCTTACTCTGGCTACACTCTCTGTTTGTTTCCTGTCAATGGCACTTCTTTACTCAGTGATACACTTGCAAGGAGTGCTCAGCAGCTCAACAATGCATAACTCAGTGGCAGATGAGGAAAAACCCTTTCAGAGGGATTTGAAGAATCGGGTTTCTGCAAATGCTTTTTAATTTTAAAAAAAAGTGAAATTTGATAGAATGTTAAAGAAAAACGTATCAACAAGAACATGAGTGCACAAGTAACTCGCTATTAGTGCTTCATGATTATGAAGACTTTATAAGTTCTGTGCACGAAGTTGACTCTAGAGTTCTGTATGTATATACAGTAGCTCTCATTCAAGCTGGGCAGAAGAGTTGCAATAGTTTGTCTTGTCTCTGAACTGAAAAGGAATTCAGCCTGCACGCCTCCAAATCAGACCTCCAAAGCGTTGTTTGCTGCGCCTCGAGTGAAAGGATCTCTCGTCGTCCTAATGGGAAAGGATTCTGGGTAATTTCTGTTTGTCGAAGGGATTTGCTTCCAGCTGTGAGGGCCTTCACATGCCTTTGCTATCAGATTAGGGAGCTGTAAACATCCTCTGTGTAAACAAAAGCTATTATTCGTACTTAGAAATTAAAAATTGATGACTGACAAGAAATTTAATGATATGCAAAGGTGTGAATAATTAGTGCAAGGAAACTGGTGTTAGACAAACAAATGTTTGAATCTTTTTGATTGAGTTCATATAAATAAACATGCTACAAGGAAATCATAAAAAAAAACATTTACCCGACCACTCTTCCAAGCAAAAATCCTTCCTTTGCAAAATGTACTCTTCCCATTTGGTCCAACACTTCAGTGGGATTCAGATATGACCTTTGGGTCAGTCATTCCTCTTGTTGGTTTTACTAGTTTGATAAGGATTCACTTCTCCAATTAAGCACAATTCATAATAGTTCCACCACCATGCCTAGCTTCTAATGATGAATGCTGTAATGAATGAATCTTGTTACTGCAATCTCACGGATCCTGAAAAGCAACAGTAACTAAGCGTCTCAGTGTTGCAATACCAGGGAATACTGAAACAATGTTAAACATGTCCACTTTGCAATAAGCATATTAAAAGTGCAGGGGAGCGTTGAGAACACAACGACAAACAAGGAAAAAGGAGGTGAAGCAGAAAGAAGGTGATTGTGCTATCAGATGAACGTCGAGCACGGGGAGAGACATCAGTGCTGTACATCTCTGCCAGGGTGCTATGGGAAAATATTCTGGGCTTTCAGAAACAGACAATAACAGATTAGAAATTGTTAACATTGTCTCTGATAGCAACCGGCATCCGTAAAAAGATCAGATGGGAGCTGCTACTCAGAATAGAGGAAAAATGAAACCACAAGAGAAGAAGCTTCTAGATGTTAGTTCATGGGGATGATGTCCAGCTATGTCCAGCGTGCTTTGTTACATATTTCCTGTACATGCATTAAAAAACAATTCGATATCCAATCATCTGAAAAGCCATAGTGAACAGGACAGTTGGTAAAATAAATTAAGCATTACATGTGGTTTAAACCTCAATGAAAAGATTTTGAAGCCTGCATTGCCTTCTTTACACCCAGCATGCTCAAGCTGTTCAAGTTTCACATGAACTCTATCCATTTCTCACAAAGGAAACCACTGAGACATGATAAATCTGTTACAGATGAACAAAAAGATCACAATGCCTTATTTTATCTCATCGTGTTAGTTGGCATAAAATCAAACGGTGGTGCAGAGAAGCACGTATGCAAACATACACTGTCTTAAACTTTTCACATGTGACTAATCTAAACAAGTTGGTGGAAGTCTCCATGGAGACACTAGAAGAGATCTTTGCTGATCGTAGAAGAAACGTTAAATTAAGTCGCCCCAACTTTAAATGGCTGCTGTCCGGATGGATCTCTGATTTGATTTTATAGTGATATTTATGTGAAAGCTGGAGCCTCTAAACTGATGTCACCTACAGGTGCACCACGGTTCACCACGGACAAGAAGACAAGAAGCTAACTAAGTAATTATGTGGGGATATTCCTTAATCATAAAAAATGAATTCAATTCTTATAATTATAATTTCTTTATATGCAGCATTGTATAAAGATAAAAGAAGTCTCATGTTTCTCATGCTTCTTTGTCCAAATGACCATATTTGGACTTTAGCTGCTACTGATAATAATGCTACGTCCACACTAGCCCGGATAGATTTGAAAATGGCGTTTTCATCTGAAAACGCTCCGCGTCCACGCTAGCATTTTCAGTTGTTTTCACAGAGTTGTGCGTCCACATTGAAACGGCCGAAAAAGCTTACGCTCCAGTACTGCACATTCGTGAAACGCAAGAAGATTCGACCTGCCTCGTTTCTGTCTGTCTGCCGCTTATTTACTTTCTGGCTCTTTGAAACGTTGCGGCAAAATGTTGAGGAAAAGCACCAAGTTTTTTAAATGGACTAACAATGAGGTGGAGTTGTTGCTGTGAGAGAACACAAAAGTACAAAGTTGCAAAAGAGAGTGAGAGTTAAAGAATTTGAAGAAAATCTATCTGAAGCATGTACGGAGTGATATTAATCTTTAAAAGGGCTGTCAAAATTGAGAGCAAACAAAACAGCTGCTGTATAATGCCCTCCGCTATCTTAGTTTAATTGGTCACATGACTGCATCATATGACTAATATGCGTCATCGCTTTAGAAAGTCTGCCTTTTCGCTGTCCACACTGCCACAGCATTTTCAAATGAATGCGTTTTCAAGAGCGTTTTGAAAACGCTGCGTTTTCCATGAGCGAAAACGCCGTCTCAGTGTGGATGGGAGGCCAAAGCGGAGAGAAAACAAAAACGCATTAGTGTAGACGTAGCCTAAGAAAGTAAAGAGTGATTTTGTTGTTTTTTCTGGTAAATTAACGATTTTAACTGCCATATTAATCATACACCTTGGCTGTTGGTAGTGATTTTTACTACAGTTGGCTCGTTCCGCTATTTTGGGACTCACAGAGTTAGGCTTACTGTAAGTAGGGCAGGCAAAAGACTTTAATGTGTCACACTTCACACGCTTCCATGATTGCCAAATGAGTGCCTGCTATTTATTTCAGTTGTTGTTGCACTCTGATAAATGATCACTTTTATTCGTTTACAGTAGGAAATCTTCAGCACTGGGCCAAGCTTGTCCAATATCACTACCCGGTCGTTAAGTCTGACGTCACTAGCCGTGTCTGGGCCTAAACTCCGCTGCAGGTCCACATATCAAACGATCACTATGGCATTACTGAGAGTTGAAAAACTGTCTAAAGTCTTTCATCTTTAATAAAATGATCAGCGTTCTGCTCTACCAGGTGTAACAATTGAGTTTAACATCCAGGCATCCATGAAAACGGAATTTATGACATTTAACGGAGTTAGAAGTTAGCAGGGAGTTAGCTCGCTAGCTTCTATCTAAATACAATATAACATGTCCTGACTGCGGGGTTTTGGAAACAAATTAAAACGTACAGCTCTGTTATCACTTCCAACATAAATGAAGACAGAAAACTAAACAGCAGTGACGTTTGTAGGGTTACTGAAGTTGGACTAGCTGGTATATAATGATGTGCTACGTGACCGCTAGCGACACAGCTATGTTAGCATATATAAACAAGCTAACTTTTTTTCCACTCGATAAAAGTTAACGTGAGTGTTCTCGGTGGTCAGGAACAAATGTAATCGCATGGCAGGATGCTGTAAAAGGACCAAACTTCAGCCAGGATAACAACTGAGATAATCCATCCACAATACGAGGTTAGTCATTCATATACTGCTGCATGGGCTGGGCTGTAGTTACATCCTAAGGTTTTACAAACTGAGCTTAAATAAATGATTAGCGGTAATAAAAGCCGAGGGAGGTCAACAGTGATCACTGACTGTTTTAGGAGCTTTTTGAGATTAAATAAAAGAAAATACATAACATTAAACATGTTAACAACACAAAAGCCATATTAAACGCAGACTACTTTAGGCCCGGAAGTAGGATTCGTCACGTCATCACTGAACGACCGGATAGAGGAATTATTTACTGGTGTTTTACATAAATGATAGGCAAAGTGAAGACCCTTCTTTGAGGTAAGACTGTTTCCATCACATTTAGTGTATTTGGCATTAAATCATAGCGATGTGCATGTACACGGACTAGCACCTGTTTATGGTTCAAAGCCACTGGGAACCACAGCGAGTCAGGTACAGAGGCAGAGGCAGAGATAACAATGTGCACTGGAGTCTATTCAGAACTATAGACTGCAAAATGCTGGCTGCATGCAGATGAAACTCTGATAAAGGTAAAATACAAAATACAGCACTGACCACAGGTGTGAACAAAGCACTATTTTCAAAAACACTTCCAAATGGGGGACTGCACTGATGTTAGGGGGGAACGTTTTGAAGATCCTACCCCTTCTCATCTACAAACCTGAAGATAAATGGAATCTTTTATCAGTTTAGATGTTGTATAATTGTACAACTGGAGTTCCAACATCAATGCGGGCTTCAGAGTCTAAGAAAAGCAACCATAAGTTCACAGGCTTAAGGGAATTTATCTGATCATGACACACAGCTTATCGTTGTGATCGTTCGCATTTTAGTAAAGATCTTCCTCGTTGAGCTTTAGGAGGTGTGAGAAAGTCCTCTAACTTATTTGAAGTTGTGAAACTGTTTGCAAACTACGTAAAGCTTTTGGTAGATTGCAAAGTGTGTGAAATGAATGGTGTGCTTAATTAAAACTCGGCTGTGTTAGCTAGAATTGTAGAATCAATGAGGAGCGCAGACACTAATGTGTTTTCATTGTTGGTCTGCAGTCGGTGAGAAACTTTAGTGTCAGACAGGAAGGATTAGGCAACAAGGTATTTAGCAGTCAGTGTTTCCTTTCAGACGAGCCTCTGGTATGTATCAGTGCTTTGTGTTCCAATAAGGGAACCAGTTGGTTTTATCTTGTGGGAAACACAAATGAACTTTGTTGTTGATGTGAAAGTTAAGGACGACTTGACAGATTGGGATGTTTTGATTGAATTAAAACAGAATGTGCAGTGTTTAAAGTGAAACAACGACACACTATTAGTCATGCATTAAAAAACATAACCTGTAAATACTGAAACAACACCGTGACCCAGAGAACACAGGCTGATTGTTAACAGGCGCCTCTTAGTTTACCCAGAATACTTAGTTTTTTTACAGATGACAGAGAAAGCTGAAAAACAAAACAGCTCCAGTGTTCACATCTAGATAGTTTTCTTCATTAGTATTCATTTAGAAATTAAATAACCTTTTTTTAATCGTTCTATATTTTTTATATAGAACGATTTTTTTATAGTAAATTTTATAAAAAGTTGTAAATAAAAAAATGTATATAAAAAAAACATAGTGACTCTTTAAATATCCCTTTAATATGGAAACTGCAAGCAGCAGTGTGATCCATGTTGTGAGTGTTGATCTGCTTTAGTATAGTGGGTACCGATCTATTAAAATATGCTTGAATCGTCTATTTTCCTGCATTAACAAGAAACAATAGATTATTTTTATTATCAGCTTTTCTTAAAATGCAAGCCAGTTGGCTACTCTTCCTCTGCAGCCTTCTGCCAAAATGTTACAAACACAGATTAATAAATATAAACAAAAATAAATGAGTCAAGACAGAAAACAGCCAAACACAAATAGTAATGCAGCCACAGATAAGCTGAAACCAAACAGGACTGCAACAAAATCTGATTTTCGGCTCATGTACAAAATGACATTAGAAAACAAAAAAATAATAACAACTTCATCGACTGATTTCAATCTTTGTTTTTGTTGCTGTTTCATTGGTTCAGTTCAAGTATCTGCAACTATAAGTATACGAAAATACATTATTTACATTATTATTAACGCGCAGTATTAACACAATATTTATCAAAAGCAGGATTACTGCATTGTTAATGCTGTTATGCAAGCAATGCTAGCACTTACTTACATGTTACTTAACTGCGATTAAGTATGAAAGTTACTGTGACAAGTTACTGTATTTTAGCCTTTATTTTAACTAGTATCTGGTTTCTGTAGACCAGAAAAAAAGTGTAGCAAAAATGTGGACACAATCCAGGACACAATCAAGCGTCCTCCAAAGTGCATGTGGCAGAGCTCTCCAGCTGACTATAAACACTCTCCTGGGGAAACAGGTTGGTATACCTGTCACCGAGACATCTCGTTGTCTCTTCCTTAACGCGAGGTCACGGCAAGGTCACACGTGCTGGCTTTCGGAGGAACTTTTAATTTTGCGATCAGAGTTTAAAGCGAGGACGCGAAAACAGCCTGCTGGTAAGAACGAGGGGGAAAGGATACAAAAGACAGCTTAACAGGCTGCTGATGTCACCCCAGCACCATCAGAGCGTCCCACTCAAGCTAAAGCACCTCTGTTGTGTTGCTTTTGTCTGTTTCTTGTCAGGCCTGCGCCCCTTCCTATAATAATGAGCTCTTTGGCAAGAGATTAACTTCGGTGTGGTGTGTACTCATTAAATTTTTTAAGAGCTGTTGCATTTGCATTTTACCGTCCGTTAAGTAGTATTTCCTGACTTAAGTGACTACATGAAATTGAGGGTAAAATTCACCCAATGACAGAAAAGCTGACAAAGAAACAATAAAGAAACACAAAACTTTGTTTTGGAAGTGTGTACCACATCTCACCGTCTTCCTGAGCAGATGGAGTTTATTCAAAACTGTAAGTGATAAAATCACCAAATACCAACCTATCTAACAATACTAGACACAACTGTTGTAATTATCTTTTAGCCTGTTACACTGACAAGCTAAAGCTTATTTACTGTTCTAACTCTGAATAGCAGGATTTGGTTTTCACCTTACAATTTGACAAATTTCTCTCAAGACCTGGCTTTGATCCTATCAGGCAGGCAGGGGGTACAAGAGCTCCCAAAGGGATGACTGCCCCCTGATGGGAGAATTGCTTTTACCCCAGCTGTGATTTGCTTGTACTGCAACATCTAATCCCAAATACTATTTTGTTAAAATCAGACCGTAGACTTTGTGTGATTAAGGCCAGCCTGGTTCCCTACAGCAAGACAGGCGCTTTTCACCCCCCAGTGAGGGAAACAAGCCAAGCCTGCCCCCACACAACAAAACAACACCCTACTCAACAGCAGCGTGACATTTCCTCAACCAGCAAATGAGATGAAAGCTTTAAACCATGAAAATAGTGGTTTGAAAGGCTTCTGAAGCCCAGCTACCCTGCTAGCACAGAATAAAGATGGGCAGTCCACATGCAACAAAGGCCAAACACAACAGGGAAAAACATCAAAGTGGGATTTTCGTCGAGGGAGGGAGACGCCAATTTGTGCCCACAGAGAAAAATGCAGGTGAATTTTCAGGTAAATACCACATAGCTGGTAAGCGCTACAGTTGTCTCTAACTCCTGAATGCAGAGTGTGATACTATTCACAACAGTGAGCTGAGTGCACTCTCACCTATTACACCGTTTGCAGTGCTTTGGTCCCACTTTCAGCAACTTTTTCATTGGTTTAAAGTAAAATCTGCTCCACACTGCTGCTTGTGTTTCCTAATAAAGTAAAATTACATTTTGTTCCTACATAAATTTTGTACATCTCAACGTTGATAGCTGATACTATCGAATTAGATATTTATACACGGATATGCAAGTATACATATACAAATATCTAACCAGGCAATGACATGGCAGCAACTCAGTGTATTTAGGCATGTAGACACAGTAAAGATGACCTGCCATCTTTACTGTTTCTTCAAACAGAAATTTCAGTTATTTTTGTTGCTTTTTACTGGTTTTATTAGGCAAATACAGTGAAGACTGACAGGAAAACACATGCGGTACTCAAACCGGGGCCGGCCGCTCTCAGCCACGCAGCATATGGTTGCCTGCTCATCCAACTGAGCTAAACTGGCACCCCAAAAGAAAGGTGACTTTAAACGTGGCATGGCTTTTGGGGTCAGACAGACGTGTCTGAGTATTTCAGAAACTGCTAAACTGCTGGGATTGTCCTGCACAACCATTCCCAGGGTTAACAGATGATCAGAAAACAGAGAAAAAAATCCAGTGAGCAGCTGTTCTCTGGGTCAAGATGCCTTGCTCATGCCGGAGGTCAGAGGAGAACGGCCAGGCTGATTTCAGCTGATAGAAATGCAACATCAACAGGAGATTTATGCTTCTGTGTTAACTCTGTGGTGAAGGTACGTCGTAACCACAAAACCCTATTACGTGCGCATAACCTGACGTGCACCTCCCTGGAAGCTTCCTGTCTCTTAAACACAGACCACAAGTATTGGGGTGGATTTCACTGGACTCAAACAGATCTCAGTCCAATAAAGCAGCTCTGGGATGTGGTGGAACTGGAGATTTACATCATGGATGTGTAGCCGACAAGTGTTCTGAAGGCAAAAGGAGGATAACCCACCGTCAGCAAAGTGTAATGAAAAAAGTATCTGCCTAATTTAACAAGGTGAATAAAGTACATATTATAAGATTTTTAAAAAGATTGTTTTACAACTACTAAAAGTCATTAAACGAGAGCTAAATAATCGTCCTTGCCAAAATCTCCTGTCAAACCAGATTGTTTAACAATTTCTAGGTTGTTGCAGAGCTTTTGTTCACTTTTCACAGGTGGATTTACCTGACTGTGAAATCTGATCGCTCCTTAGTCCACGTGAAACTTTAAATGACGAGCTTCTGTTAATAAGGCAATAAAGACATTTCCCAAACAAGGATTGTTTGAGTAAACGGGGCTCCTTTTTTGCACATGAATATAGGAAGACGACATCCTAAGACAAGATCAAATGCATTACAACGTATTAAGTAAAACAAACATGTAAAAATACCAAACAACAAACAGTGAAATGACACTTTAATATAAATATATAGTTTGCGAACCAAGTCACTACTGAAAAATATGCTAAAAGACAGTAATTATTGTAAAAATACACAATGCTAGCAAATCTGTAGAGGTTAATAGTGCCAAAAAAAAAGTAGACAGCGCAGAAAATAGATTGCACTTAATCCTATACTGGAAGGAATTCAAACGTGATCTCACAGTGAAATTCCAGAGACTTACAGAAGGAGTTAAGTGCCTCGGGTAATCAGATTTTGCCATGCACATGAATGCTTATTAATGGGCTGCAGTGAAGTGTGGGAGTCATACTGCAGTACATTCCCCAAATTTAGCAGTGTATAGGAGTGTCAATACAGGCATGTGATAACAACAGTAAAACAATGCTAATCTCAATTAGACATCCACATTAGTTTAATCATGGTCAGATTTTCCAGCACACACTGCATAACGAGGTGGGATTTTTTGTTTAGGCCCTTGGGAAATGTAAGCATCTATGTACTGAGGGTTCCTTGACCATGTTTGACTAAATTCTGCTCAACACAGATGAACAATAATTGCCATTCATGTCAGTATGTGCAATGTCACGAAGTGTATGTATGCAATGTGAGTTTCTAAGTGACACATGCTCGAGAGATTCCAATCTCATGAATAATCCACAGCTCAGAGGAATTGTAAAGCAGAGTCATCGACAATGAGAATTTGTGTGTGTGCGTATGTGTGGAGGGTATCGTATCATTTCTGGCTAAAGAAATGTGAAATTACACCACAGCACAATAAGAATAATAGGCAAGTTATTCACTACTACTTTCCTTTCTTGCCCTGCATATCTGAGCAACAATTAACTTATGTCAGTTTGCCAGCTATTGTGAGGGGATCTGGAAACGTGAGAACGGTTGTTCCACTTTTTTTAATCCTCGGGCATGTTTTAATTTACATTCTCAACTCCCAGCATGCCTGTATTCCTTCCACTTGGCTGTGTTCTTTGGTCAGCCCTCTGTGCCTAAGTGACCGTATATTGGTTCGGGCACCCATTCAGGGCTCTATTTTCTAGGTGATTGACTCTGAAAAACTAACGTTGTAATCCCCAAGTGTTTCCTCTGTGTTTGAGGAAGGTTCACAGTTGTATGTGTGTCATGCTGTGCATTTAAAGTGGTGGGAGGAGCAGGGTTTAAACAGGTGGAGAGATACCGCTGAAGCAGGATTGACCAGATCTGCCAAAAGGGAAAACTGAGCTAGCCTTCTGTCAGTCAAACCAAGGCCACATAGTTCCCCTAAAGGATCTACAGATTCTTTAATTATATGATTATTGCTGAGAAACTCTCTCTCGCTCCAGGATACCCAAATAAAATAGTTCCCTAAAAATCATTTCAATCATCTCAGTTCAAAGTCGTATTTAGTGAGAAAGCTGAACAAGACTCAATAGACTACATGCAACACTATTCTGCATGAAACGAATAAACCTATAAGAATAAACAAGACATACACATTAACAACTATCTTCAAACCATTTTAGAAATGGTCTGAAAAAGTCTTCGTCTCTTTGAATCATACTGAAAGAGTCATTTAAAGGCTATTGCTCATGATTGAATCTGTTCCGTCTGTCACTATTTCACATCTTCAAGATCTGAATCATCAGCTTGTCATGTCAGGCCTGAGTAGGTTTAATCTTTTTGTCAATATTTGATGCAACAAAAAGGAAATGGATTTTTAAAAATCACATAAATGAATCTACAACTTCAGCTTTAAAATAACAACTAATGGTCACTGAACAAAGCTTTTACATTCGTTTCATGAAATCTCTCTCCTTAATGAGATTCGCTCTGCTCGTCTTCTTGGAAGAAATGAGCAATGCCATGAGCAATAGCAGCAGTTCCATCATGCTTCGGTGCGATTGGTTGCAGATAAGGACCACCACCCACATTAACACGCTAGTAATTATTTGGATTTCTGCAAGCAGGTGGTGATGGAAGTAGGGGAGTCCGTGATCAGACTCCAGAGTACCTCGAGATAATCATCAGGGACACACCTACACCAGTCTGTACAACGCTCATCAGGAACCACCATGTCTCTCCTCAACCATGCAATTATACACTACATGGAGCTGGCGAAATAGTGTACTCTGCTCTGGGTTATGACTTACACCAGCATAGGAAAATAGAGGTTTTCTTTCAAATTGGAAGCATTAGTGGAGTGAAAGGGTAAGTTTATTCTGTAACAGTAAAACTGGTGTCTGTTAAAAAGAAAAAAATCACACTAGCTCAAGTCTGAACAACAGCTTAGAAGGTTTGCAAAAATGTTGGTGCACGACTTGCCGGGTTATTAATGTCATATCTATAAAATGATGGCAGATGCAAGTTAATTTTTCATTCATAAACAAAAAGAACTTGGATTATGGATTCAAAACGTTTCTCTTATTTGACAAAATTTAGCATCAGTTGACTGGTATGGTGGTTAGCTCTGTCACCTGGCAGAAAGAAGTTGTTGGGTTTGATTGCATGTTCTTCTACTGTCTGCATGGGTCCCCTCCAGGTAGTCTGGCCTCCTCCCAAAGACATAGAGAACATTAGGTTGACTGGTGATTCCAAACTGGCTGTTTTTGTTATTTTTCTCTCTTTATTAGCCCTGTGATAGATTGGTGACCTATCCACGGTTTACACTGCCTCTTACCTCCTGACCTTATAACAGTTGGCATTGGCCCTGTCTTGGCCCCAAAGCTGAAAGTAGGAAATGCCATTTCCCCACACAAGAAACTGGACTATCCCAAAAGCACATAATGCACAGTAGTCTTATACCACTGCTACCACTTGGTCATACTAGATGGTATTACCCTCTATAAAGCAATGTTTCTGTCTGGCATGGAGGCATCTGACAGATGGACACCTTTGTCTCTTTACTTCCTAAGCTTTCCACTATGTTCTTTAGTTTGATATATATGTTTATGATATTTATGCCAATGAAAGATGCTAAAATATTTGTAAATGAGGACCTCTCTCTATTAGCATCAGATCAAGCATAGTCATCTCAATCACTGTCAGTATGAAAATTAATGTGAAATTATTCATCAGTGTCTTTTGAAATATTATGTAATATGATAGCTATAGTTCGTCTTTACTGTGAAAAACATGAGAGTCCAAATATCATAGTGAGGACCAGCTTGACTTTTAGATGATCAGAGTGAGGTCATTGTGGAGAAGTGAAGACCTTTTGGTTAACCCTTACTTTCCACACCACCGTCTTGTTTTAAAGTTAACTCTGGGCTTAATCTTTTGTTAATATGTAATCCTGTTTACGCCGCTAAAATGAAAAAAAAGTATCCATAATTTAAAATTTAGTTAGAGTTATGGATACTTATCTTTCTCGAAATTTTGAAAAGTAACTCAAAATTTCAAGTTAGCGCTGTCAATCAGTCATCTATGTGAATGACATCATTTTCTTGTTACCTGGAAGGATATAGCGCAGAGGAATCAAAACCGGATCGTGAGCTACCAATGTATGGCAACAAACTGGCACTTCCAAGAGTACCTTTGCTGATAGTAACGCCACGTGATTCATCTAATAACACAAAGATTTTATCATTTGTGAAGCCACGCTGAAAATACTTAGTAATTTGTGCATTCATGACTGGCTGTAATGCTGGTAGCTTAGCTGTAGCATTTATAGCTGAGGGCTTCAGCTTCTGGGTAACAAGGAAATGATGTAATTCATGTAGATTACTGATTGGCAGCGCTGACTTGAAATTTCAAGTTAATAAGTCGAAATTTTGAGAAACATAACTCAAAATTTCAAGTTATGGATACATTTTCTTTTTTTAGTGGTGGAAATGGGCCTCCAGAGGTTAACACTTAAATCAGGTGGTCATTGAAAGAGGCTTGGAACGGGTTATTTCAATCAATGTACTCACATGTAACCCCAGATATACGTGTGTGTCTACTTGTATTGCTTGCGTTGTGGGGACCAGAACCTTTTTTTTCACAGTCATTCATATTTTGATTAAAAAAATAACTATAAAAAAAAGGCAAACACTCAATACTGTGTACATACTTTATTTTAAGGTGGAATAACTACTGTTCCATAACACACAGCAAATCCTAGACTCTGCAGCGAATGACTTCTACCATTCTCAAATGTAATCAGTTTCATTACAGTTGTGTTTATTTGTTTAATACCAGCGTTCCATAATTGCGCTCATATATAATTTGCTGTTCATGTTGTGTAGTAAAACATTTGTTCTCGATTGTAATCAATACAAAGGCGTGTTTGTAATATTTTTTGTGTGTTGAAATAGGGGAGTGGAGAGAAGATAGGAAAGCTGGAAGAAAGACTGGGGAAAAATATAAAAAATAACCTGAGGGCAGATTCAAACTCAGGCCTCTGTGCTAGATTTACAACATATGGATTGCCTGTTCAACCCAGTGAGCTACACCAGTGTCCCACATGGTATTTTCTGATATCTAGTGCTCATTAAACAACCTGATTTTTGCAGGTTTAAACATTTCCATACTAACAGCGACTTCCAACATTCAAAGATTACAGTTTTTTGATATAGGACTGATATCACAGAGGTTCATATCATACAGACTTGTAGTTTCTAATGGAACATATACCATTGTTTCACAATGTTGTCGCTCACCTGATGTTACTTTCCATAGTTAGATCATCATTGCTCATAATCGAAAACCCTGTGAAACTATTTACTGGGTTTCTACATGCAGAATCTCACTGTTGGCCTCTACAGAGTCCCCAAACAATTGGGAAATTTTAAACATCATTACCAGCTGGACAGAAATGTTTTATCATAAGAATCTCTTTGTTTGTGATCATTGTATGCAGGTGATTTTGTCACATTTTTAGCTTTCTAACAACAATATGTATTTTTTCACTGTACAACTTCGACTAGAAGTGGAATAAGTACATTTTGTTTTAGGCCTGTCTCTTGCTAGCTAAGAGGCAGGAATTCAGTTTGCTATCATAGTAGATTGCAAATATACCTTGCTAACTAGCTAGCCAGCACTAGCTAACTAACAACTTCCTGGTCTCTCACTATGGTCATGTCAGGCTTATAAAAAACAAACATTGAAAAAATTTGATGCTTCAAAATACTTGTCAACAACACAACAGGTATTGTTGCAGTGACTATGTCTATTTTTTTTTATACAGTATGAAGACTATGGTGAACATTTGGTCTCATGCTAGAGTTAGCAAGTACTGGTTATGATTAGGTTAAAAAATAAGTCAACATGATTTTCTTTAACTGATTTATTTAACTGATGAACATGAATTCAATTCTTTAGGATAATGATTCCCAAAGTAAGGGTACTGAGGTACTGCAGGTGGGTCACAGAGATAACAGAAATTCCGTTTGAAATTTCCCAGCTACATTACATAATTCCAGATATCCGTTTTTCTTCACTTATCCTAATCAGGGTTGCGGGGTGGGGAGGCTGTGGCCTAGCTACTAGGCCACCCATCCAGTACCCCACTGGGAATCTGTAACAGAGATAATACAGAGAGATGGGCAACCATTTTACACACACTCACATCTATGGGCAATTTTAGATTCACCAATTAAACCCCAATTAAATTAACCCCACTAATTGCATGTCTTTGGACTGTGGGAGGAAGCCGGAGTACTCAGAGAAAACCCACGCAAACGCAGTTTATGTCCCAGTGGCAGGTGGGTCACAGGTTATAGCATGTTGTTTATGGTTTTTGAATAAAATGTTCAAGGAAGTGCATCACTATCGCTTGTATTTTGGTTAGAGTGAAGATTTAAGATTGCGTGGGCCCGATGAGATTTTCTGCTTTTCAAGTGGACTGCGGCGCTCTTGACTTTGGAAAGGCTGCTTTAGAAAAAGTTGAGAGAATCTGTCAGGAAAGTGTCCTATTTTATACATAGTAAAATAGGTTTTCCATCTTCTCCTTTGGTTTCACACACACAAAGATAACCTTTTACATCACGTTGTGATCAGAACTGAAAATCTGAAAAATTGTTGCTGTACATTGTTGGCAGATGCTGTACATACGTGACAAAATCCATATCCTCCGCAATCATCTAATCTCATGTTCTTCTCTCCCTGGGTGTTGCTGCATTTGTATGGAGGTTTTAATCACAGATAAGGAACATTTTCACACTGTTAATCAGATCGTCCAGGCGATCTGCTCCCATGCAACATGCATACTTTGCCATGGTGTTTTCCTATGAGACATTTGCCTCAGATCTAATCCCCTTCAGCTCTCCACTCCATGTTCACTGAACTGATGGGAGGTGGAAGGCAGCTGTGGATGAGCTACAACTGAAAGATTATGATCATGTGACGCAATGTCAAAGAAAGGGGCTGAGGTCAAAGAAAGCCTGACAGCAAAACGTCCAAAGAAGCTTTGGTTTCCTTAAAAAGTCATGTCACAACACTGTAACCTTGCAGCAGCTGATTTAAATTCATTTGCTCATTTAAATTCAATCCAAAGGAAGTTTGCTTGTGTTTGCTCTTCTTTGTCCCTCTGCAGCCTGCTTCATATTCATCCTCTTGAAGCAAAGTTGGGGAATCGGTGCTTTGCAAACAGGTGCAACTGCAGGGACACAACACTGCATAAAATCAATAGTGCTGCTGTGCACCCTTTTAAAATGCTCAAAAATGATGCTGTAATTTGAGAATATATGTAGATTATCGAGAGAGTATTGATTAAAAGTTTTAGATGCCAATGAGAAAAAAATAAGAATAATTTTTCTTTGTTTCAGAAAAAAAATAGCCTTAATTATCCATTGATGTGCGAAAATGGCTCCTTCAGGGCACCGGTCCTCCATCTTGCCTGCAGTCATTAATTAGATCTAATCAACACCGCAGGGAAAAGTTACTGTCAAGACTAATTAGCTAAAATGGAGCTTCTGTAATGGGAAACAAATGAACAACAACAGTTAACTGTAGCAGCCTTCGCCATGCGGTATGACTCATTCAGTCTCAGTGGGAGAGATTTCCAGAGCAGCACTGCTCCGAATTATATTAGCACTTGATTACTGTTTTGAGGGAATGTGTGAGCATTTAGCGCGCTAATAGGTTGTGAAAGATAAAATGATGTTAAAGGGAGTTAGATTTGTAGGTATCCATCTTTGGGTAATTTTTCAGCCAATTTTGACAGATGTGTGTGTGCGTATACTCTCACGTACACACACAGTTTTTTTATTTATTTTATTGTAAGTGCTATGCCGGCTTCCTCTTCAACCCCAGGCCTCAGAGGTCATGAGAAATGTTAACTTAATCCTTTCTTCATCCCCACACTACTTCTGAGAGTCAAGGCAGGGAGTAAAAAGAAGAAAAAATAGGAACCTTTGTTTCTCCCACAGCGATGGGAACAAAAGGGGTTGGGATTGGGAACATCGTACCCACACAACCACCTGCAATTAAGAGCTTAGACTTCATCCTCTCGGCACAATAAAAAGAAAAAAATAAACGCCTCAGCGGTCAAAGAGAGAAGAGGAAACGTCAAGATTAGGTGGGAAGAACTAAGAGAGCATTATAAACAACTTGTGAGAATGCTTGTGACAGAATATTACTTACACAATGTTGGATGACAGTCACCTTATACCCCGTGGAAGAGTAATTGTGGAAAATCTGCTAAATAGGGGTTATTGATGACAAAAAAAGCGCTCAAACAGCGTGGGTTAGAGGTTTGCACCACAGTCACACAAAACGTGAACAAGCCCCTGTTTGTGTGCCCATATGCTGGATCAAGTCGTTATTACGTGGACGTCAGCTGAGGAGGGAGAGGTGTTAAGTTGTCATGAGAAGCACAAGCACAGTGGTGATATTTAGAAAGTTTGAGCAGTTAATTTGTGGTAAAAATCTTTTTAAAAAAAGCTACAAAACCTCCCGACACAAACCAGAAAGTTGTCCCTGCCAAAGCATTTCAGGCATGTGAACTTTGCTGAAAATGCCAACTTCATTAGAACAAAATTGGGTCAAATGCACCGAGTGCAAATTAAAATCAACCAGAGGAGATGAGATGATTGTAATCAACATCTCTTCAATCAAGCAGGAGTGTGGGAATCATAGCGCCGTGTTTTACATTTACAGCTGAACTCCGAGGACCTTCTCTGGTAGTACAATAAGACTTGTGCCCTTTAAAAAAAAAAAAAAAAAAGCTAGTTTGAAATACGGCCGCACTCATGGACGTTTTGGAAAAAAAGAAGAAAAAAAAAGCTTCACAACTTTGCAAACTTTTTAATTAGGACACACTTGTCTGGGTGCACAGTTTCAGCACTTCTCATCAAAAATAATTTCTGGTGAGGATTCAGCCACTTGCTAGGAAAAAAATCAAATAAAACACACAAAAAAAGAGTAAATTTAGTGGTTTATGCAGAATCTGCTGCTCTGCAACGACTCTGCTGTACAGAAAGAGTTCGGCATCAAGCGGATGCCATTTATAGACACGCTCCTATCTCCACAGTCCATACTCATAGACTTTTACAGCTTCATTACTGGAGATAATTACAACACTCACCACTGCATCTTATATAATAAGGTCAGTTAGTCCTCCCCCACAGAGATATCCAATAACCAGCAGTGTTTACTGTACAGGGAGTGCAGGATTATTAGGCAAGTTGTATTTTTGAGGAATAATTTTATTATTGAACAACAACCATGTTCTCAATGAACCCAAAAAACTCATTAATATCAAAGCTGAATGTTTTTGGAAGTAGTTTTTAGTTTTAGCTATTTTAGGGGGATATCTGTGTGTGCAGGTGACTATTACTGTGCATAATTATTAGGCAACTTAACAAAAAACAAATATATACCCATTTCAATTATTTATTTTTACCAGTGAAACCAATATAACATCTCCACATTCACAAATATACATTTCTGACATTCAAAAACAAAACAAAAACTAATCAGCGACCAATATAGCCACCTTTCTTTGCAAGGACACTCAAAAGCCTGCCATCCATGGATTCTGTCAGTGTTTTGATCTGTTCACCATCAACATTGCGTGCAGCAGCAACCACAGCCTCCCAGACACTGTTCAGAGAGGTGTACTGTTTTCCCTCCTTGTAAATCTCACATTTGATGATGGACCACAGGTTCTCAATGGGGTTCAGATCAGGTGAACAAGGAGGCCATGTCATTAGTTTTTCTTCTTTTATACCCTTTCTTGCCAGCCACGCTGTGGAGCACTTGGACGCGTGTGATGGAGCATTGTCCTGCATGAAAACCATGTTTTTCTTGAAGGATGCAGACTTCTTCCTGTACCACTGCTTGAAGAAGGTGCACAGCAAATCCAGCATGTCCAAATTAACACTGTCGGATTTTATTTCAACACTATTAAAGTGTCTATATGGGTCCACACCAGAGAGTGTTAATTTAACTCTTTTTGGAGAGTTGGTACGTTAACTCTGATTTAGTGTTAAACACCAAATCTGTCTGGAGTTGATAATTTAACACTTAGTGTTAAGAGTTTATATATTAACTCTCAAAGAGTATTTTAGTTTAACTACGTAAGAGTTATCTTCCAATTCATTCTAAAAAGTGGGAATTTTACTGTTCTGAACTTCTAGAAATTTTTGGAAATAAACATTTACTAAAAAGACGCAATGGTTTTTGAAAAACATTTATTCTGAACTGTGCACCACAATTTCAAAACATTTTCTGAAAGATGTAACAGTATACATGTTCTCACTTTCATTAGAATTTTGTTTATCAAAAGGTCTGAGCTGGTAAATGCAAATAACAGCATTCTCATCACTTATTTCTTCAATACAATATGCATGTCCTTCATTCATCCCTTTGTGGAACTTCAGCGCACTTCTGCTCTCCCCCATATTCCATCTGCACAAGCATATCCTGTGCGGAGATTGAATAAAAATTTGTTGACATTAATTAAATGGCACAAATAATCCAGTAAACAATTGCAGCACAGTAAAAAAAAAAAGAAAAAAAAAAGGAATCCTCTTTGAGCCATTACTTGTGTAAAGTATTTTCCCAAAAGACAAGGACACAGGCAACAGGTAATACTGAACTAAATGTAAAACCTCAACCTTTTTCATTTTTACCTAAACCGTGTGCACCAAACTCTGGAGGGATCTAAATGCTACCGTAGAATCCAGTCAGGACGTCTGCTACTGCTGTTTGCTCGTTTTTATTTTATTTTTTTTTTTTTATGGGCGATCGTTTTCAGGCTTCAAGTAGCACCATTATACCAACATTTCACATTCTAGACATTGTTTTAGGTGTATTTGACCAAAAGTTTGACTGAAAATTCACATGCAAGCTTTTTTCAATGCTGTGGTATTTGCCCGCAAACAATACCTTTCAGCTAGCTAAAACAGAATATTATGCTATCAGCGAGCAACATGGCTAATGCCTTTCACACAGCTTTGTCTCAACTCCAAAGAGCCACAGAAGTAAAAGCTCATAATAATAATTGAAACAATCTTTGAAAAAATGACTTACCAAGCATGGCAAACAACTCAAATATGTAGAGCAAAATGTTCTGAAACGGCTTCACTTCAGCTTCGATTGGAGCCGTGCTGGGGGCGGAGTCTGTGAATTTACTCTGTTGGTGTCATAGCCCCTGTAGGAGTTCAGAGTTAAGAGGTCAAGAGTTAATGTTTCCATTGTAACACCTCCAGAGTTGACAGAGAAACACTCATTTTTAACACTCGATTTTAACTACTATCATTTTACACCTCAGAGTTACATTAAAAGAATGTGACTCTGCTTAGAGTAAAATTAACTCTACTTTTGCAAGAAGACTATTAACACCAAAACATTTAACACTTTTGAATTTGCTGTGGTCTTCCAGAAACTGGCAGTAGGACTGGGAGTTGAGCTTGACTCCATCCTCAACCCGAAAAGGCCCCACAAGCTCATCTTTGATGATACCAGCCCAAACCAGTACTCCACCTCCACCTTGCTGGCGTCTGAGTCGGACTGGAGCTCTCTGCCCTTTACCAATCCAGCCACGGGCCCATCCATCTGGCCCATCAAGACTCACTCTCATTTCATCAGTCCATAAAACCTTAGAAAAACCAGTCTTGAGATATTTCTTGGCCCAGTCTTGACATTTCAGCTTGTGTGTCTTGTTCAGTGGTGGTCGTCTTTCAGCCTTTCTTACCTTGGCCATGTCTCTGAGTATTGCACACCTTGCGCTTTTGGGCACTCCAGTGATGTTGCAGCTCTGAAATATGGCCAAACTGGTGGCAAGTGGCATCTTGGCAGCTACACGCTTGACTTCTCTCAGTTCATGGGCAGTTATTTTGCACCTTGGTTTTTCCACACGCTTCTTGCGACCCTGTTGACTATTTTGAATGAAATGCTTGATTGTTCGATGATCACGCTTCAGAAGCTTTGCAATTTTGAGACTGCTGCATCCCTCTGCAAGATATCTCACTATTTTTGACTTTTCTGAGCCTGCCAAGTCCTTCTTTTGACCCATTTTGCCAAAGGAAAGGACGTTGCCTAATAATTATGCACACCTGATATAGGGTGTTGATGTCATTAGACCACACCCCTTCTCATTACAGAGATGCACATCACCTAATATGCTTAATTGGTAGTAGGCTTTCGAGCCTATACAGCTTGGAGTAAGACAACATGCATGAAGAGGATGATGTGGACAAAATACTCATTTGCCTAATAATTCTGCACTCCCTGTACTTATCTGCAACCCTCATACTGAAAAATCTTACACTTTATTTTTGCTGCTCTTACACTTCTTATTATATTGAACTCACTATTAATTAGCCGAGGCTTCAGGCATCCTGTACAGGAAGTAATGGAGAAAAAATAGCTGTAAAGCTTCATGTTGATTTCCAGCGGTGTTCACCTACCCCTGTCTTTTGAATTAGAATTTGAATCTAAAGTTTATTTGATCAGCTGCATGGATTTTTATGGATTTTGGCATTTTATTTTGCTCATTTTGGGGCCCTTTAGAGATCATCTCTAAAAATAATTCCAAAGTGCGGCTGCAGAACTTGGCCTCCTTCCTTGTTATTGTGATTAAACAATAACAAGGAAGGAGGTACACAGATGCTGATTGAGATCCTTATCAGTATGACTAATGAATGTAGTGTCATGGAGACCTGGCTGCAATGGCGAATTCAGTCGTGTACAACAAAGAACCATTGCGGACGATTTCTGCGATATGCTAATTCAAAACCCGGCGCTAGGTCTTCTCATACTACTGCCCCGGATTATAAATATCATGAGATTGTAGCGAACTATTTCTAAAGTTGGTTCATTGACTAGAGTAAAAGTTTGTCTTGTTTTTACTGGTGAGAGTTGCTCCACGTGGTTAATAAAGTGTCTTATTTATTGACATAAAATGTGAAACGTGTCCATATGGCTGCTTTTCTCTTGCTTCCAAGCGTTGACATTTTGACATTATGTACCGTGTCTCGGGGGCAGATCAACTTTACTGCACATGGAGACGACTTCTGATTGGATCTCATCTCTGCAGAACATTTTCATCTCATTTTTATTCGTTGGCGAAAGTGGCAATATATTTCATCATAGTTTTTGTGTTACTTTCTTTTTTCTTGTTTTCATCAGCAACAAATTAAAGGTTATTTCATCTGTTCCAGCGATTCGCTTTCTTCTGTTCCTCCAGTTTAACGTTGTAACGAGGGAGGGGGTTGACGTAGGATGGAATACGGGGCCAACACAGAGAGACAGACAACCACACACTCTCACAGTCACACAGCATGCACGTTTTTGGTCTGTGGGAGGAAGTCAGAGAGCACCCTGAGGTAACCCACACACACAGATATGTAAACTCCATAGAGAAAGGTCAGTGGGTTCAAACCCAGAACCTTTTTTCTGTGAGTCGACCGTGCTAACCACTGACCCCCTATCCCAACCTGCTTGTTCATTTAGATGTTGCAACTCACTCGATATCTGATTTTGTTTTTTCTCTCATTTGAAACTAAAACGAATAAATGATAATGGGTTATTCTTGTTTTTTGTTGCTTGTTGACTGAATGTGTAAAATTCCTTGAAAGATTTCATCACATATTCTAATTTGACCTAAAAAACTTACATTTCATAGAGAACGTTTAAATTTTTGAAAGAATGAACTGGTTGGCCCGTGTACCAGCAGTCAGCTCACGTTCAAAAGGAGACTGACAGAAAATAACTGTGTATAACAGAATACACATGTTGCAGCTAATCTGTGTGTGTGTGTGTGTGTGTTTAAGTTATGCAACTCTGTCATCCAGCTGGTGTCAACATGTGCACTCTTTACAAGCCTATCGGAGGTCTTTTCTTTAAGGAGCCTGCTTAAAGGGTGGCACTGCATGGCGCCTCGTCCTGGATCATTTGCGAACCCACACCCCAGCCATGCTGGTAGCCCCCCGGAGCAGCCGAAGTCCTGTGGTGGGTGGCAGCACTAGTCTCAGCAGAGGCTGTAGGATGTAGGCCAAGCCGTGCGTGTAATCCCTCACTCAGAGTTGGAACGCACCGTCAGCGAGGGAAAATAAATATGGAAGGGTGAAGCGTTGGATAGGGGATGCACTGAGAAGACAGCCAGCAATTAAGATTACAATTTTGTTTCGTGATTTTGAGGACTTTGATTTGATTATAGGTCTGATTTAAGATGCACTAAAACACTGAAATAACTGGGAAACCATAAAAATTAAGTGTCTTCAAGAGGTGGTGCTGAATTTAAATTCATTCGCTCCTGTCACAGCGTTGTATGGACCTGGAGACGTATTAACACTGCTTACGTTCTGCCTTTCACTGGCCCTCGCTTTAGGTCACTCTCTCCTAATTTGGATCAATTATCCCATTTCCTCTCACAGAAACAGTGTTTCTCTTTACGCATAATGCGCTGGCTATTTGACAGCGCTGGGTCACGTGCCCGCTTTTTCATCATCTGTGTGCACTCCTGTCTGTGTGACTGAATGCTTCCTTTCTCTACTGTCTGAGACTCATTTGAAATTCAAATATTGCCTCATTGCTAAGCCTCAATAATATTGACTTTCAGTTACTCTCCAGAGGTTCTGGGTATATTTTTAGGCCAGGGATTGTGCTTACACTATGTATGCAGACATCAGGAGATTTGGCACAGCAGTGGTTGGCTTTCAACAGCTCAGGCGAAATGCCAGCCAAACCTGACTGAAATTTAACATTTACCTGTTGTTATAATTAATGGAGAAACTATTTCTTATGGGACTGCTCTGTAAATATGCAAACCTGACATCTACAGACTAAAAAAATGCCAATTATTAGTTTTTTATTTTGAAATTCAGTCTGAAAGAGCAACTTCAGAAATGTTTAGAAGCGCATTTGACTTGTTGATCAGTCTCGGCGTGAGCAGTCTGCCTACAGTAAAGTGACACAGCAGCTCTATCAGTGGTCCACTAGATGGAGCACTGCATCACAGATCTTTCTTATCAAGTTTGATCTTTTTTTCTTTTTCTTTTTTTTTTTCTTTTTGCCTGTCCCGTTTGGCTCTTTTGCCATCAGAATTATTGTCTAAAGGCGAAGAAAGATACCCAACGGATTTACTTTACCAAATTGACCATCCCAGCCTTGCCGTAATGGTCCATTTGATTCACCTTTTATTGTTTATTTTATTTTCACTTGCTGAATACGGGACAGATTTGACTGGGGGAAAGAAGGGGAGAAAGAAAGAGGGAAAGAGAAACAGCTGAGAAGAGGGACGGGGGAGAAGGGCAAAAGACAAAAACCAACAGAACGGGCAGAGAAAAAAAAAAGAAAGAAAAAAATGCATATATCAATCACCTGGATCACCTGCTGAGAAAGAAAAAAGAAAACCAGCAGAAGAGAACAAGAGTAATAGAATAAACAACATCACAATGATATATGGGAATATGACAGTAAATACTAAATATTAAACATTATTGTGCAGCACATAAGATCAACAGAACACAGTGTGCTTTGAGGTAGGAGCCAAAAAGGGTGTAGTTTGTGGGTGTGATCACCCGTGTGTACACCTGTGAGCATGGACGCGCTTGTTTTTTTTAAAAGGTTCCTTCATGTAATGATCTGCTAGAGGGTGTGGGGGGGCCACTGCCCCGTCCTCCAGGGCATGAAGCAGGTATGGAGGAGATCAAAACTCCAGACATTCAGAGGCCCCCAGAACACAAGAGATCAAGGAAGACCAACAGAGGGGCAGCCGCGCCACTGTCCCGGAAAGAGCTGAGGAGAGTCCCAGATGAGGGCTCACTCAGCAGCCGCGAAGCAGAAGCCAGGGGGAGTTGCAGTGACGCGCCCGTGAGCTCCGCCGGCAGCCAGCCGTGCCTGAGTGACCGAGCCCCAGGCCGAGAGGCCGGGGGCACCCCACCTCCGAAGTGGCCCGAGCGAGCCCCAGGCTCCAGGCCCCAACAAGCAGCCACCAAGGAGTGAGCCGGTGTGTACCTGGACGCCCATCCCCGGACACAAAGAACCGCCAACGCACCGATGTCTGAGGGAATCCGCCACTGGCAGGGGAAGTGGTGGTGGGGGGACATAGGCCTCCAAACCTTGGAGGGCCTGAGATGTCCCCAGAGAGGTGGCGTCTGAGACCCAACCTGACATATAGACACAGACATACAGGCACACACATATACAAACATCCATTCCCACCCTCATGCTCTCATATGCACTTACTCCACACTCAACCAACGTGGAGACAGACATAAAGAGACGCTGTACACATGATCACACTCCCCAAGCGTACTCTACGAACCGGGTCTAGGTACCCTTGCCCCTGGAGGGGGGAACTGCACCCAGACCCAGGTGGTGTTACCCTTTTCCCTGCGGTGTGTGTGGGGGGAGGCAGACCGCCCCAACTCCACAGCAGCAGGGAGGCCCCACACTCCAGACCGCAGTCGGACGGCCAACTCCTCCTCCTAGCCCCCCCGCTCCAGCAGGCCGCAGAGAACGGGGGTGAGAGAAGACTCCAAACCTCCCTCAACCCGCTCATTGTAGTGTTGATGCATGTGTGTTCTAAGGTGCATTTAAAACCCAGGAGGGCATGGAGCTAGCCTCGTCTGCACCCTGGTGACACACCCCTACTCCAAGGCCCTGCATGTGTGGGTGGTTGTGGTGGAGCGGGAAGAGGGAGGCAGCTGGAGATGGGGAGGGAAGGAAGGGAGGGGGAAGTGACCCCTCCCTGGGGCCAGCTCCCCCGCTGACCCCAGTAGGCACCCCCATACTCCGCGACCCGCCAGGGAAAGGGGGCCCAGGCCCATCCAGACCGGGGCCCAGTGCAGCAGCGCCGCCCGGCCCCACAGAGCCCGGGACAGTCCACCCAACCCCACCACAGAGAAAACTGCACCCACCCCACCATCCACTCATCTTCCAGACTACATAAGACAATAGACGCCCAGGCTGAGATCTTCCTCCACCTCTCCTGTATCTCCCCCTCCTGCAGAGAGAGTTCCTGAAGAGAGGAAAGCTCCTGCAAGATGTGACGACCTCCCCCACCAGTTGAAGAGCCCCCCAGGTAGCTCGACGCACCGGCGGCAAGTCCATCAAGTTTGATCCTTAAAGGCAAGCATGAGGGCAGGGAACTAAAATCCGACGTTCCAGCAAATAAAAAATTTCACCTCTAAATAAAACTAAATACATTTTCTAGTAAAATTGTAACATTTTCAACATATACATAGTATCATTTCTAGGTTTTTCTCTTCCTCCCTTTTTACTAAAAAAATTTCTTTATCTGTACATGTCTGCCAATAAATCAATTTACATCGAGCAAACAGCTTTGTACAGCCCGATCCGGCGGGGAGGTGTGGGAAGCCAGATTAAGTGCCCCCCTTCCAGTTCTCCTCTCTGTTCTCTCCTCTCTTGTCCCCTTTGTCTTACTTGTCTCTATCACCTTTTCAATCCCTTTGAAGAAGTGAGGCTCCATAAATGTTAAAGAGGTAAATATTATTTCTCAGTTGCAGTGAATAGATCAAAGAAAATAAACTGTAGAAAACAAATAACTCTCCAGGGCCTGATCAACCCTGGCAGGGCCTCCTTGGATGAGGGTTTCTAGTGATAATGGCCGAAACACCTGGTGAATCCAAGGTCCACTACTGACGATGTGTCCCAAATTTGAATATGATAATCTAGATCAGATCTCTAATCCCTAAACTTAACCAAGGAAAAAAATGGCAGATTAGCTCAAGTAAAAGACCGAAAGTTGAGGCACACAACAATGTGCACCACTGGTAAAGTTTCTGGGCTGCCTCATAACAGCCATCCCTCGAGATTTTCGCCATTTAAAGCAATGGAATTTCAGGGATTGTAACATCTAGTCCTTTACTGAATCAGGTGCACCTTGCTATAGTACTGGGTTGGACACCATCTTTATCCTTCAGAAATGTATTAACTCTTCATGGCACATTCTCAGAGAGTTTGGTTCATGTTGACATGATAGCATCACACAGTTGCTGCGGACTTGTTGGCCGCACATCCATGATGAGGATCTCCTGTTCCTCCACAACCCAAAGGCGCTTTATTGGATTGTGAACTCATTATGTTCAAGAATCCAGTTTAAGATGACATGGTGTAATCAGAAGAAGAGTGCACTGTGGTTATAAAGGGATGGACATGGCCGACAACAATATTTAGGAAAGCTGTGGTGTTTAAATAATGCTCAGTTGATACTAAGCAGCTCAAAGTGTGGCAAGTAATTATCCCCCACACATTACACCACCTTGTTGATACAAGGCAGGATGGATCCATGCTTTCATCTTGTACCAAATTTTACACGCATGAAAAATTGCGACTCATCAGATGTTGTCCAGTCTTGCATTGTCCACTTTTGTCGAGCATTTCTAAACCTTGGTTTCCTGCCCATAGCTGACAGGAAGGTTTTCTGCTGCTTTAGTGTGTTTTCAGAGTTGCATACCTTGGTTATAATGAGCAGTTATTTAGTTTAGTTTTGCCTTCTTATCAGCTCAAAGCAGCCTGGCCTTTCTCCTCTGAGCTCTGACATCAACGAGGCATTTTTACCCAGTAGATCAGCAGATACTGAATACTTAGACCAACCCATCAGGCACTTTCAGAGTCACTTAAATCACTTTCTTCCCCATACAGATGCTCAGTTTTACCTTCAGCAGGTCATCTTTACCACATCTTTTTGTTTGTGTTTTTAAAGGGATGCCAAATGCTGTCATTTTTCTGTAAAGCAAATTTACCTTGCCTTTGGGTATAAATAAAGTTACCTTGACCTACCTTGACCTTGACCTTGACATCTATATGTCCAGTGAAGTTGTTGCCGTATGACTGGCTGAACAGATTGAGTGAACAGTTGTACCTAACAAAGTGGCAGATGAGTACATTTAGGCTTACCCTATTGCACTGCTATCTACTTACAGAGGCCAGAGTTCAGCAACTGGTTCCAAAGTTCATGCCTCCTGTTTAAAGCCTAATAAATCATCACAAATCACCATTCTAATCAATTTATGTGCTGCACTTTAAAAAGTGACCCCGAACTCTTAAGCACTAATAAGAAAAATATAAATGAAAAAACCTTGATGTTTTTGTAAAAACCCCCAAAATTTTAATTTTTTTCTCTTGATAACGACCAAGATGATGTCATAGATGCACTGACACCAATCAAAATAAAGAGTTTTTTTTGTCCCAGCACTGTGAATCAAATCTGATAAGAACACACACACACACACACACACACACACACACACACACACACACACGCACACGCACACACACTGAGGTGTTATTATATTCATCTACTAGTATGATGTAGGATTATTAAGAATAACTGAGGAAAATCATTATGAAAAATCATGACCAAAATATATATATTTAAAAAAGAATGGAATACAATACCCTTTTACTAATTTTATAAAGGAGTGATAGTACAAACTCACACAGTAGATGCAGAGATATCTTCACAGAAAGATCATTAAACACTGAATGCATTACAAGTTGGAAAGAAAAATTTGTTATCTGTCACATTCTCACTAGTTATCACTTCATTTTACCAGAGGCATCGTATCAGGTCATTACAATCAAAAGTCAAAGTACAAACTGTCTTTTATTGACTGCAGTAAAGGTGGTGTGGAAGTAATCAAGTAACAATGCTGTAATTACCTCTTAGTAATATTTGAAGGTTAGTAAGATAAATTGCAAAACTATTTAATTGCTGTTCATGTTATGAAACTATAGCAGCCAGTTAGGCCAAATAAAGACTTGAAACAGGGACAAAAGGTAGCTTTGTCAAAGTTAACAAAGCTAGTGCTAATGAGTGCCTTGTAAAATATAAATTACTAGGATTATATATACATGCTTTGTTGTAAATTACAATTTAGCAGCAAATTTACAACACTGGCACCGCAGTTGGTAGATTATTACCACAATTAAACACAACAGCAGCGAGCAGGGCTTAAAGTGTGAGGAGTTTTTGAGCTGACGCACATACCGCTAACATTTGGCCTTTGCAGCTGCTACTGCTCACATTTTTATGTGAATCCTGTAGCTTCAACCCCAGCTGTATTTTGGGCCAAGGAGTGTGCAGTGAATATGGAAATGTCACTGATACTGACACTGACTGGTGAACAAGATCTAAAATATGATCTGTGTTATTTCATCATCTGTGTCTTTCGGTTTGGATTTACCCGCTTCATTGTTAAATGGAAGTGGCATCTCTTGGTGACTGAGAGGAACTCTAGAGGTATACAGAGAGTATTCAGTATTCATGTAGTGAGCTGTGCAGCTCCGAGTGCAGCTTTACCGCTCAAGAATGCAGCTATAGTGCCCCATTGTCCATGGACACAAGCTTAATGACAATTAAGGACAATACCCGCAGTGTTTTGTCCTCTATCTCGTCTGCTCTCGTCTGCTCTCCCTAAGAATGCATCTTAAACATTGTGCTAACAGTGCTATTATGTTTGAAAATCCATTCATATTTATCATTTTTCATAATATTTATTGCATGAAAATGTTTTCTTGGTGGAGTAAGTTATGTCGGTTATTCATGTTGTCAAAAAAATCATTTAGAAACTAACTTGGTCTCCCCTAGCAGACTGGGGACTTGTGACAGCCTCACATGTACAGTAAAAACTAAACTACAGTTTAAAACTACAGTCACCAGCCATAAAACACACATGTAGTTTACTGCAGCAGGTACGTTCACATTAGGCAGATGCCATACAATAAAACTATCACAAGTGACTGAAAACAAGTAACATAAAGATCTGTAGCAACTCTGAACAGGTTGGATGAAAAAATGTTAAAAGTTAAGCAAGGGTAACGGATAAAATGCAGGAAATAGACAAACGAGAGAGTGCTAAGACAACAGAACGTGTTTGATAATTATTCTAGGTAAACCATTTAACTTATTAGCTAAACATTACTGATGAAAGCTTGATTTGTTTCGCTAATGCTATGGCTAGCAGTTAAACGTTTAGCTAGCAGTTTTGGACGAACAATTGAAACAATGCAAGCTAAACTGTTAAAGGTGAACATGAAACAACAATGAATGGTAAAAACATAAAAATAAAAAGTCTAAATAAAGCTTAAAATATGTTTAAATGAACACATTTTACCTCGAGAAGTCTTGTGAGGTGGTTTTTGGGCTTGGGTCCATCTGACAGGGTTGTGGGGCTACAGATGGTGATAGTTTTGGAAACACTTTTGGTAAAGGTAACATTATTTTCATCTCTAAAGCTCATAAAAACATACATCCAGTTTGTTTTTAATGTTATCCCACAAGTCAGTTGATGGAGACCTAAAACAGACGGATTATATTTTTAGTCAACAATACTTAACAGTGACAAAAACTCATTCTGGTGGATTGCATGCATGCCTATGCAAGTTTTGGTTTTTTTAATACTCATAAACCTAATGTTGTTTGAAAATATAAATAAAGTTAATAAAGTTTTACAGTTCTGAAACTTTGCTGACACTAACATTGTCCTCAAACTGTCCTAAATAGAAAGTTTGGGGTCCTCTATGAGGCCACACTAAGGATGCATTGTTAAATGGACCATCATTTTCATGCTAGGCACAAACTGTGTGACAATGAAAAGATTGAGCAGTAGAAAGGGGCACCCATTCAAACAACTCCCTCCTTTCTTTTCCCCCTGCAGAACAATGCAACAGTGTTTAACTGTGCCAGATTCGCAGAGGGGAGTTGCCCTCCTGTCATTTATCAGCGTATCCTTGAGGTCATGCAGCTATCGGCCTACATTTGACACCGTCTTTAAATGGCCACATCAGCAGACAGATAATCAGTGAGATAAAGAACAGCATCTTCCATGCCAGCTCAAGGAGGGGTGGATGTGTATAAATTGAGGCCTTTGGGGAATCACAATCTCACGGTCTGCTGTAGCGCTTCATCATCAGCTGCCTTCAACCCGACGAGCCTGCAGCCATGTCCTTTAATGGAACCTGGAAGATCGACCGCAGTGAGAACTATGTCAAGTTCATGGAGCAAATGGGTGAGTGTGTGTGAGAGCACTTGACAGTGTTTAGTTCACTGTCAAGCCATGCACTTAAACTCTGTTTTTTCTGAGCCTGGCCGTGTGAATTTATGAGGATAATGTGTGTAACTGTGTTTCCATAGAGTTCAGTATGGTTGTGCAGGTGCTGCACAGAGCAGTGAGATGTTAGGTTTTAATGTAGTTGTTGTAACAGCATTCATCTTAGGACTGATTATAACACTAATCACTATCATGTGGCTATAAAATCACCTCAAGGGGTTAATGACCAATAACTATTCATTCAACAATCCAGTTTCATATTTCTATGCTTTTTTGTGTTTTACAAGGTGTTAATCTTGTGAAACGCAAGGTGGCAGAGCACGACAACCTGAAGATCACCATCGAGCAGAACGGGGACAAGTTTCACGTCAAAGAGTCCAGCACTTTACGCACCAAAGAGGTTGACTTCACTCTGGGCGTTCCGTTCGACTACACCCTGGCTGATGGCACTGAAGTCTCAGTGAGTGCGCTAAAGAGAAACATTACTGAAGCACAGGCACTTGGTCAAGGTGCTGTTCCATAATTGCACAAAGGCAACCAGAAATGGTTTGTTTTAGGCAAATCTAGCTTGTTTTTAAGAATGATGGATTCTCTGCTAATGGAAATAGTGGAAACCAGCTGCAGTTAAAAGCAAAGGAACAGTTTCCAGTGAATAATTCACTCTGCGGTGAATTAAAAGTCGCTTTTATGCAAATGTAAAACAGTAAGGGAGAGTGTTAAAGAGTGCTTTGACTGTATATTTTTAACCAGGGTGCATGGGAGATGGAGGGGGACATGATGAAAGGCAAATTCACCAGGAAAGACAACAACAAGCTCCTGACCACTACTAGAACTCTGGTGGGCGGAGAGCTCGTGCAGGTCAGTAGGTCCAAAGGTGTCGATCCCGAATTCAGTCCCAATAAATAAACGTCTCCACAAACCATTGACACTTTTTGTCTTTGCAGAGCTACAACTATGAAGGGGTGGATGCCAAGAGGATTTTCAAGAAGCAGTAACCTGGATATTGAAGTTCAAATTTTATTTTTATATAAATCACACAGCCCAGTGAACTGTATCTGAAGTTATTGTTGGCATTTAGCTTATTTTACAAGAAGAATTATGGTCACCATGTTCATGAAACACTGAAATGGTCACACAGCGCAGTTAAATTTGCATCCCTTTTCCTGTGAAAGGAGAAAACAAACACTAAACAGCATCCTGGCAGTGGATATCTATCTGTAGCAGTAGCTAAACATTCAAATGGGTTTAGTTTTATTTGTCTTGGAGGGGTTCGGGATTATCCGCACATCATAGTTTCAACAAATTTCACAGGACTCATTCATTGGTATGGTGTAGGTTATCCACAGTAATGGCTGTTTTCAGGTAAAGCTCCACAGCAACATGAAATACATGAAATGTTATTGTGTGTGTTCAAACAGGGGGAAAAAATCAAATTGCACTAATGGTTCTCATGTATCAGATTGTCCTCTACAATAAAGCATGTTTATTATGTCACTTGAGTTTAGTGTTGGTGTTATTAAATGACTGAATTGCATGTGAATTAAGTCCGATAAATATAATCAGTCAAGATTGTCTTAACAGATGTGATAAAAGTCTATAATCTTAGTCATATTGCTTCCATGACACAAGCACAAAGCTCACGCCTCTACGATATCATTTTTTACGAGCATCAAAAGTTCTTCATCAGGGATTTAAGTGAAATACCACGTTACCATTTCAGACTGCTTTCCAGTCACTCTTATAGCGCATGATTGGAGTGTGACCTTCTGCTGTCATGTGGCGGCCCTTATGTGCTATGTGGAGAACTAATGGTTCATCACATGGTGGTTTTCTAGAAAGTGAACAATGATTTTCATTCAGGGACAAAAAGCTCATGGCTGTTTTTAGCCACGAAGGGTGTAAAGAGTAAGAGCATGTATGTAATGAGGCTGTCTGACCACAAGAGGGAAACGCGTGCCTCCTTTAATTTTACTGCTGTAGATACAGCAGCACAATACGAATTCTAGGACCTGCCAGCTTCAGAAAATGCTAGATAAAAATGTTTTTTATGGGTTTTTTCATTATTTGTACAAAAACACAAGAAATGGCAAAGATAATTATTTGATCATTCTCGGCATGTGCGCAGTATTGAACAAGAGGGGTATAAAAAAAGCAAAAAAAGTGGCAAGCCTAAAAAAAACTGTTTACAGAAGATGAAAAGTATCATGAGATTTTGAACCACTATACAGTTTGGAAAGCTCATTGGTAACTGCTCCATTTTACAGTATGACGATGATCCTAAACACACTCCTAAAGAAGTAAATGCAAACCTAGAAAGAAAAACACAACGACACACTTTCAGTCATGCATTGGCCTCCCCAGAGCCTGGACCTGAACATTGAAGCAGTGTGGGATCATTTTACAGAGTGTGCTGCACAAGGCAGCCAACATCCAAAGAAGCGCTTTGAATGTCCTTCAAGATGCCTGAAGATATTCCTCAAGATAACTTAAAGAAATTACAAGAAAGCTTGACAAAGTACAAACTCTGTTTTTGTTTCTATAAATCTCAGCACCCATTCCCATTTTCATAGTAAAATATAACAAATGGTGGCTCAGGACTTTTGCACTCTGCAGAGACAGTGCCTGATGGACAGGTTCGGTAAGTCTTCACGCCTGCGTAGTTTAACTTTTGTGATGTTCATCATGTGCAATTTAAGCAAAATTAAGCAACAGGTTTCCAGTATTTAGAACTTCCACTGCTCAAAGTGCTTGAGTTTTCCAGTCTTTGGCAGAGCAGGCATCAACATGACACAGATTTCCTTACATGGGCATCTTGGCTAATAATTATCCTACTGAAACCCAAACTCTTGTTTTGAGACCCGATAAGTATAGAAACTAAACTGCTTTTGAACAGGGAGTCATCAGATGTTACATGCTTAAAAAGAAGAACTCCTATGAGTTACAATAGCTTTATTTTACGGAGCCCCACAGGGGACATGGGAGAAATAAAAAATTAAGACGGAATTTTGCGGGATCTCGCAAAAGTTTTGCGAGATCTCGCAAAAGTTGAATTCCAACAATGGCGGCAGCTACTTAGTTGTAATATTACTCTTTCTGGGTCACAAAATACATTTTTAAGATATTTTGAGGCGTGAATGCAGTTGTGTAAACGTCAGATATCTGCTCGGTTTACAAGATATCACATATTTGCAAAAGTGCTCCGATGTTTTCGGATATTGTATGAAACTTTTGCGAAATCTTGCAAAAGTTTTGCGAGATCCCGAGTTAGTTTTGCGAGATCTCGCAAAAGTCCGTCTTAATTTTTTTTTCTCCCATGTCCCCTGCGGGGCTCCGTATTATTTGCATTGCAAAGCAAAGCAATAAATGTTTTATTGGGCTGAATGAAGTATATGAAAAGCCAAAACATAATACCAACAGTACATCATCATGGTCTCAGGACTCTGTACTGTATAGTTCTGAGGTTTGTATGGACGTGGTAGGTGATGTCTTTAGATATAAACCATAAGTCCAAATAAAGTAAAACCAATAAAGTGTTAAAGTCTTATTGGCTCTACAATGATAGACTGAGAAAGAAAGAGTCTAATATCGATCGATGGCAACTTCCCACTGAGTCCTGAGTGGCACCCTTTTTCACAGAGGTAAAAGCCCTCCACGAACAAGGCTAATCTGGCAGGGGCTGGGCTGCTTTGAACACCAGTTTTCCGCTGAACCCTCCTTAGGGAGGAAAGTCCCCGGAGACCTGTCAGATGCTGGAGGGCTGAACAGATTTCAGTGCAGGGAAAAAGTGGGCCGCCAGGGCTTCTTTTCTCTGTCAAGATGTGCAGTCCACACTCATTTTATGTTTTTGACGTTTAAATCAGCAACATTATGGGATGCATCTCCATCACTGATTAGCCTGATACAAGACTTCCATGCAATGGATAGGATCACCTTATAAAGTGTAAAGTTCAGATTTTACAGCTGTGGCAGTATTACAAGTTAAAATATTTTTTGACCTGTATTAGCAAATGAAGGCTTTCATTTTGTCCTATTGCTATGTATACACATAGAGAGAGAGAGAGGATTATTTTTACCATAACGAAGATGTGTACTCTTTATCTGCCACTGGTTATGTGTGAATCATAAATGCTTTGTAATATCTGTACCACTAGGTAGCACTGTGGAGCTCTTTATTGTCTGAGAAGAAGGTCCTCAGCTGCTCTATGATGTCATCCTAAGCCAAGTTACCATATGAAACACACCCTGTTTACACAGACGCACACACCCACGTGCATGCACACACAAAGCCCCACTACATAATTATTGGATCTCAACTCAAATTATTGGAATAATATCTCTGGTACTTATCTGGCATCCAGTAGAGTTAGAGTGAAATCAGTGGGAAACAGGAAAGTCGTGGGAGAGTTAGCCTTTAGTGTTTTGATTGCTGTGAGACTGTGGGCGCAAGGGGCCCACCCGAGGGAGGTGGAAGCTGTGGATGAGAGGGGAGGAGGAGGAGGTGGGGAAGGAAAAATAATAGGAGGACAAGAAGAAGTGTGTGTGTGTGTGTGTGTGTGTGTGTGTGTGTGTGTGTGTGTGTGTGTGTGTGTGTGTGAAGAAGAGGAGAAAGAAAGGACAACACAGGGAGAAGCCACTCCTCGCCCAGCTCAGCCCCTCTACCGCAGTGAAATCAAATTCACTGACTCACTCTGAAGTCGTCAGCTCATGTGAAAGACTAACGATCACAAAGACACTGACGGCGTGCTGGTGAGCATCGGGGCTATTAGTTGGCCAATGCTTCCAAGAAGACACGGCCCAGCTTTAGCCAATCACTGTTTGGACAGTGACTCTGCAGGCCTTTGTAGAGACGCATGCAGACTGCTGGATGATGAGTCAGTAGACAGTCAGCACAGATTCCAGTCTTACTATAAACAATTGATGCCAGCATACATGCTCAGATGTGACTTCAATTCAGTTTTATTTATACCGCGCCAAATCACAAAATCACCTCAAGGTGCTTTATATTGTAAAGTAGATCCTATAATAATAAAAACAGAGAAAACTTCAACAACCATATGACCCCCTATGAGCAAGCACTTTGGTGACAGTGGGAAGGAAAAACTCCCTTTTAACAGGAAGAAACCTCTGGCAGAACCAGGCTCAGGGAGGGGCGGGGCCATCTGCTGGACCGGATGGGGAGACTTGTGCCAAACATGTTCATTTGAAAACATTATTGTGTGAAAAGTATGATGATGATGATGGAGCTGAGACAGCTGGCCATTGGCTGGCCTTTATGAGATGAGACATTAATAGGAAATATATCATCAAGCCTTTATAATTTTTCATCCATAAATCAGAATTTCTATTAGTATTATTAGTATCATTATTAGTAGTATTAGTATCTCAAAATCTTGAGTTACTCAGAAGTCAGTTGAAATTTTGAAATAATTATTCGAACTTGCTAGTTAGCGCTGCCTTATGTAAATTTTTATTTTCATTTTATTTATTTTTATTTTGTTTTTACATTTCTATTTATTTTTCCATTCATTTTCAGTAGTCATAGTCATTAGCATAACACACACAATTATTGTCAATATGATTTAAAAAAACCATATATATATAAAAAATAATTAGTAACAATAAAATCAACATCCTAGTATTATCAGCATGAGCGTGTTAGCATGTACTTATTAGCTGTAAGCTCAGTTGCTAGCATGTATGCTAACATGGCAGTGGAAGCTTTTTCGCTGTTTTCTGCGGTAGCTGATTGGCTTATTCTCTTTGTGTGTCTACAACTAATAAAAGGGGCACAAATAAAACCCATTAGAAACCAGCTAGGAAAGTATTAAATGTGTTAAACATCAGTTTTTAGCTGAATGTTTGTTAAGCAATGCTAATGTTTGGTCTGTATTTTACAGGCACGATCCCAAAAACGAATTCAAGTTTACAAAAACATACATATTCAGGTAATGTATTAAACCAAGGAGAAGATTTTTAATTTACCTGAATTTTGACTGTTCACTTCAGTGAAATAAAATAAAAATGCTTGTCAGCAAGTCCATTTGTCTGACATCCTGCAGCCAGAACAGCATGAGACAGAAACACCTCTTTAATGGGCTTGTCAAATGGACTAACACCATTACAAAGTGTTGCCGGTTGGGCGTATGCATGCATGCACCAAGATGATTACGTACCTTTGCACAAGCATTTTCGTCCTTCACTTTGCTCTGCACCGACACCCTGCGTGAACGCCACTGGGCACGGACGAGTGTGTGTCGTGTGAGAAGCTGTTGTGTGCCACCTGGTGTGACTGAGCTGACAGGAGAGTGGAGACAGTGAAGAGAGAAACTAAATTGGCTGTGGCCTCTGTCTCAGGAGTAGCCAGCCCCTGGGTTAGGCGGGCTATTCTTATAGAGGGCAGTGAGAGGTTTCCAGCTCTCCTGATACACAAACCATTTTATAGAATCCCACATCATGTTTTGATGGTCTACTGGGATTACGAGGGAGGTATTATCCAATGAAAAGTGTAAGAATGGAAGAGGAAATGGAACTATACGAAGGTGGATTTCTCTGTGGGTACAAGGCCACTTCTAAGAGGAGCCAAAATTACCAAATGCAGTCTTGAAGTCTAAAAATATCCTATGATGTAAACCATGGCCTGTAATATAAAGGCCCAGGTAGTACCAGTTATTTACATAGTTATTAAAAGACTAAACATTGGCAAGTTCACAGGATACTGCGCTTCAGTGAGCCTGCTCAGATTGTTAGCACGTAAGAGGAACCAGTTAGCTTAATGGTTATTAGGTTTGCTATAATTATCCTGTGACCAAAAACCAAACAATCAAACAAAAAAATTTTGATTTCATATTTTCTCATCAAAAATACTCTTGTGCCATTTCATTAGGTATAATGTTCTACTGCTCATTAATGCTACTGTCTAATCAGCTAATCAGTGACTGATGTAGACATGGTTGAAACAACCTCCTGAAGTTCAAACCAAGTAGAATGAGGAAGAGAGGTGATTTGTTGATGCTAGACATGCTAGTCTGAATTTGAATCCAGGAACAGCAGATCTGCTGGGATTTTCGGACACTACCATCTGCTCACTTAGCAGTTTTCTGGGTGAAAATACCTCATTGATGAACATTCAGAACCACATTCAGAGAGTAGGGTCCACATTTGGTGTAAACATGAAAGCATGGATCTATTCTGTCTTGTATCAGGCTAGCGGTGCAATGGTTTGAGGGGCATTTCCTCTTAGTAACATCTGAGCATCATTGAAACACTACAGCCAGCCTGAGTATTGTTGTTGACCAGATCTGCCCCTTTATAACCACAGCAAACCCATCTTCTGATGGGTCCTTCCAGCAGGATGACGCACTATGTCACAAAACTCAAATCATCTCAAACTTGTTTCTTGAACATGACACTCAAATGTCCTCCACAGTCACCAGATCTCAATCCAACAGAGCACCTTTGTGATGTGGAGGAACAAGAGATTCTCATCATGGATGTGCAGCAACTGTGCGATGCTTTCATCCCCTTGGATGAATAAAGACAAAAATCTCTGAGGAATGTTTCCAGCACACTGATCGATCTGTGCCACCCCCATCTGTCCAACCCAGTACTAGCAAAGTGATATATATATGTATATATATATATATATATATATATATATATATATATATATATATATATATATATATATATATATATATATCAGAGTTTTATCAGTGTCTTCACATTTCAGAAAACTTGCACACTCTGAACAAATAAGGTAATCATGACAGCACAGATAATGTCAATCTTTAATGGCAGATGGCCTGAAATGTCTTCATTTAACATTTTCATAAAAACGTCTCATTTTGATCATCTCCTTTTTTTTTGTTTCAAACAAACAAACCTCTGCAATTCACTGAAATACAGTTTCTCCTTACAGCGGCTAAAGTACATAAATATCAACAGTACTGTATGCATTAGGAAAAAGAACACGCACACACACATGCCGTGAACATGCACTGAACACACAGCTACACACGCGGTATACTAAAACAAGTAAAGAAATGATTTGTCACTGACAAAAGGAGGGGGAGGAGTCGTCTTATTCGTTTTTTCAGGAACTTTTGTACGGTACCGCTGGCGAAACACAAAAGACCCATTCGTTCGAGGAGTATATCTTCTTCTTCTCTGGATTTCACAGTGAATGATGCAGGTAAAACAGTATTCACATGTTACATACAGTATGCTCCAATCAGACCGATACAAACGAAGGAAAAAGCTCTAGTAATTCTTACCAAATGAAAATACAATTAAACTTACAATAATACTTACAATGAATTATATGATGGGCGTTTTCTATGAACCTTAAAAAGACAACACCCATTAAAAAACACACATAACATTCACGCACATTGTATAAATACTTGTTCTAATAAATCTGAGTGCCACACTTGGCTTAAAAATGTCTGTAAAAGCAAAAATAAAAACCAAAACAAAAAAACCCTTCAGCTGATTTAATAGATATGATGCATATTATCATTAATTACAAACACTTGGCTACTGTATGATTCAACCAGTCCGATATAAGTGTACACAGAGGGGCTAAACATCACAGGGGACACTTGTCTCCTTACGGCGTTTGATTGTCACATCAGCGTGAAATGCGACTTGGCCTTCGGAGACTGGTTTCGTATTAGCGAATGAAGATTTTGGCGTCAAGATGTCACAGAAATATGATCACTCGATGATATGTCATACAGCAAAGACGTTATTGCAAGATTACAAAAGACTGTTTTATCTTTTCCTTTTTTTATACATCTCACTCCAATCATTATTATGTAAATTCAAACTTTACAAAAGCAGGTTGAATCACAGCGGCTCCCTAAAAATAGACAAAAGACACAAATCGCTTAAAGTGAATATCCTTTCAGATGCAGAGTGGCTCTTTGGAGTGACACCAAAAGGGACATGCTGCAAAAATAATGTCATACTTCATAAGAAATCAGACTGAGGACTACAAAAGTAGTCAAAAATGGAATAACCACTAGCCTAGATAGCTCTCCAGTGTAAAAAAAGAAAAAAGAAGAAAAAGCTTTGGTCTTGTTTCTCTATACTGTGCTGCTGTCCTCCACAGCGAAGGAGCGATTTCCTAATTATAGCAGAGCTCAGTTTGCCGCGTATTGCCATCACGCTATACGTGACATTGGGGTCACGCTACCTTCCACCGGCGATGGCTTTTTCCTGTCAGTGCCTCTTTTCACACATCTGATTACCTCAAACAGCCAAACTACGAGCTGGATCAGGTGCGTTTTGTCACTCAACGTTAAAATCGCTTCAGACAAAAGACTTCTGTGTTTCGTTTCGTCGGGTAAAGACGCCACAGAGGGACAAAAAACCCCCCCCAAAAAAAACAAAAAACACAACACATATGAGCGAATCAAAATTCCTTTTGGAGCAGAGACAAGAGCAAACTGGCAGGACTGCTTTGGTATAGCAGGGCGACTTGTTGTTTTAAAATGGCACCGAACAGAAAGGGAACAAAAAAAGAAAAGGTATAAAACGTCCTCACAAGATTTAGCACAACATAAATCAACCCAAACAAAACCGTTTCAAACATCGTCTTGATTACAAAAATACCTTTTTGTATTTCTTTAAAATATCTAAAAATGTACAGCATTGTTTTTTCGTTGTTTTCTCTCTCACGCTCTATTTTTTTTGTTTTTTTTGCAAAGTCATGCGTCAACATGTAATTTCATAATCATAATAACATTAATATGAATGATATACAGAATAGTAATAATTATAGTCATATAATAACATTACTCAGTAGCACTTTAGCCACACTTCCGGGCGTCTGCAAAGTGGCTGCATAAAACAACGTTTGCACTCCTTTTAGGTGGCCGGCTTTACACCCGCACGTAGAGGATGCAGAGACCAGCTAGGCGGGCGATGCAGTCAGTCGGTAAACAAAGAGCGCGGACGCCTTTGTTGTGCATGCCTGGTACCTTTCACGGAGGTGTCAGAGGAGGTGTAGCCAAGCGCTGCCTGTAAATTTACGTAACAGTATAAAAAAGATTTGGAGGGACTTTCGGGGAGGGGGGGGACTCGATGTGTGATGGAGGCTGGGGTCTAGTATGTCCTGAGGCCCATGAGGCTGCTGCTGCCTGAAAGAGAAAGACAGAACGACAGCGGGGTGAGGCTGAAGTTCGCAAATGTATAATGGGAACACCGGGGATTACGTGGAAACACTAACAGCCGTAAAAGTCACACAGATTTTTTTAAATCCCCACCCGATCCAGTGCCAAGACCACACCCACATTCAATGCACGCGCGCTCTATCTCGCGCTTAAATTCTGGTGTATTTGTTCAAAACATTTCGCAAATCTCAAACATGCACAGATGAAAGTCGACACGGTGTCAGTACAGTTTGGCGCTGCTTCCTTCATTCAAGTGGATGTTTTTGACTGATGCTGTCTCTCAAATTTGTATTTTTTATTTTTTTAAAAAGGACTTTCACACCTTTTCCTGCAAATCTACACTTTCAAAATCCCCCCTCTCCCCTGCAGGGGCCCGCTACACGGGCGACGAGGTGCGATCTACACCTTTTGTCCTCGCCTGTTGGGATCAACGGTTGTGACGTTCCGAGACGTAGAACTCACCGACGGTGCGCTGCTCCAGCAGCTGGAGTTAGGTCGGTCCTCCTGGTTTCTAATAGGACACGAGAGGCAATCGGCAACGCCCGTCACAGCCGGCCACGGCCACCATCACACATCAGGAACCTGAGCACACAAAAGGAGACAGTTGGAATAAATCCTTTTGATGATGTTTCAGAGGAGTGAATTTTGGTTTTATTTCAACAAAAATGTATGATTTTTAAATGTTCTCAAGCTCTTCGATTACTGGTATGACAAAGTTCAGCTGCATTGAACACACTGGTATATGTTTGAAGGGCAACGCAGCAGCTTATTAGTGTCAGTTTTACAAAGTTACAAAGTTGTTAATCGCATGATTTTGTTACTTTCACTACACAAATTCTCTATTTATTTGCAAAAGAGAGAAAAAAGATAAACACAACTGTCTAACCTCATGGAGCGAAGACAAAAATGGCAGAGAGGTCAACAACTTTCGAATGGTGGTGATTACGTGGTGGACATTACTTAGAATTTGTTGCACAAAGGGGAAATCATTTCTGACAGTAAAGGGACCCATGCCCAGGAATGAGATCCATTCTTTCCGATTGCCTGTAAAGGCAACACAATACACAATATTACAGAGCAGGTATCAAAAGACCCCTGGATCCAGAGCGATAATTAAGCTGATTGTACAGTGTGGTGCAAAAGTCTTGAGCCTCCCATAATTTCTCTATATTTTACGTCTGAGGAACAAGACTTTCTAGTCATTTTTAAAGTGGTCTTGTGCAATAGTTCTCCAAGCTTTCTGAAAGTATTTCAAAGTTTTTCTTTGAACACTGGCTGCTGTTTCACTCATTTAGTCCAGTTCTTGACCATTTCGTTTATTTGCATATCCATGTAACACTGACCTATCAAACATAGAAAAGGCACAAAAATCAAGGGATGAACTAGAGTTTTGTCTACATAACTTGTTCTCGTTTATTTAAATAAATCTACAAAAATGTCAAAGATAATAATTTTGAAGGGTATAAAATAGTTATTTCTTCATTTTTCAGCATCTCAAACACACTTTTACAGAAACATACCTAGATGGAAAAACACACAATGACACAGTATCAGTCAAGGACTGGCCTCGAAGCAGTGTGGGATCATCGTGATAGGAAACAGAACAAAAGGTAGCCGACGTCTAAAGAAGAGCTTTGAATGTTCTTCAAGAAGCCTGGAGAACTATTCCTGAAGACTACTTAAAGAAAATTTTAAAAAGCTTTTCTAAGATAGTTCAGACTGTGTTGAAGAATAAAGGTGGTCATACCAATTATTGAATTTCAAGCTTGTCACTGTTTTTTCCTTATATACTGTATTTCCATGTATTTTTGCACATATTTGTGCAAATTTCTGTGCCTGTTTTCAATTATCCTGGCAAAATATAAAGAAGTGAGGGGTGACTCAAGACTTATATATGTATATCAATCTGAAAGACTGATTTTAAACAAATACAGAGATATGCACTGGTTCAGACATAGTAAAGGAAATCTTGCCTATGTTATACTACTATAGTGACTTCTGTGTAACATCCTTTCTGGCTGGTTTTCCTGTGTTGACGCTAAAATAACAACACAAAAAAACCCCACTATCATATGTCTGCTCTACACATTAAATCAGGGATTTATGCCGGTATGTGTGCACATGAAAGGCTTAATGCTGTGTCATAACCTGGCACTTATGTGGAAATGTATCCTAGGCAATGTTGTGGAGTAACACGACAGTGATCTAAGCAGCAGTGTAACTAATTTCTTTGTTACAGAGGAAAAATCAATAGTGTATCTTGTTTCTTTAAAATCAGTAGCTCAAAAGAGACGAAACCAAGCAGCAGAAGACATCTTAAGTCAAGACTCGAGCCACATACAGAAGCCCATTGTCCAGCAGTTTTGTCAGGACGTGTATTACACAGTTTTATTTGTGAACTATTATTGTAATATCATGTCCATTCAGAAGTCTTTCAAGCTCAAAGTTTTGCATTGTCACAGGATGTCTTCCTGACATGATCTTCCACAAACCCCCAACCTCCACACTTCAAAGAGAAAGGTCAACCATGCAAGCTCCCACACCAGATGGATCACCAAAAATAGGAATTTGAGTTTGGGGGGACTCAGTGGAACAATAAACAATTACTAATCCAAATATGACCTTAAGAGAAAGAAGGAGCTGGATAGACTGTTGCAGGGAAAGAAGAGAGGTGGCTTAGGAAGTGTTCCCTGTTCAGAGAACAGTGCGTTTTTGAAGGGGGATGGCTGGCCTAGCTAATGCCCCATTGCGTGTTCAATCAGGGATGAGGCAATCGATGCGTTATACAGCCGCTTGGCTAAACTGATGCGACGCATACTTCCAGAGCACCCTATTTGTTCTGGCTGAGACACCAAGGTTAAAGATTGGGTTGATCATTGAACATGTCTGTGCGGATTAGGGAAAGGTTTAGTGATTTGTCGGCTTAATGTGTTACATCCAATAACTCGGCCTGGGCGCATGATGTGAGATAAGTAAACAAGCAGTTCTGAGTGTGGGAGGTGACTCGGTTTCTCGTGAATGTGTGGGTTGTTTCCTTTTTTTTCCAAAATTTTCAACCAGGTTTCGTGTCGCAAATGTTCGTCCCGGTGTTATCACTGACACGGTGCTGCAAATGAAGAAGAGAGGACCTTTTTGTTCTTTCTTTTTATGTCTGTAAAATTTCTCTTTCAACATGTCTTTGTAAACTTTGGGTTTCAGATGAAAAAAACCTCCCAAAAATGTCCCTCGGATTCCTAATCTGCCTTTAAAGGGGTCAAAAAAATCTACAGTTTACAAAATGAACTCAGGCTTGATGTCAGTTTTTGTGAAAAAATGATGAAAAAGCAACAGCAACAACAAAAAACTGTAAAATATATCTAATATCGAGCTAAAACTTCAAACACACCCCTGTGGTCCTTTAAGATCTCTACCTGCGCAGCGTGGCCATGAAAAAGATCGCCGTCTGAAACCCCTTTAATCCGGGGAAAAGCCTTTAGGCCCTGGCTGTGTTTCTCACATACCAGCAATAACTGCTGGAGCTGGGTGGTGATGAATGCAGCTGCTGACATGTATCCAGCTCCTACAAGCTGGTGCCACAGTGCAGCTACACTGTACTATACACTGTGTGTGTTTGTGTGTGTGCGTGTGTGCATCTGTCAGCAGGGGGTGGAAGAATAAAGTCCCACTTCCTTATTAGAAAGGGCCCCAGCTGGCCCTCAGCTCTCCTCCAGTGGGAGTTAGTGCAACATTGTGCAGGAACCATGGGTTTTGTCAGGCTATTGGCCAAAAAAGCTCCTGAAGGCAGGCAGCCAGGCTGCATACACACGCACATTTGTCTCTTTCAGGGTCACACACAGGCATGCATGATAGGGGTTTTACACCCCCCTACACTTCCTCACCATGTCTTGTCAGATGGAAAATCCGGATTACCTTTCCCTCCAGTTCACTGGGCATTAATGTCCACTATTAGGTTGTCTTTGGAACCTAAGACCAGAGCACGAATGTCAAATATAGTTCAGGTTCTCAAACAGCCAGACGACTGACCAGACAAAGCCTCCTGGGGGGATCACAAGAACAAAAACTTAAAGCCTCTAATAAAAACCAGTAGCTGCTTAAACTTGCATGAGGTGCTGTAAATAAAGTTGTTGTTTTGTTAAACAGCACTTTCCTAAAGAGGCAGGAAGCCAGGTGATTGGGACAACTCATTACCAGTCACGCCTGAATGCTACCTCACTTCCAGCTGTTCACACATGCACATTCAGGCCTGCAGTTACGCTTCCTAAGTCGCATACTCAGACAGTGAGTGGTCTCCGTTCGTCGACAAGTAGCGACCGACCACAGGCCTCTCTGAACCGCAGAGCTGCGGGCTTTTGTGAGCGTGCATCTCTCAAGTTTACCCAGTTAGCTTTAGCAACAAATTCACAAATCTTGTCCTTTCTGCTGTTTTTGTAAAGACAATATCAGACAGATTGCACAACAGTGGTGCAACACAGACGCCTTCTTTCCCTAACCTCTGTTCAAGTTTATTCTTGTAGTCATGCAGCTAAAAATATTTCACAAGTATTCTGCCCAGCAGATTACATTGCACAAATCAGTTATACCCTCATCACAGCCAGCTTCGAGACATCGAGTGCAAGTCGACTGCATTTATTTGAAATGCGACGAAGGCCTAAAGACACTTGTATGGATTAACTGTTTGTTTGCTAAGATGCAAAATGTCAGGGGCAGCCTTCAGTAGTAAGGTTAACTCAACAAGGCAGACACTGAGCTACATAAGTGTCATTCAGTTTTACTATGGCAACATGGTTACTGGGGAGATGTGTTTTAGAGCATCAGTAATATCCCTGCAGCTCTACTTTGAACACAAGTAGCACATGTGTAACATAAGCTACTCTTAATAGATTTATTTATGAGACTGCTTTTGTCCACTGTAAAATCATCTCTTCTATCATTTTAATTAATACTGTAGCTTGCATTATGCTGCAATACACCTGTATATAATATATATTCTTGCTTCCCCACCTATGGTTTAGGATTGTGTTTAGGAAAGCTTGTCTTTCTAGAAACCAGATTGAGGATCGAGGGAAAGAAACCTTTAGAGGTCCCACGTAAAAATTTGTGTTTAGTGATTCTAGGAGGATGTTAAAGTGTTTATTTAGAAGCATTCAGGCAATATTGGAAGCAATATAATTGGAGTGAAAGAAACAAAAACAAATCCCCTTAAAGCCGAGGCAAGTAAATCAAAAAAGTATCGGCGTGAATAGATGCAAGTAAGCGTGAGCTGTCTTCTGTAATGTTGATGAACCGAAGCTTTTCTTTTGTTTGCATACCGTGTGTGCTCGTCTGTCTGAAGCTTTATGTTTGAACATGTAGTAATGCTGCACACTGCATAATTTGTGTGCTCCTGCACCAGTCACCTGTAATTATAACAATATTCTGACTGGATGTCTCGGCTGCACTTTGCCCTCCACCGTGAGCCGGATGTGGGGTCGTTGTTGTTTCACTCAGGGCCTAATATCCACTGGGGCAGCCTGACCAGCCAAACGACTTCCTTCTGGTTTGATAGAGAAGTAATTATTTCCTCCAAGCCCCTCCCTCCTTCCTCTTTTGTACACCCCACCCACCCCCCACCCACCGCAGGCAGAGAAGGAGTCATAGAAACATCCAAATTACTCAAATGGCTCGTTTTCCTCACACAGCATGTTTACATGTCAAGAAACGGACATGTAAGCTATGATGTAGGCTTCGAAGGAGGTGATGGAGGAGTAGCACCAATCAACAGCTTGATGAATGTTAGGCTCCACACTAGCACCTCCACCACCACCCACCCACTCCCTGCTGACTCCCTGTGGGGTTGGGGCAACATGTTTCTTCCTGTCCTGAGACTGAAGGGAGGGTACTGGTGACAGTGCGACTGGCGCCACATGCACACACACAGAGTCAGAGCCAACAGAGATACACAGACTAGCAGGGGATTTGTTTTGCTTTGTGGTTTTGTTTTTCTGCAAGCACAACAGCGTTCAGTTTGTCTGAACCCCCAAGCAAAGCGCACGTGCTGCATTGCTCATGCGTGGTTATAGCTGACTCATGTACTTATCAAAGCACTTATTAGAAGCCATCGGCCCTGTGTACCGTCTGCCGCTCCACTAAAATTAAGTCATCTGTAATTTATTTGAAATAAAGATCCCACGCTGATCAGTTTCTAATAAAGATTCATAAAAACGGCCCTTCCAGCAGTACCCAGGTACCTCAGTGGTTCTGGGTGAATATTTCCCATTTACGACCTTTTGGATCACGTCCTCCGTCTCCCTCGGCCCCATCTTTTTTATGCTTCTCCACTGTGCACTTTGTCAGAATGCAGAAATGCCAAAAACAGGGTTTTAAATTAAAAAATGTATTTCATCCTGCCAGGGTTTGACAAAATGACAAACAGCACCTAATATCTGTGCTATATAACTAACAACATTACACAACAATATTCCGTGTTTATTATAGCAATGCAAGAGCGGGTGCATAATAATAAACTTTCCCTCACACACAAGTATAATAAATATCAGCCGTCTTTCCGCTAGGCAGGTCTAATTTCCTCTGATCCTCCATAGAAAAACGACTGAGCACATGTAATCATATCTTAGAACTATTTCACTGCAGAAACCTGATGCTTGTCCTGAAATTGTAAAAAAATTGATCCTCATTAACTAAGGATGAAACACAAACAAAATCCAACTGTGTGGCTGCTTCAAAGACAGAGACCAGTTCAACTCAATTCAGTGTTATTTATGTAGTCCCAAATCAAGGCGCTTTATATTTTAAGGTAAAGATACTACTGATGCAGAGAAAACAGAGAACTCCAACAATCATATGACCACCTATGAACAAGCACTTTGGCAACAGTGGGAAGGATAAACTCCTTTATAACAGGAAGAAGTCTCCAGCAGAACCTGGCTCAGGGAGGTGCAGCCATCTGCAGTGACCAGGGGAAGAAAAAAAAGATTTCTTCCTGCTAAAAAAAAGAGTTTTTCATCTCCACTGTCACCAAAGCGCTTCCTCGTAGGGGTTGTCTGATTTTTGGGATTTCCTTTATATTATTGTAGGGGCTTTACTTTAAAGTTTTAAAGGATTCGTCTGTCAATGCATTTTAAGGTTTTCAGAGCTTTATTCCCACTGTGAATGGACAACTTTGAAATAGCTTAGAAAAAATAGCTTAGCAGCTTTGGTCGAGACAATTTGAGCACTTGACTTTACTTTTCAAATTAACGGTTTAAATCTTGTAAATTTTCTTCTGAACTTTGGCTGGAGTAGAGCTGATGTAAAAAGCAGCACAGAACAGAAATAGCCAGGTTAAATGTCTCAAAACTGTAGTGCGAGTAGTGAAAGAACTGAGTGACTTTCCCTGCAGCTGTGTTGCCTTTCAAAGCAGCTAGCATTAGCATTTTAGTCATATTTGCAAACCTCTTCTCGGTCTGATTTATTAAACGTTGGCATTGGCACTCATTGTATATTCTGTTTGACTTGCTGCTTTTGATGCCTGAGATCAACCATAACATCAATGGGAAAAGTCGACCCTCTGTACCTTGTGACCAGAGTGGGGAAAATAATGGAGTTCCCCTTTAGATCGCACCTTTCATCTCCTATGATCATGTGTGAGGAGCGTGTGTGGTTTCATCGAACCACAGGCTGTACTTTTGTTAGCAATTAGTATATATGTTTTTGACGTCTACTAGAGGAAACGTGACTAATTAGCCGGTTAGTTTGGCAGTTAGCAGGATGGACGTTTTGTGAGGTTTGAGGGCCAAAAGAGGTAAACACGCGTGAAGTAACACCCCGTGATATTCCTGGAATGTGTTTAAGATAACTCTACTCCTGTTTATGCAAAGTGTCATAACATTTACAAAAGAGGTTTCACACCAGAGTATGTACACTTCTTTGACGCAGCAGGGCAGGGAGCTATGTGTGCGTACGAGTGTGTGAGTGTGTGTTTGTGTGTGTGCATGTGTGTGCTGTTACTCACACATACTTCAGCAGAACTGCCTGGACTTCCATCCCTGAGGAGTTCCATCTGCAGGCGGGAGCCAACGAATCTAAACACACATAATCACATATTAACATAAAACTGTGGAGCCTAAAAGGTGAGCTCATGTTAACAGAAAGTAGATTGACCATCTCGCAACATCACACGGCAACGATCACTTTGCACGTGTCAGAATGTGTGCGTGAAGGGCGGCTCAGTCGTGGCCGCAGAGGAGACTGCTCGCCCTCTGTTTCTTTTGAGAGACAAGAGGGAGATCATAGTATTTAAAATTATACAAATACAGATTGTCTCAAAAGTGAGATCTGCAGGGAAGAGGCAGAGGGTCAGTCAGTGTGGGGTCGTTGGGGTCAGTCAACTGGCCTGACATGAATATACGACTCGATGTGTGCCATCTCAGGTAAGCAGATGCACACAAAAAAGATGCATTTAAATGAGTATTCGCAGTTTCTGTCGCTCTCTGCAAGCTGGTTCTGCCAAAGGTTTCTTCCTGTTAAAAGGGAGTTTTTCCTTCCCACTGTTGCCAAGTGCTTGCTCAAAGGGAGTCAGCCGATTGTTGTGGTTTTCTCTGTTTTATTGTGTTTACAATATAAAGTGCCTTGGAGTGACTGTTGTTGTGATTTGGCACTATATAAATAATACTGAATTGAATTGAATAAAAAAAAAGTGATGCAGCTAAAAGTGGCTAATGCTGCCAGCTGGGAGCAGAAGCTACACTGCTGTAGCTCAAGATCAGTCTCAGTGAATGTGTGTGAAGTTTTTTTGTACTTTTGTTTGATGCCTCAGTTTTAAAATTGTTTGAATAGAGTATCTCCCTCTGTGTTTAAAAAGTATTACAATGGCTCGTTCTTACTCATAATATCCTACTCATTGTTATTTTCGTCTAGCGTCTTTACTGTTGTGGTTATTGATTATCTCCACTCATTACACTCATATTTCAGCTGTAATTTACTTGCAATTAAAACATTTAATTAATTGACATAAGTAGTTTTATTTATTTATTTTCGAAATCTCATTAAACATCACAATAATAAGATTAAAGAGAATTCTTTTGGCTAGATGTGATTTCTGATAGCCACATATTGTTTTTCCTTAAACAGCAGCCAGGGTAAGGCAGCAGAATTAGCAGTCTGATGGTTTGCATGTACAGAGTAGTCTGAGAGATGATGTCCCAGCCTGAATTATAGCCTCAGTTCGCCACTGAGTCTGACGTCCTCAGGGCGGGTCCTCTTCCATTAATTTAATACACTTTGGCTTCGTTCCTACTACTCTGTTAGTGAGCAGAACACGTAGCATGATGCTCTAAAGGAGGACAACCTCAGCCAGAACATCCACAGTAAAACACTGACACTGTGTTCTTCCACTCGTCAGATCTCTTCCACTATATTGTACAAACGTGATTAACTTCGTGACATTTGATTTGGGTCTTTTGAAAAAAGTGCAGGACATATAGAATTTTCCCCATTTCATTTCTCTTTTTAAAAATCAAGCAGTAGCTAGCTACTTGCACTAGCCAGTGGTAACATTAAGGCAACCATGAAGGACTAGCATAGGAAATAGATTTGGACTGGAGTGACTGGATCCCGTTGGGCAAAGGGTAGAGAGCTCTGCAGTGATGGCACAGCTTTAGCCCTCATTGCTTAAATGGTTTGGAATAAACTGACTCACTAAAATCAAAAACATCTTTCTTGTCGTACTTATTATTTTTCCAGTTTTCCCGTTTAGCTCAAGGTCGGTATCTGCGGTAGTGATCACGGTATCACTAATGTGCACAAGTTTGACCGCTCTAAACATCAGTAACTATGAAAACATGGCAATATGTAGGCTGGTAATTAGTTAACTAATTATTTTGGTGTATTATTATTGTGGGCTTCACAGAAATGCGCACTGCTGTCTGTCCCTCTGGTCCATTTAAAGGGCCAGTTTCTTCAAAATGACCAAAGCTGGCAGGCTTCAAAGAATACATACATCATTCCCATCCAGAGCACAGGCACTGTTTTACTGCTTCACCACGAGAAAATGGAAATATACTAACTATTATAACATAACATGAATTGATTTTCTCGTCCGTCCTCGTTTTTTCAGTTATCAGCTGCCACTGGTGTGAATATACTCGATGCATGTGGGAAAATGCCAGCTAGGCAGATTCTTGCATTCATTTCAAATGCTGACATCATCTGAGCTTCAGCTAGTGTTTTCGCCCAGAGGCCTTTATACTTAAATAACCTTAGTATCTATATTATAAGTGGAAATGCTCAATTTTCCCTCGAGCAGAGAAAAGCAACACCACATGACTGTATAACACATTGAGTTTGAAACACTGCAAAGTGAGCAGTGAGAGCTTGCATTCAAAACCGTACATACTGTATGCGTGGCATTAAGACTGCATGAGGGCCTGCCTGCATCAAACGCTCTTCATGAGAAGAATTTCAAGAGATCGATAATGAACTTTAACATGAACTCACAGCAGAGCTGCGCAGATTAGAAGACCTCAATAAACTGGATCATGGCTGGTTGGAAAAGAAGGATTTGCTATAATTAATGAGGTAGATGGAGGTAAAATGATCCAAACCCTTTGTACAGCTGCAGATTTTAGCTGTGCAGATTAAGCAGCTACAAGATCTGAAAACTGTGTCCTGTGATGCCATTTTTAACATTATCTTGGTGTTGAATTCTTTATTTCATACTACCTGGTGGTGCAATGGTATCACTGTCATCTCATTGCAAGAAGGTGTCTAATTTGAAGCCAGCTGTGACCTCTCTGTGTGGAGTTTGCATGTACTTTCTGTGTGGAGGTTGTCACACAGTCCAAAGACTTACACAGTGGGTTAAGTGGTGATTCTAAATTATATGTGGATGTAAATGTATCCATGCATGGATACATTCAGGATTTTAGTCTAAAATAAAAAGCAAAACAGGACAAATCAGTTTCAGTTTGAGGAATTTATTTTTTACTGATTTAAAAAAGTATCATTTGGAATTTGTGGAAGAGTTATTTTTCCTGCTTGGACCTCCTAAAACTCAGCCCAAACCACAGGCTCCATTATGTGACATGCAGTTTGAGAGTGAGGTGAACAGCTAAGTTTACTTCGATTTCTGGAAGGTGCTGGGATCGGGTAACAGCTCCGCTGAGAAGGGTTGGTGAAAATGGACTGACAATTCAATTATTTATAAACTCACTAATTTCAGCACCAATGTAACAATTAAATTATACCAAAATTCTGCCTTCACTGTGCTACTGGTGCAGCAGATGAACATGACTGATCAGTATCAGCGGCAATAGTTATATATATGTTTGCACTTGAAAGTGTTTCAATAAAAGTCAACATGAAAACCTGCAGCCAAAGAAAATGTGTATTTAGATGCTTTTATAGAGAAGCAGCTTGTTTACACTGATGAAACTGAGTGATGCTGGGTATACATTTCCTTGTCTGTAAGGAAAATAACTACCCAGCCCCAAAAATAGATAGACATTTGATTTAAACATGACTGTGTTTAACAGTGACAATGGGTCATGTGTGCTCTGAGGTGCACCTGTGGGATGAAGCAGAGAGTGATAACAGGGCTGACGGCAGCAGGTCTTTGTGAGGTGGGCTAGGTGACTGAGGCGGCGGTGGCGGTGGGGGAGGGGAGGTGGGTTTACCTGAGCGTGGAGCGAGGAGGGGTAGGTGAAAGCGGGTGGAAGGGCCGGCGACAGCTCCGCCGGGTACAGCGGGTATGAGGCCCACACGTCTGGGCTGCTGGGATAGAGAGCAGGCACTGTGAGCTCATCTGTGGAAAGAAGAAGAGGAGGAGTGGAGTGAGGAGAGTGGCAAGTGGATGGGTGGGGTGGCTAGAGAGACAGGGTGGAGGTGGCGGTGATGGTGGTGATTGTGAAGGTGGGTGCTGGGGGAATGTCAGTTGTCTGAAGTCGCTTCCTCTTGTTTAAACCAGAGACTGGGAGACAGACAGAGATACTCAAAAAAAGGGTTTTTTTAGAGGTAGGAGTAAAACTTCTGAAATTTGAGTTCATTTAGATAAGTTTTAAAATAACTACCCAAATAAAACTAGCCCAAATGCCGTTCTACACAACAGACCTTCTTCACAGTGGGTACTTTGATGTAATATGGTTGGTAAATACTGTTACAATAATCGTAACTGCAATCACATTACATATATCTACAATATTGTATGTTAAAGGCTGCTGTTAAAGGCTACATAAAGCTTTTGTGTTTAAGCATCATTCAGGCATCGAATAACCTCAAAATACATGAGAATAATAGTTTACTTTTTTGTTCATGATCTAATTATGATGAGGTGGTCAGGCTTTTCACAAAATGATTTTATTTTCTCTTTTTGATTAATACCTCCTGAAGAAACACAGGTGTTACTACTCACTGTAATTAAGGCTGCGTACATAAACAGAACAATGCCCTCATTACTGACATTAGTAACATCTGTGTTTATTTCATGTCAATACAGCCGAGAAAGATTTATTTTCTAAACTTGCAGCTTAACTACTGTCACGAGACAGAGACTGTCTACATAACTTTGAGTGTTTTTGTGGTTTGCTTCAGGCTGGAGTAAGAATGATCCATTCATTTTTCCGTAATAGAAAAAATGTTTCTCTCGTCAAAGCTAACGTTAGCTTTGAGGAAAGCTAAAAGCTAACAGCAATTAGCTGTTAGCTTTACTACCTACATGTCTAACCCAGCATTGCTTAAAATGCTCAAGGCTATCAGAGGCAGCTAGAAAACCCAATACTATCAGCCACCACTAAACTTCATTTACATGTTCCTACATACGAGTGTTTCCATATTATAGCAACGAGTCTGGTTCCAGTGATTGTAAAACACATCGTTAAGACGCTTGAGGCAAAAGGATAATTTACATGAGTTAAGAGGCTGCTCATCTCTGAAATATAGTTATGTTTTAGACAGAACTATGATGATCCTCTTAACTCAAGCATCGTGAACAAGCAATTAGCTAGAAAAGCTAACAGCTAATAAATACTGCATTTATTAGCTATAGCTAATTGCTACAGCTAATATTAGCTGTTCATAATAAATACAGTATTTATTTGTATTAGCTTGTTGCTGAACTTGTTGCTGAACTTGATGAAGTTTCTGCTTTATCATCCCAAGCCAACAGTACCTATGAAAGCCTTGCTTAGCTTACAACATTATTGTGAACGTAGCCTTAGCTTCCCATATGGAAAAGAAACAGAAAAAACTTATAAAAGACTTGCATCAGATGTGGCCTACCTACTTGAATCATATAAGGCTTATATGATTTACTAATGAAAAGTGGCCACTTTCATATATTTTTTAGTACCGGTAAGTATCCAAAAAATACAAGTTTCATTTATATAATTTTTCTGGGGATCTTATATCTGTTTTCACTCTTGTATGCTTTTTATACAAGTTTCACACAAGACAGATACAAACGTTATAAGATTTATATATATCTTTTCCATATGGGTTACACTGTTTGATTATGAAATTTTAACCCAGAGATTTTTAGCCTTAGTATTTAGAAAAATGTCTTTACTATAAATCATCATGTAAATATTTAAAATGCCTTTTACAGAACCAGTATGGTCTAAAGATGTTTCTTTTAACCAATGCAGTGAACTAATATTAGCTTCATTAGCTTCATATATAGATAGTTGGACCTGCCATCGCTTTAGCCAGGAAAACTGATGTCCATCAGCCACTAATGTTATTATCTAGTCGCTTCTGAAATGCAGGACCTTTAGTTTCACAAATTAAAAATTTCAAGGGGAAATTTTATTAATTCAAAATGCACATGTATTATGCAAAAACCTTGACAGTATCTGAGAACGGTCATTGACACTACATGATTAGATTTCATACTTTAGGAGAGGTTGAGAGGAAACAATGTCAGACATCACGATTTACTTGCTAAATCAAGTGCAAAGTGACTGTGAAAAACGAGCATCGGTGCATGAGTTAGGAGACGGTGCTGAGTCGTACAGAGCGGGTGAGCATTTAAAAATGCAGGGAAAAAAACACAGCAGCTCATTGGATAATTAGCAGATAATCTCGAGGAGCATTCCCTGTGCTCTCCATGTCTCCTGGTAACCATTTATCCAAGCATGATCACAAAGATGGCTGGTTTAAACATCTCTTATCAGGAAATGACAGCAATTTCTCTCCTAGTGATTACGTCACGGTTTCATTAATCGTTTCCTTCCATTTTCCTCCGGGGCCTCATGCACACACCCTTTCCCCGGCTATAAAAAAATAAAACGATCTAAGATAAAAGCAGCTTGGTCATACAGGAAGAATGTACTACCACAGCTGGCCTATGTTTAAACTATCAATAGCTGATTCTTTCAAAATCCTTAACTCTTGGAAAAATATTTAACCACAAGAAAAAAGAAAAAAAAAAAGGTGGAAAGTCGCATTAGCAAATTATTATACACACATTGTACTTGAAGACCTTGAGTCCAAGTTATTAGAGTAAACGGTTAAAGCTGAAACATGCTCTGTTAATGAATCACTAGTCTAACATCATCAGTTAACACATCACAACGACAAACAGCATTACACGCCCGCACAAAATTAACGTTTCACAGAGGGACAAATACGTAAATGTTTAATTTAGGGGCAAACAAAACAGCATTCAATGAAAGAGACCTGCAGCAGACTCAACAGTCTCCTTTTCATGCACATTTACAACAACAGCACAGAAAAGCACCTCGATTACAAAATAATATCCTAAAAGGAAACAGCTGTCCAGTCCAGTACAGCCAGAGGAAGTAGCAATGCAGACGGACAATATGTAGGAGTAAGACAAACTCAGCGACAGGCGGGTAAACAGTCGGCGTACTCACATGGGTCTCTGCTTATGAACTGTGGCCCGGGGCTCTGCTGGGAAGGAGGGGGGTTGGGAGTGCCAACCAGCTTGTTTTTGGCCATCTTGGTGTTGGCCTTGGCGAACTCCAGCCGCAGAGTCTGGGGAATCTCTGGGTCAAATCGTACCCCCTGAGATTAATGAGACAGATATGTTAGCGCAAATATTGTTTAGTGGAAAGCTTTTAGGACAGGTGAGTCAGAACTGAGGGAGCACACTGACAGGGGTAATGCATATGGACAAGTCTTTAAAAAGGAAATATGAAGCATTTTAGCCGTGAGATTGTATCCATGTCTTAGCACTGAAAGCAGGTGTCATGAGTCATTCATCCCCAACCCCCGGGCCACGGACCGGTCCATGAGTCGTTTGGTACCGCGTCGCAAAAGTTGAGTCTCCGGTGTGAAATTTATGGTTTTCAGGGTTTTTATCGTTAACTCTGTTTCCCTGGGTGTTGTAGTTGTGTGTCTTATTTTGAAAGAAATATTTACACGTTATCAAAGCGACCAGAGCGCATTAAGGGGCAGAGAGGAGGATGTTACTCTCAATGTTTTTGGCGTATTTCAGGAGGACGCTGCTAATAAAGTTACACAATTACACAGTGAATTCGCGTTTATTATTATATTTATAAAATACCAAAGTTTTTGTCTTGGCAGTATAATTTTATTCTGTTGTATTTATTCACGACACCTCAAAGGCCGCTCCGTGAAAATACTGTCTGACTACTGTCTGACATTAAACTGGTCCGTGGCGCAGAAAAGATCGGGGACTGCTGCATTAATCAAAATCTGAGTTCTGCCATATCTGATATTCAGGGGTGCTTGAATTATGTTTTCATTATTATATGCAGTTGTGTTGAGGAATAATATTTCCTCAACACAACTGCATATAATCAGATTTATTGTTGTGATTAAATCAAGTTCATTTTCACAGCTACTATAACGTCTACATGCATGTTGTTGAATAGTAGACAGGTTGTTGTGGCACAGACAGAATACTGGAACCATGGATATTTCAGTTCTTGCATTTGGTTTCAACTTATCTTAAATTTCGACCGTTTACATATTTAAAATGTTTTTTTCCTCACATACTGCTCCCAGTCGAAATATAAGCACAGACAAGCTGTTTATAACGTTCTTATCTGTCTTTTGCTTTCCTGGAAGGTTTAGTGAAGTGAAATTAGCGCATGATCAGCATATGATGACGCTTTATGATGTTAAAAATGCAACAGCTAATACCTTGGTTTGGCAACCGTGCATTAAAGAGGCTGACCAAATAAATAAGTCTGCTCATCAGTGAAGCGATGATGTTATAAATAATAGGGAGCGACTGACCTTGTGCCTTTAAGTAGTGACGAAGCAGACTAATTTAGCCCACAGAACTTATTAGATAACGCGTACAGTTTCCATTGCTGCACTTCCTGTCTTGTTATCTGTTGTTTAGCTTGATCTGGAATTGTCACTTTGTACAGTACAATTTACTGCTGAAATCTTGGCGTGACGAGAGCGTTTTCATTTGTTTAGCCTTTGAAGCTGCTTATTCTGAGCGACACATGCAATGGGAAATCAGAACTTGATGACACAAACCTGGCTGGCGCATGATGTCATTTACAACACAAGCAGACAAGCCACAAGGCCCTCACTCTGTTCCCCACTGAATGCAGTGTAATTTAATACCATGACATCAAATACCCTGACATACGTCAGGCATCACCGCTTAGAGTGAGCCAAACATTTTGGCGAATTCTTGAGATGCCACTGCTCACGACAGGCCAAAGGAAAAAGCTGCCCTGCCATCAGATCTTCATCAAACATCTCCACATATGGGGATTAAAAAAACAACAGGAATGTGGCATCGTCAAAGTTGCTATTCATTTACTCTGCTTGGACACATTTTTACCAGGAACTATAAACGCCCTGAAATTAACCTCATTTGATTGCCTGTAAACGATACAGAAAAGCACGAAGGTCAGATCAGCGGAGGAGAAAAGCAGCCAGGAGTGCAAGTTCTCGGCAGCAAACGAGAACTTGCACTCATCCCTGCAGGCTCGGGCGAAGCAAGGCTGAAACAAGCGAGGGATGACTCTTCTCATGAAGGGGAGGGAATTAACTGGGATTGCCTCGGCTCAGCGCACTCGCGGCTTCTGCCAGTAGAGGCTGCAGAGGTGTAATAAGCTACATGGCAATAATGAGGCCCGAGCACACCTCTGCTTGAAATGTGTTGGAATATCTACCTCGAAATGTCTTTTTATAGCACCTTCTCCATGTAGAGCTTTGATTCTGACTGTTGGAGGTAATTCAGTTTTTTGTTTTCGAGGCTCACAGCTTGGAGGGAATATAAGAGAGCTACTATGATAGGAAACAAATCCCCAAATTCTCCCACAGTTTTCTGCGTCTTGCCCATATTTCAATATGCAGATGGATGTTTGCAGAATCTGGCTTATCTCCATATGACCCCCCGGGACGTAGCTTTCCCTGAAAAACAAGAGCAGCGTTGAATTCTCAGCCCCACTGAGCCCTTCTACGGAAACAGTCTCGCTGTTGTTGGCTCATAATAAGATGATAATTTTTATCCTTTGTTCAACTCTCTGCTCTACCTTTGACGAGCACCGATATCTCGACATCTGAGAAAGCTGACACACCGCTCGCGCTGTCACGGTCCCACTTAAGAGGAGGGCTGTTAAAGTGATCCGCTGCCTTGATAAAGACATCAACAAAAACTTAAGAGGCAATCGGAGGAGGGCGGTGCATGGTGAAGACAAAAACAACAATGGAAAAACAAAGGTGTAGGAGACAGGCGGCGTTCATTACCGTCCGTCTACACTTTGTTTCAAGAGAGTCGAATAAAAACCGCGTGAGAAGATGAGCTCTGTTTTGTGTTAGAGTCTGCCTCATCAAGGCTTTCTACTGAGCCACATTCTGAAATACGAGAGATTAAAATTAAACCCTAGATCAATATCTTCTATTTTTATGTGGAAGAACAGCTAATTTTCTTCTGACCTTGCAGGATCTCTCGCAGAGCTTAAAGTAAAAAAAAAAAAGACTTTATTTACTCAAACAGAAACATTCAGACACACGCTATTTTAGAGCAGCTGTGATATATTTGCCTTCGCTGCTTCACTTTTCAGCTTTTTCCTCATGTGATAGAAAACGCTTTTCCCCCGCTTTCAAATACATTTGCACTAAAGGCAGTAAAAAAAAAAAAAGATGAGATTTCATGAGAAACACTAGAGCTGAGCTGGAGCACAACGAGGGCATGACACTTACGTTCAAGGCATTCTTAGCAGCCTCCGCCTCTGATCGACTGTCAAAACTGACAAACCCCACTGGCTGGGGAGACAAGGAGACAGAACAAAAGAAAGAAACATGGTTTAAGGCAGAAAACTGAGTCGGCATTTCTGTCTGAGTGACAAAGACATGTTTTTATATATATATATATATATATTTTAACATCTTAGCATACCCCACCCCCTACCTCTCTGCCTCCCTCTCCCTCTCTCCTGTTTATAAAACCATTGCGACAGAGCGGGGAGGGGGAGGCGGAGGGCGATTGGAGGCTGGACGCACTTTCATTGTAGAGTTCATCATTCGGCTCCCCTTTGCCCAAATACGGGCAATGCAGGAGTGAGAACAAGCATGTAAGAGTTTAGTGTGAGACAGGCAGAGAAGGGAGTAAAAGCTGAAAAAGGAGAAGAAGATAGAAAGGGAGGGGGGGGGGGGATTTCAAGGGTTAAAGGTGAAAATGAAAGCAAGTGGGGCAACGGGTAGAAAAAGTTGGGGTTTTTTTTCTTAAAGACCTCCTCAAACAGGCCTGTCAGTGCAGCATTTTCTCATTCGCATCTGTTTCACCCACACTTGTTTTATATTCCAGCGACATCGCTTCAAAGCCAGTAGTAAAGGTGAGGAGAAATAAAACAGGAAAAAAAACACACACTCACAGGGGTGTAGGTGCGGCTGCAGGATTTCTGACTGCAGATATGAACAGAAAATACATATTTTTGTCTTGTATGTGGATGGGGACGTTGGGAGAAGGTGGTGGTGGTGGAGGTGGTGGTGGGGGAGAGATTGCAGAAAACTCTAAACATGTTATTCCCATGGGGTCACACTGCTGCGTGTGATCTGGAAAAGCAGTCTAGGGTTATGGGAATTCTGAAGAAGTGCAGTGGAGGAGGAGGAGGAGGATGTGGAGGAAAAGAAAACCCCCGAAAAGTAACACAAAAAGAAAAGAAAGACTAAGTGAAGACGTCAGGAGGAGGAAGCATAACAGGAATATAAATAGAAAGGCTCTGAGATCAGGCTTTTGCTATATATGGACATGGCTGGGAGTTCTTGGACTGGAAGAGAGAGACGGAGATCGATTGATTTGCGTGGCCATTGTCATTAACATTAACAAGGAGGAGAGCTGCTCCAAACAAACCCTGAGGAAATGGGGGGCAGCACTTTGTCTTAACATAAGCATCAGTTCACAGCAGTTCTCTCGCTGAAGATGCCACTTAGGCTGGAGAAACATCGCTCCGAGTCACAGTTTAATCACAAAGGTAAAACAGGTTGTGAATTCCATCATAGTCTAAAAGCCAAATATTCTCCAGGGGCTGAAAATTAAGCTAGTGCAGTTTCTCTAGTGACCACTTGAGGCTGCCAACAAAAGCGAGTCAATCCCCATAGACTCTCATGTTAAAATGTCCTACTAAACAGCATTAAATAGCATCTTACAGCAAGCTGTTCAAGTCTCGGTTCATAGTTTCTTCCTTCATAACAACTATATCATACATGATGTTTTTAATAATTGATCCGTCTCGATAGGGTAAGGCTGAAACTCAGGGGAGAGGCTGCTTCGACTGGCAGGTGTCCCAAAACAGGTAGCTGCAGCTTGGCTAACTTAGGTGGAACTATCTGACAAACAACACAGTCTGCTGTGAACAACACCAAAACAACAAAAGTATCGAGCCACACCTTTTAATCTTTGAATTCGGCCACTTTCAGGCCCACTGCCACACGTGTATAAACCTTGACTGTAAGAAAATAACTGGCAACAAAATCACCAAACAAGTGAGAAGAACCGTTAATGCTAAATTAGACTTCAATCATAGATACATACATTAGAATGAGTTTTTCTGAATGCACGCAATAGCAGTGAAACAAAAAGAGAGAGCCTAAAGCTTTCCTTTGTACTTGGTTTCAGGAATAGTTTTAAGGTATTACACTCAGCAAGTTCAACCCAAATCGCTTTAAACCCTTCTAATGAGCATGTCATGTCTTTATGAGAAACAGTGTAAAGTGGCAACAAGTAAGCTGACATGAAGCTAAATTGCTCCACTCTGGACGTGGACACCTGCCAGCTGGGCTCATTTTCAGTCCCGCAACCCTGGAGGCAAAACTCAACCATCAGTGCTGCTCTTGTCAAAACGCTCACTTTGACACCTCGAAACTCTTTCCCCGTCTCTCTTCCTCGTCCTCACACAGCCCACCAGTCGACTCGCTGTAACTACAAGCACTACATCCGACTGCCAAAGGCAAGTTGGTGCAACACTTTTCCCCTCCTATCGTTCTCCCTCCCCCCGGAAACCTTTGTTATTTGTTATTTTCTTTTCTATTAAAGGCACTTCCTGCTAATCCTTCTTTCTCAACAAGCTAAACACACAAAGAGAGAAGAAAAAGATGCAAAGGTGTCGATGAGCAAGAAGTTGTTAGGGTCCCTGGGTCGTTGACCCAGTGTTTTTGTGTTTTTGGTTCTTTGATTTTGTTATTTCATTATATTCTAGCTTTGCTTTATGGGTTTTAGGATTATTCTTAGTTTAGGTTCTCTGGGTGGGGTTTGGTTAGTTTTAGTGTTCTGGTTTTCTGTCTGTGTTCCATGTTGCTGTCTCCCCTTTCTGCTGTATCCCCACATCCAGTCAGTGTCTCTGTTCCCTTTGTTATAGTGCCTGCCCGTGAGTCTGTTATGTTTCCTGTTTTACTTTGAAAGTCCATATGTGATGTTAATATGTCTGGTTTTGCTTCCTCTTGTCTCGTTAGGCCTGATTTGCCCCAGCTGTGTTTCCCTCCTGTTACCCATTCCCTGATTGCTCCCTCTGTGTATTTTAGCCCTGTGTTTCTTAGTGTCTGTGTTGCGATCTACTGTTTACTTTGCTGTGTGTTTTGTCATTTTTCTAGTTTAAGTTTGTTTTGAGTTTTTTCAGTCATGTTATATTTTGAGTCTTAAATTAAAGCCTTTTTGAGTTCACGTCTGTCTCCGGAGTCTGCACCTTGGGTCCTATTCCTGCTTGCACACAGCCTCACCTAACAGAAGTAATGTGGACAGTAACAGTGTGACCAGAGACTGACCGGCTTCATTCAGGAGTTTCTTTGAACACAACACAGATCCAAGACTTGTTAGCATACCTGTTTAGAAGTGAGCTTTATCAAGGAGCCTTCATAGCCCTGAAAAAAACAGAAAACAAAATGTCAGAAATACACATAACAAAGCAAAAATTCAACTTTAGTGGCTAAAAAGCTGCAAAACACGCAGGCTGCTTACACTTACAAAAGCTTTTTTGCTAAATTACTCAAAAATGTTGGCATGTTGGGGTCACGGAGGACTAAGCTTGGCAGTTTCACAGGTCACGGCGCTCTTATGAAGACCATATGGACTAGATTGTTGTGTCTTACCTGATTAAGCAAGATTTACTGCTTTCAACACTCGTGATGCAAACCATTTACTCAGAGCACATACCATGAACATTGCTTAAGTGAGCGATTAGATGCATTAATCACTTAAACAGCGCTGCTGCTGCTGCTGCACCATTAAGGCGCGTTAGTCTTGGTCGATAGTTCAAAAAGCTTGCAACATCTACATGTATTCACCTGAACTAAACTCTGGGGGTCTGTGTTCTTGCAACAAAGTTGGAGCTTCTGAGGTGAAGCAAACAGCTTTGTTTTTGTTTCGCAGGCATTGAGCCATTTTTCCATGAGACATAAGCTTCTCATGGATCAAGATGTGATTGAACGTCGGCTTTAAGAACACAGACACTTGAACCTCGCGGGAGAGTTTCCATTGCCGTTTATTTCATCACCATTAATGGAGGTCCCATTGACTGCTGGAAAGTAAGCTGCTAAGAATAGCAGCAGGCCATCCATTTAAAACATACAAACATACCTTAAATGGTCTGAAGAGGAGATAGAGCTCCCGCGGTTTAATATCCAGTGGTAGCCCACTGACAAATAGTGTTCGGACCTGAGGAAGACACGAGAGAGACAAAGATCATGTATTTTTCATTAACCTCCACCAGTTATAAATAGCTACATTGCCTTTCTGACAATAACAGATGAGGTTAGGAGGAAAAAGAACAATGAGCATCAGTTAAACAGCTACCGAGGCTGGCTTTACACTGAAAGATAAACTTTTTAAATCCAGATACGGGTATCTTTCAGCTCTGCAAACACACTAAGACACACAGTGCGTTCTACAGTAAGAGCATTGTGTTCTCCTGTGTAATCTACAACCTGCTGTGTTTTATGGTAACCCTCCCTCGCAGCTCTAGCCTCTGTTTTACATTTGAACTTTTCAACTTGAAACTTGAGCTGACATTGCTGGGGAATTATAATGTAAATGTTAGCTACAACAGACTAAATGGAAATGTAATTGTTGTGGTCCACAGCCCATAGTCAGAGAAGGTGCAAAACCCCCAGGGTGCAAAATAAGAATAACTACAAAAGTGCTTTCAGGGAAGGACGGGGTTCTTATGTTATTACATGCGATGATGATGAGGAGGAAATGCACGCAGCGTGATCGCTGGAGGTGTGCTGAAGGTAAAACTTTTTAAAGCTTTTCATTTCAAGTGTGGAATCTCTAGTGTTTTTTAGGGTTTTTTTAGAGGATACAAAGTGCATAAACCCCCTAAGTGTCAAACCTTAGATGATAAAAAATAGTTAGGTGACGTCAAAGAAAGAGATACCAGACATGCTTGAGTGGGGGTTAACTCACCTGCACAGAGACTAGCAATAAATCTGGAAGTTACACAAGAAGTTTGGTACTGCTGTCAGATCTGTATAATATATGTAAAGCAAACCTAAGCAGCAAGTTAGCTTAGCTTAGCATTAAGACTAGAAACACAGAGTACAACCTACTATGTGTTTGTCTGCAGATTAGGTTATTAATACTTCTGAAGCCGCTATATTGATCTCGTTTCTTCTAAATGCTTTGCATGGCTTGACTCTTGTTCAGTTTGTAAGCATGCTAAAACATACCAACGAGTCCAATATTGATTTCCTTGCATTCCTTTCACAAGTTAAATGTTTAGTATGATAAGGTGAGCACCTCACCAAGGCCTCAGTCACACAGGCCTTTGCTCGCTGACAGAACATTTAACTAAACAATACTTCGTAGAGATTTCCTTCCTTTCAAGATTCATGAATAATTAATACCATCCTGGTTTGGCAAAACAATAACAGGAGTTACCTTAAGTTAATTAGTCAGGCTCGCTATACATATCAATTATCCCTGACATGGAAACAGTATTGATCGAATGGTTGGGTGACAGATGCATTTGTTCCACATTATTGTTCAAAATAATATTTCTAGTGACGCAGAAGGGGTGTAAAAGCACAAATCCTTCAGTTATGCAATCGGCAACCTGGCTACCAGATCTAAAAAACAGATGAATACAGCAGTAGCCCTGTAACACACATTAGCCCCAGCCGCAACATTTATGAAACGCAGAGCAACACTATAGGATGCAGATGCTGGGATGCCCCACCACAGCCCGTGAACGCAGATCCCGTTACACTCTGGAAGCAGCAAAACAGTGAAAGTTCTGTTAGTTGCATGTAATTGTAGACACATCTGCCCTTAATGAAGGGTCAGTCCAGGAGATGTTACACATCTGTCTCCTATTAATGCAACAGCTGTACTTTTGCTTTTAACCTCCATCAAGCTTTACAAAACAACAAGCAAACAAGAGAAAGAACTCCCTATTATAATAAAATGTTACAAAATTAACTGGCTCATACGGGGAATAATGGGTACTTTTAAAACTGTTTAATTGATTGAATGACATCATCGGCCAATACTGGCCTGTTGTGAATGTATTGGTATAGGTTATTTTTCTAATATATATATATATATATATATATATATATATATATATATATATATATATATATATATATATATATATATATATATATATATATATATATATATAGGTGTGCCAGCATGCAATCTAAGAAAACAAATCAATCCTGACTCATACCTGGAACTTTCACCAAATCAAAGATCTTGGTTCAGGAAGACAAATGCTTCAGCGCACAGAAGACAATACAATCAAACAATGCAAACACACACCCCTGCAAACGTCACAACATCCCACAGCATGATACTGTAATCTGATTCTGTACAGGGCCCAGTTTAGAATAAAACCGTAGCTATGCAATTACACAGAGTATATTCAAAGCTCCCAGATTCATTAGATAGTGGATTCACAACTCAGGGGACAAAGGAACTGCTGAACTCACATGGCACCTCATTCCCACATGTAACCTGATACGCAACAGTGAAGCCAAAGGCAGAGCAACACACAAACAAAGGAGCTTAGCAACTAGGAGAGCGAGAGCTGGCGAGTGCCAAACCACCCATCCATCCGGAAGAAGAAAAAAAAGAGAAAAATCTCACCTCAGCGACTTTCTCACCTTTGCTCTTATCTTATCTGAGCTGAGCTGAACCCTGCAGGGCCGTCACTGCGCTCTGTCTCTGGCAGTTCTGTTTAAGTAAACTCAATTGAAGGTCTCCTTATATGGAGTTACATGGGAACAAAGAGTCAGAAAAGGATGGTATCAATCAGACACAAGCAAGGTCAGTCTCTGACAGCTGTTGAGGCTGATAAAACTAATAATGCCGTAGTAAAAAAAAAAGTGCTGTAAAAATAGAAACGGTGCTCAAGCTCTAAAAATCTAAAAAGAATAAGAAAAACTCTTTGAGATGAAGACAGATAAGTCAAAAGAAAGACACCAAAGCTTTCAGATTTGAAATCTCTATCAGGGACGGTGTTTGTTTTCTCTGTCAGCTTTGCCGTTACAGTGAGCATTACTCTGCACACGACCGCAAAAATAGATGCCAAATTCATCCCAAGTGAACGACGTCGGGCTTTCGCACCGACGCGGTTAAGACGACAGATTTATACGACGCTCTTTTTAGGAGTTGTAATTTTACTCTAGGTGGAAAAAAGCCAAGAGTGAACGTCAGAATTGCACACGTTAAGAAAATCTTAGTCGTCTAACCCTTCCTTGCCAAGCTTCCTAAGATCTTATCTGTGATTTAAGTCCTGTCTTCAGCCTTGATAATAGCCACTTAGGAGCTGGATGTGATGCACGAGTAAGACAAACACAATGACTCCTGTGCACACTCGGAACAAAAGGACAGTCTTGGCTGTCTTGAACCTCATTCCTGAGACTTCCTGACGTCAGCTGTTATGATATATGATCATTTTTTCCGGTGTGTGTGTGTCCAGCGTGGAGCTGGCTGCACACACGCTGGATACAGGATGATTCACAGGTAAATCTATCAGCTGCTCTCTTCTTCAGACATCTGCTGCTGATTATAATATCAGTCTATATTTATGCCTCTATCAGGTTGGCTTAAAAGAAATAAATAAATAAAGGGAGGGAGCTGTAAAGATGCTCCCACCAGGTAAAGTGAGACATCAAACTTTCATGATGCAGTAAACTAAAGCGAAGGTCAAGCCGGAGGTTGAGCAGATTGTGCAGATTTGTAAAAAAAAGCAAAGACAAACCTTCGGCCGCTGTTTTATTGGGTCTGTTTTTATTGGTTCCCCGTGAGTCACATACCTATATTTCCATAGTGCTGAGTGGCCTGGTTTAAGCCTTTGAATCGCTGACCATTTATGGCGTGCTCAAACACTATCACGCAGGCAGGTTTCGATCAAAAACAGCAGTCCCTACCTACCACAAGCCAGCTGAGTACTTCCCAGCCGGCGTGCCAGTGCAGTTCCCTGGCAACGCCTTAGCGGTGCACAGCAGAGTGCAGAGCCCCAGGCCAAAAACATCAGATTCTATTAAGGCCACTTCTGCAGCAAGTCCTAGGGGATCTGTGCACCTCTAATCAGAGATCTTTGACTCAACAAGCACCGGGTGAGGTCATCACCCTATTGATATGCTATCATTGCCGTTGTTGCATCCTATGGATGGAGGGAGGAGCCTGTGCTCATAATAAGACTCAAGTGCTGTGTTGAAGAGGAAATCTGTTTTGTTGTTGTTGTGGGTTCAATCATTATTTCACTATGATTTGAAAGTCTTTCAGCTGGCACTAGTATTTCAGCATCAATCTATGACAAGTATCAAGGCTAGCTGGATCTCTGTGAGATGTCAGAAAACAGTAACACAATGAAATCACGATTTCCTAGATCATACGTCAACATGTGCATGTCCCTTATTGAAACAACAAAGATATACTGTATCTGTGTCTTTGTATATGAAACTGGGAGATCTGGATGGTCGAGTCAGGTTATTCAGATTTATTATTTCTGTTAACAGTGCCATGCATTGGGTTAAGCCCCAAATAAATACTTTATATTTTGCTACTCTCAAAGAATTTTCACTTTGCTTATATTCCATAAAATAAAGATGGGCATCTCAAGAAAAGATCACTGCTCACCCGACCCCAAATTACTCTGAAATAACAATTTATTGGAGACTTGTGGCATCCTAGCTTGCATTTGGCAGATCTTGCACTGGACTTCATTTTTGTTTATTTTCTGGTGGCGATCCACGCAGAACTCTGTAACAAACTCGGGGAGCATTTGCATTTTTTCTACTGTTAGTCTAATCTCACACACAGTTTTACTCTACTAAGTAGTTAATAGTTAAACTGCTGTTGGAAAACAATGGAAATACACACTTTAAGACATGAACTAGGTTCTTTTTGATGATTTATGGAGTTTTCAAATATTAGGAAATCATAAAAATAATCAAACCTTTGCACACAAGTTTTTTGAATCAATAGTAATAATAAGAATGTTTTCGTATGACTGAACCAACAAAAGGCCTCAGACGTACTTCCACCAAACAGCCACAATTTTATGCAGATTTAATCACCAAAGCCACATCTGACACCACAGCTGTTTCACAGCCATAACCATGACTGAAGGCAACACCAGTCGAAATGTGTACAAATGAACGTCGAATTTTCTCCAGTGAAGACGCTGCAATTCAGCAGCCGTTACGAAGAGGCCCGATTTGTCTAAGTGGACAACCCCGTAACGTATTAATGTGTCATTTCTATTCAGCTTACGTTGTAGACTGTTAAATTTGTTACAGCAATTGCCTGAAATGCCTCATTATATCCGGCTGCACTATGTGGCTCTCTCACATATTTGCCCTGACTTTAATTGAGTGCTTTTTTGACCGCTCGTTCTGGCTGAAATGAGGGACGCGACCTTGGTGCAATGTGAGAAGATTACTATGTGTTTCATTCTCCCTCCCTGCGCGTGTGCGCGCTCGACAGCCAAGTTAATAAACGGAGGTCCTTCGAGCCAGAAGTGGCAGGACACGGCTCTAACCTTGAGGAGAGGGTACAATAGCATAACGTAGCAAGTGTGCATGCAACAGTGAGGCGAGTACCTGCACATGAAATAATAAAAGAAGAAGGAGAAGAAGAGAAAAAAAAAAGCTCAGAGGAAATGTTTCATTGCCCGTCCACCACGCGGCTTGCTTTCAAATCCACCCGAGTCCTTGTTCTCTGTGACCGAGCTAAAAAAAAAATCAAAGTGAACCCGTAAGCCCACGTGAGCACAGGGCAGGTTGAGTTTTCTTGCATCAGATGAGCACGGCGTGATTAAAACCCAGCCCGACTGACAGACTCCCACACCCCCTGAACTGTCACTGCTCCGGCTTGACATCACTCTCCATCATCCTCACAAGTTTTTCCTCTTCATCTTCTATCAGGGAATGTGAGGAGTGAGCGACCGCAGGCCCGGGAGGTGTCAAACAACCATTAATGGATGACTCGGTTTTGCCTCTTAATCGCCAGGGTTCAACGGGTCAAGTTTCACATTTGGGGTCGGAGGTCGCAGATTAGCCCGGGGTTACTGTGCACGTCTGGGGTCAACTGTGAGACTGAGCACACTCCTAACGGCTTTGTTTTTCCTCTGTCTCTCTCTCTTACTCCCACAAGTGCTTTGGACGAGCAGTTCCTGCTCAGTAAGGGTCTGTAAATGTTCCAACAGGTTAACCTTTAAAAGACATTTAAAACAAACGGCCTAGGAAAAGCGAGCAGGCGCCCGCTTCAGTTTTTCCTTCTTTTGCTCTTTTCTTCCTCCCACCATAACACTTCCACTAGCTTTTAATCTAACTTAGAAAATAACCTCTTCTCTTGATCATGCACAGATGTCTTTTATTTCTCATCAACCCAACAAACGACCCATTCAAAGAGTTCATCAAAAGTCTTTCATACAAACGCCATTCTCGTCTTTCCCTTTGTTATCTGATGACACTCGCTGAATGGACTTTAAATTCCTAAGTGCTCATTAACGTGAACTAATCTCCGCATCAGCCTTTCCCGGACTTCCTTTGTTGTCGCCTACCCAACAAGGATACCTTAGACTGTTTAGTGTTGTGGTTGGTTGGGTGGGCAGAGGGTTAAAGCGTCTTGCGCAAGCGGAGGAACAAAAAACAACAGGAGGATACTCAGTCATCCTCGGCGTCACCATGAAGAAATCCTAGCCTGCTGCTAACAAGTCGTTTCCTTTATGCGTTGCAGCTGTTTCTTTTGGTTTGTCATTGATGGCACTAAGTGATCCCATATTTTCATCTGCAAATAATGACTGCTTTTTATCCATCCGTCCATCCATACAGCTTCAGCATTTTTGGTGCAATTCATTGTTTTGAGAATCAAAGGTCAAAAAAGGAAGGCATGATTGCAGAATATTACCCTATAATAAAAACCACAGCAGCTTTTCTTAAATCTTTCAGCAACTCTTTACAATTTTTTAAGCATTTGGACAACACAAAGGGTTTGGACGTGTCAGATATTGGCCACTAACACCGGTAAATGGTTTTAACCAACCAACAGAGAATGTTAAAGACTCATATAGGCTTTCTAAGACTGATACCAGTGATTTAAAATTATAATATAATAGATGATTTTTTTTCTTTCAGGTACATTAAACAAACAGATTTCCATATTATGTGTAGTTATTTATGAGTATTTACTAATTACTCACAAGTAGGGCAGTTGCAGAGCGCCCTGTAAAGGACAAACTATGCAACATCAGCACTCATAACATGGTTGAACTGTGTTTCTACTTTTTCTTTTTTCATCACTATTATAAATGTCAGTGCTAATATTACTGGCAAATAACTACTATTGGCCAATAATATTGGCCTGCCAATAATCAGTCAGGCTGTTGTACATGGCATCTTATTTTCCAAGATGGTCAAACCAACAGGGCCACGGTGTTATCAGCCAATGCAGATATTTAGCTGATATCTTGGGGATATCTAGTAAAAACACACAAAATCCCAAACATAATTAGTTTGCTAGCATACACAACAAAACAAATAATACATTTTAGAATCTAGAACTAGAAAAATACCATTATTAATTATTAGATAAGTCATTATGTATTATATTACATTATATTATATTATATTATATTATATTATATTATATTACATTATATTATATTATATTATATTACAGTAAATTCTGAAGTCCTACAGTCAGCAGCTTTACTGTGACAAGAGAAAAAGCTAGTTTGCTATGGGTAACATTTTCTCTAGTTTTTTCAGGTCTGACCTTGGATTGCTAATTCTTGCTGGTCAGCCAAAGGGCGGCTGGCACGCAGCTGCATAGTCAGACTGGCACGTTTCTCCCTGGCTAGATTGTGTCTTTAAGGCTCTTCCATGTCCATAAATGGTCCCTATGTTCAGAGATCTCTGCGTCAAGAGTCCATGGCCCTGAGAAGGGATAAGGAGTTTGTCTGGTGGGACTAAATTGGGTGCACGGGAGGGGGGGTAAAAAGAACGGAGAGCTATGAAAGTGCAGAAGAAGAGAGAAATTATAAACAGTTACTGGGGTGGAGGGAGGGAATGTGGGAGGAAATGAAAAGAGTACGATAAGGAGGTAGCAAGGGAAGAAAAAGGGTGGGACACAGAAAAGGACGGAGGGAAGGAAACAGAGGGGAAGGGAGATAAAACTGTAGAGAGGGAGCAGGAGAGGAGGTGGGGGGGCTGGTGGCTGGGCACAAAATAAAGAAAAAATGTAATGCGCTGGGCCACCATGTGCTGCCAGCCTTGGCATTGGTTGTACCAGTCTCTGGAACTCTAGTGAGGGTATCAAATGCCATTCTTGACTTAATTTTCATCATCGGCAACCCCTCGCGGCCTGTGAAGGAAACAGACCACTGCCTTCAGGATAGAAAGGTTTCATCCCAGCATAAAGGTGATCACTCAGAACAACTTTGCATCGATTGGGAACGACCCTTCCTTTTAAACTGGATCAAAACCATTCCAGCAAAATGCAGCCTACTGCAGAAAAAGCACTGGACGGCCTCATCGTACGGCCCTAATTACTTTTGTTTCCCTTTAATTTATCGAACACCTGAGCTGAGACAATGTGGAGACCATAAAAGGAGAGCGAAGGCAGGTGCAAAGAGACAAAGATGGGATACTGTATACAATAAGGCAGATAATTATAGCTCATGAGTAAGCAATATTAATCAGAGGTGACAGATGAAGTGCATAAACACAGTATTACCAAGCAGAACAAAATGGCTGGCGCTGTCTAGGAAAAAAGCGCACGCTTCCTTCCGCTGTGCAGCATGTGATTTATTTCAAAGCAAGTGACAGGTAAGGTTTTTAAAGAGGAGTAATATACATATAGAGGTATGTATAATTATCCACCTGGATACAGTTATTATCTCTGACTTTTGTCTTTTCCCCTCACATCTGTTTTTCAGGCTCTTTTGCCAGCCTGCTCCTGACGCTGAGCCTTGTTGTTGTCTTTTCAAATACCTCTTGTCGCGCAGCTGACAAACGGCTAAGATAAGATGACAATTCCCTTGGCGCTTTTATAAATAAACGCCAAACTATCAGACGGGTAGATAGAGCAGGGTTTTACTGCTTGCCTGAGCCTGTATAGGGATTTTTTATCGTGTATATGTCTATATATCTGTCTGACATAGGCTACTTCACAGACAATCCTTTGGATGTTTTTTCCCTATCATGGCCACTTTACCCTCTATACTCCCCTCTGGTCATGCTTCTTGTCATAGAGAGTTAATATATCCTTGTGCCCTTTTCATAGATACATGCACATGTACAGACCACACACATGCCCACGCCACCGCGCTTACAGACTGGCACCGGCCTTCATCCGCTTCACCGTGCTTCTCCAGCAGCGTAGCTCCCCACCTACATCTCTTCATGGAAAAGGTCACGGTGGCCACATGACCTGCTATTTGAAGAGGACCTGCTAGATACCCAAAGCAGGCCAAGCACAATCCAATTACACCCCAGGGAGATACGCCACATTTGCTGAACTCTGCTTGAGTGATATTCGGTTTCTCTTCGGGCACTTGTAAAGATCCACTTAAATGTTTATGATCAGCTGGGAACAAGAATCAACAGATGTCTGACAAGTTTCATACTTCTGCTCCCTTTGGAGTGTTACATCCGGGGGAGAGACAGCTCCGCTTTCATGTAAACTACGATTTCGAGTAAGAGACTGTTTCACCTTGTGGAGGAACAAATAAAAAGAGGGATGTTCTGTGCTCAGTCATTTGTCAAAAGGCAAGAGGTTGGCTGGTGGACCTCCAAGTTTGGTGTGGGGAGATTCAATTTAAGTAAATACACTTTAGCTGGAGGGCAACTGACATCAAAGAGGTGAAAGGTCAATCTTCATTGGGTGAATCGGTCAGCTACAAAGCATTCCATGTAGTCATACATACACCTTTTCTCTCTGTAGTGAACTGCCTACCAAGTGCTAGAAAATCCAGGCGAAAGATCCCCATCAGACCCCAGAGCCAAAGGTTACGTGTAACAAAGAGAGGATTTTGTCTCATAAACTGTCTATAAGTCCAAACATGGTCCTTTCTCAGTAACAGAAGACCAGAAGACTTTATTCAGTTAATAGCCTTAATTACTAACAGATAATCAGTGTTGCAAATCACTAAAATGTGCTCATTGTGCTTACATGTGGTTTTCAAATAGGGTTGCACACAAATAACTGCCTCACTTCAGTAAATAACATGCCATTTGTCAGTATAAAGATTTTTTGCATTGCCTAAATGCTCAAAAACAGCAATTAATAAAGATTTAGTAACGTCTCCAGAAAATTTCACAGTCACTGGATTCCAACTTCTATTTATTTTCCCAGCAATCAGGTATCCGACTGATCAATAAATCAGCTAATCGTTTATAAACTGATGGGATTAATTTGAGGTGAACTGGGTTGTTTCTTCAGTGTGCCCCCGTTGTCATGGACCGTCTCCTTCCTGATAACACATCTGGAATTAATCACTTGAACTCGGGGTTTTCTGAGTACACTCCACATCGCTGCCGCCGCCGCGGTCAAGACTACAGAAAAAACACGCTAGGCCGATCTATTAAAAGCATCTTCGAGTCAAGCTTTGGAAAACCCGCTCCAGGTGTCTTGTCCATACAAGGTCTGGAAACCGGACCTCGTTCAAACTCTTATCTTTTGACATTCACCAATAAGGCGACGGCGTGTCGCCTCGGCAGCATCGGCGAAGTGAAGTGCCACAGTACGCGAAAGCATCCAGAACACCTGATAATGTCGCTTATCAGAGCGGCTCATGAGATTAGATGCTGCCAGGCCCCCGAAACCTGCATACCTTGCCTGCAACAAGACCATGTTTGGTGAGCGGCGGTCCGCAGAAGACAAACATTAAGCATCGTCGAGCTTTCGTGTACACAGACGACGGCATGCGGGGTTGAGCAATGAAGCGGGCACGAGGAGCCGAGCTCGCTGCGGTGCTTTACCGGTGCGAATCAGTGATCCATTGAGTCACATACTACACTGCCCAAGAGGAGGGGCGGAGAGCTGCTGCTGCTCAGCATGTGAGAGTCATACCAGCAAGGCTGTTAAACTTTGGCTCTCTTGAGGTTATAGTTTATGGTTACCTCTGTGGTGCTGTTGCTGGCATTTTTATGCTTTCTGCATCAAGTGAAGGGACATTTGTGCAGACCAGACTTTCACGCAAACCCCCCCAAGACAAGTGAAACTAAGTCAAAGCGTGAATTAGTCTGAGTACATCCGCACGGGCCTGCAAAAAGCTTGAATATGTATCTGCGCTTGTGACAAACTCCCTGCTCCTCTGCATGCAACACACACCGTTCCACAAAAGATAAAGTGGTGCTGTCTGACCTTAACGTTAATTCACCCAAGTAAATGTAAGTCCCTGCCGGTCTGGATGGCTTCCAAACATTTCCAAAACCATTAGATCTCTCTGGCTATTAGTCTCCTTTTAAGGTCTCTGTCTGCCTGCCTTTTACACAACCTGCACCTCATCTCTGAGCTTATGGACATCACAGAATTTTTAATAGCTGGGTAGAAGTTTGAAGCCTTGTGTCTTTGGCGAACTACAGCTGCAGCTAACACAGCTTATTTCCTCGTAGACCTATCCTGCAGTTGAGATCTTTGAATAATCTGACGTCCTCATTTAACTGTTTGGTCTTACAAAAATGATCCGTAAGCGGCGTGACTGTAACCGAGTGTCACGAAAGCAAAAAGAAAAGAAGCAAATCCTCACATTTTGAAAGCTTTCGTGCTTTAATATGATCAGTCGCTCATGAGAATGAGCAACTAAACATTTCAGCTACAAAAAGCTTGTGTCGATAGTAACAGATCAAGTGCTTTTCTTGTGTTTTGCCCTATTTTGGTTTAATTATAGCTGTGTTGTGCTCAACTTAATTCAAAACAGGCAGGTGCTTAAGAAGGTGCTTTAGACAAAAAACTCAAGTATTTCTCTGGCGTCAGCTTCTGAAATGTGAGTATTTGCCACTTATGAGACTTTTAATTGGACATATTTGCAGTTTGTACAGTTAGATGGTCATACACAGACATCTTTTGGTGCTGAGTAGTCATCTTTCTTTTGTTGAATATGTTCATTTTACACGGAGTAGTTGTTTTTTATTAGATTCAATAACAAGAATACCCTCAGGGCCGTGTACTGGTTACAGAGCCCTACTTGACTGACGTGTTGTTAGTAAAAGGAGAAGGTGACACAAGCTTTAAACTCAAACTCCCTAACCTCAAGAAATCAGCTCTTTGGTCTTTACCTCATCTGTGTGGTGCTACAGCAGTTCCCCCGCATCCATAGCAACCTCAACAGTGGACCAAATATGGTATTACAGCAGGCTGGCTACATCTCACTATTCAGTTACAAAGTGTCTAACGCTACACTGAGACCTAATCAAATTGCTCCAAGAGAAATATCTGATATAATCTGATACACCTTCCTTACATCACTCGACTGCGGATGTGCAGAGCTCTGAAATAACAAGTCTGTCATTTGAAGAGAGATTCATCTGAGCCAAAGAAAATCGCCTCATGCAAGGAGAGCCGTTACAGGCTTATTTACCAAAGAGGAGATATTGTTGGGCCGGATTGTGCAATGTTTACAGAGGAGAAAGGGAAGAAATGAGGCTATTATAGAGATAGAGAGGAAAACATACTTTGAGAACACGTTAAATGGATTTCCACCAAATGTTTTTCTTTCTTTCTTTTTTTTGGGGGGGGGGTAAACAAAGCCATTCTGTTTGTGTTTAGATGTAATTAGAAGAGGCTATTCTTGCTCCACTGTAATGCAGTGGGCTCTCTGTTACAGCCTGCTATTACCTACATGTTGCAGCGGCAGTTGTTTCAACTTCAATTGCTCCCTCAGCTTCAGTGAAAACTAATTCGCCCTGGCTCTGAATTCCCTTTACTACTGCTTTCCAGTGCTGTGTGAAGTCTGGCTTTATTGTACAGTAAGACACAGCTAGCAATGCCGTAGCACAGCCAGGAAAAACACAATCCTGACTTCAAAGTTATTCGAGACTTGCTAGTTAGTGATTCATCAGTGCTTCGTGCCCTTCCCTGTTCTTGCTGCTGTTTTTAAATTAAAAAAAAAAAATGACGGCTAACTTCAACAAGGCTACAATACAATTTAAAGAAAAGTAGAGGAGAGACGTAAAAGTGAAGACAGGTGAAGAATTCAGTGCAATAACAGCGCATTACCTGCAGGAAACCGGTGATAGATGCTGTTATGAGCGAACCATACAGTCGGTCTAATAATGTAAACAGCAACACTGGAAACTTTTATGAGGTAAAACCAGATTACGGCACAGAAAACAAACAAACCAGCATACGAGCTACACCTTAATGAATACAGGAGTGGAGGAAAAGAAGCAGTCGCTGTTAGCATGACTCGGTTTTTATTAAGGATGTCATTACGGGTCAAGGAGCCACCCACAGTATCACAGACAGACGCTCGAGCACCTCGGGCTCGCATACGTACCTCCTCCTCGTGGTTGGTGAATTCACTCGGCTCGTTTTCTTTCTCGGGTTTGTTGTTATTCATTCTGAGCGGGACTCTTTCTCACTTTCACTCGGACGGCTCTTCTTTTCTTTCCTTGTTTCCCCCTCCTCCTCTTCTCTCGCTCTCTCTGAATCTGCTTCGCGCTGCGCTTCTTCTCCAGGACCCACAAATTCAAAGCACCCTCCAACAGTCCGCGCGCGAGCCCGCTGTCCCCCTACTGACCCGAACTTCCCACTAATTTGGCCACATCAATGATGACGGATAAACCTCATTAATTTTATATATATATATATGTACATATATATAATTACAATAATTCGCTGCGGCTGATGTTGCTGTTGAGTTGAATATTCCTCGGCATTCTCTGGAAAGCCTTACTTTTCGTCTTTTTTTAATTAGTATTATTTTTCCAGAGCCTCTTGCTGTTGCTGTTCCCCAAATGAAATACAGTAATGTTCACCGGACCGCGCCGCGAGCAAACTTCTCTACCCATCTCCTGCGTGCGGCAGGGGAGGGGAGGAAGAAAGGGAGGCGGAGAGCGGAGGGGAGGGAGGGGTTTGGTGTTGGTTGGGTGGGATGCACCCTCTGCTCGGCTTTATCAAGATTTATCAAGTGCTGCAGGAGCTTCAGTGGAAAATCTGTACCAATCACCCTTTGGACCACATGAATGTTATATCTGTCACCACAGCACATATTCTTATATGTCCTGGTTTTATCCTTTGTTTTGTTTTTCATCAGCTGCTCTGGGCCTTTATTACACGTGCATGTTCTTATAGTGTGTGTTTCTTATATATTTACTCAATGTCAGAGGTGTCAAACTCATTTTACATTGTGGACCACGTACAGCTAACTTTGATCTAAAGCTCCTCTTCCTGTCAGCCTATAGAAGTTTAACCACACATTTAACCCCACTTTTGTTTTAATAAAAGAAAAAGAAATATGTGAAAAAATAAAAATTACACAAAAGGTTCTGTTAGCTACGTAAGAAATGTGGTTATGTTTGTATTTATTTGTTTGTTTGTTTGTTTGTTTTTACTGTGAAAAAACATAGGAACTTGAACCAGATTGGAGTCTTTGGTGGATCTGTTCTGGCCCCTGGGCTTTATGTTTGACACATCTGCTGTATGTTTAAGTTGTGATATTTTATATGAAACCAATTAAGCATAAAGCCAGGAAAAAGTAGAACTATTCCCTTCAAATGAATCTAAATTGAAAAACTGATTTTCCTCACATTGTGTATAAAGAATATTTTTTTCAAAAGTCTTTCGTTTGGTAATGTCCAGACCTTTATTAGACCTCTTGAGAACATTCATAAACAAAGTATGGACACAGTTAAAAACACAGTCAAAGTATCTGGGGAAATCACAGACTGTATATAAAAGATGGCATCAAACACTGTGACATCACACTTTGGTTATGAAGCATAATCCTCCACTGCAAAACATGAACAAGGTTTACAAAATAGTCTTAATTTATTATTCAATATGAAGTGAAACGGGTGACTTAGCCTATAAACTCAGAGGTCAGAGCAGAAAGCTGTTTTCTGATAAACGTGTGTATGACAGGAAGTCTTTTTGCAACTACAGCTATCACCACCTGGCTTCTTTCAATAGAAAGCAGATTTAACTTTCTGCACTGGCTTCATTTGTCAGAGACAGAAGCTACATTCATGTTTATGGGTGCAGCCACGGGTTGTAAGGGATTAATCACATGGACACAGGTACTTGTTAATTAGTCCAAAAATAACATACAAAAGGCTGTACAATTAAGATAATCCACACTATCACTGGATAAATGTATAAAAAATGCTCCAAAGGCTCTAAACACTACAAACATGGACAAAAGGTCAAAAGGAGTTCATGGAGCCTGGCTGACACCTAGCAGCCTAGTCAACCACACACTTAACTTTAAAACGATGTAAACTGATCAAATGTATTTAAAAATTCAGTATCTGTACAGTTGTTATGTAGGGAAAATATGTTTTTTAAACTATGTGTTTAGTTTTGTAGTAAACTTGGGCCATTTGACTAGAAGTCTACAGGGACTGACTCACGTTTGAAATCAGCCTCAAGTGGACATTTGAGGAACTGCAATTTATGACTTTAAAATTTGACTTCAAGGTTGCTGTTGGGGATTAAATTCAGCTGAAATGATTCAGCACTCAGCAGTACTACTACATGCATGTTTATTGTTTTTCTCCCCCCCACACACATCTATACATGTGAGATGTTCTAGTCACTCACGGTGACCAACACTTTTAAGTCTCACTCACATTCGCACCTACAGGTGCTTTTAGGACTGCAAGATGAAAACTCATATAAAAATGAATCACCAAGGCTCAAAGCCAAAACTTTATTGCAGTGGGGAAACAGCACAAATCAGCACACTGCTGTGCCACTGAAAGTATACACGAGGCGTGTGAGATTGTGAGACAGTCTTTTATACTGAGTCTTTATATATTGGTACTCGACACATGAGCAGCCTTGTATAACCGTTAAACCCTGATCAGTAAGCAGCTATTACTCGTAGTATATTTTTCAAATGCGTCTTCATGTTGCCATATAGTTTTATGCACCATAGTTTCAAAGTCACTGATTTTACTGTATGTCTATAACCTGTTGACTTATTAACCAAGTTGCACTGCAAACATGGTGAGCATAAAGGCATGCCCACTCAGGAGTATTTCTCCCCTCTTGAAACGCAGAAGTCAGCAAAATTCATTGTCTGCAAAGCAGGAGTTACAGACAATTATCAACCTGACTGCTTAATAAATTTCACGTGGCTCTCAGTTCATCAGTTCAAGGCCTCGGAGGGCTTCTGCCGTTTCACCCGAACGGTTCTTCTCAGAGTTAGAGCCCGTCTCCGTGTGGATTTACAGTGAGCAGGTTGAAAACAAAAGAGGAACTGGAGATAACACCTGTAAAGTGCTCAAGATTGGAGCGTGATTAGTTGCGTCACTTCACGGTGAGCTCACTTATAACCTCAGGGTGCAGGGGTAAAAAACAACAACAACAAAACAGCTAAACCCTGGAGGTGTGGGAATAATGGAGAAATACTAAAAGTTAAAATATTAAAAATGTCACTGGTGTTGCCTGCTGTTGTCTACGGTGAGGGCTGCAGAACAGCCTTAAAAGCGGCGATCAGGTGACAAGGCAGCCTCGAATTGTTTTTACCGTTTCAAAACATTTATTTTGAGCAACTGCCTCACTTTGTATTCCGCCGTGAAAAGTTCAGGAGCTGACAGCAGCTCCGTCGTGGGGACTTTGACTATATGTTGCGTGACACTTATTGCACAGGACAGGAGCTCGCTTTTTTATGACAGCCTGCGCAGAAAAGAGAGAGAGTCTGTCTTTTTTTGCTGAACTTGCACCTCAAAGGCAACAAAAGAAGGAAAAAGCAGTCGTCGTGGATGGGTCGTACAGATTTCTGCTCTTTCCCCTCCCCGATCACGTCTGTATCAATTACGCCGCGTCTGAAGCGCGCGCGCCGAAGAAGGGACACGGCAGAGTCTTTTTATGCTGATGAGAAGCGGCTGATGGGAGAGGGAGGAGGGTCTCGGAGCCTTCGAAGCAGATAAAAATGGAAATGTTCCCCTTTGCTTCTCGACACCCCTGTATCAAAGCTTCCAGCCCGAGTCTGGGGAGCAAGGAGGGGGAGGAGAGGTAGGAAGGCGGAGGAGAGGATGGGATAGGAGTTGAGGCGGGGTGACGGAGAGAGCGGGGTGGGGGAGATGTCCCAGCTGTGTTTGACAGGTCTCAGGGCTGAGCTGTGTGGTCTGATGCTCGGAGAGGGAGGGTGCCCACCACCATAAAAGCACACACACACACACACATGCATATATAAAGACAGACAGACACGCTGAGGATGTGTGTGTGTGTGTGTGGGGGGGAAGGGGTGAAAGAGGAGCCGGCAGGAGACAGACTGGTCACGGTGTCCTGGGTAACATGTCAGCAAGCTTTGACATGGTCCAGCCCAACATGAAGATATCTCTGTGTTATCTAAGGGGCTGCTGGGTTAGCAAAAAGCAACAATGTCAGGCAGGCTGCTCAGAGAAGCTTTGTTTCTTTGAGAGTTGATAAAAACAGAAATAGCGTGCATAAATCTTGTTAAAGAGTCGGGGGAAGAAGGTTAGGAGTAATACTTGAAAGCTACAATTGGGAGCCGGTAAAGTTGGATCAGCATAAACATCATCTAACCCAGCTCTGTTTGAACCTGAAAAAAAAAAACAGGCACCTACTAATAACTCAGTTCTTACCTTATTATATTGGTTTGATATTTCACCACCTTCCCTGAAGTTCTTTTAAAAGAGCCCTGCTGGGGAATTTCCTCAGAATCAGGTCTCAACAATGTCCGAAGACTTCTCGGCTCACATGTAAAACACAACAGGAGACTACTGAAAGCACTCGAGTTTGGTTTAGCTGTCTGAGAGGGCTTCAGGAATCAGACTTCACACAGATTTTGTACTAGGGACCTGGCAACACAATGTGTGTCATTTGTGCCTTCCTATACATGCATCTCCACTGGGAAATGTCTGGGAAAGCTGAGGCCAGGGATGCATGTGTGAAAACAGCTGGCGGCTCTTGTGGAAGTGAAAATGGAAAGGCATTTTTGTAGCACTTCCCCAGTCTTACCGACCACTTGAAAGCGCTTGACTACGCCTTTCAGTACAGCCCGTAATTGTTTCATTCTTATTTTATTATTCCAAACAAAAAGTGAAAGTAAGAAATTTGTTGCTGCACTGCTGCCAGATCATTAGCACGTAATAGCCCAATATGTAACTCTTATAACATAAAGTGTAATTTTTACACTCTTTTTTTTGTTAAACAGATCAAGAACACGAGCCTTTGCATAATAACTATTTGTCTTTAGAGATCAGCAGTTACCTTTTCTCTGAGCCAGACCAGCTGTTTCTTTACTGTTTCCACACTTTATGCAAGGCTACAAGCTGAAACTGAAGCTTAAAAATTTTCCCAGTATCCTCCCATTGTTTCCCAATATGTCAAAGCACTGCTTCAAGAACCAGAGAACTTTTCTGTAACAAGCTAATCAACAACCAAAAGCAGGAGTATTGAGACACAGATTATCTAGTACCTTCTTCTGGATCAGTGACTCATGGCTAAAATGCCAGCTTGATATTAAGCCCAAAACAAAAATCTATCATGACACATCGCCGATGTATTGACCAGCGGTGGATCCCTGAGGGAGGACTCCCGTGGATCTTGCAGTCCGCTCAGTGAGCACTGCAGTCAGATGACTCAACAATGTCTTGCTTTGCCTGTAACTCTTCCACACCCTTTCTTTGCATTCCAGCAAACTCCTTACAAATCAACAGTTAGTATCTTTATCCTGTATTACCAAAAGAAAAAAAAATCAGAGGATGAACAATGTTGCTAGATGTCAACTGTAAAAACTGTCTGTAAACCTAGTAGATCAGTGTTTGGCAGGGCAATGCACTTCACCCCTTTGAGTGATGTGGGATAAGTGGCTCTCATTGGGCTTGGAGCCAGGTCATTCCATTCCTTGGACTTACTGATACAGAGTGTTCCTCCCTTATTCTCGCTGCCCTTTGATCTTCCTCTAAGATCACTAATGAGCAATTTGTGGTCAGATTGACCCGCTCTAATTGGGCTAGAGAGGTTTGGTGCTTTGTTTCAGTTTGATCAGTCCTTTTCGCTCTAATTAATTACCCCCACCTCCGCGCCACAAAAAAATCACACTAAGTGACAATACCAGTAATTTTTTTAAAGCTTTTTTTAATGGGCGAGCTTGTTCTCTTTCCTTTCTGTCCTTTCAAGTCGTTGTGCTCAGAGATCGCTGCCTTCAGAGACAACATTTTGCTGCAATAAAGCCTTCTCTATTTTTTACCAAGCCACTGAAGCCTTTTTTAAGCAGTGTCTTTTCAGCTATGCCTTTGCCTCTGGGCAGCCTCTGTGCATACTTATTAAATGTGCATACTGTGTTAGCTTGTAAAGTATGTTTTGATCAGTTTTCCCTGATAGCCAGAATCTGTAACTATTACGTCCATGTTGTACAGATCCTGTCACCCGCCATATCATGAAAGGAACATAAAACACAGAAGTCAGTATGGCTGACTACAAAGCCAGAAAAAAATTAGAAGACAAACATTTCCTTAACAGTGTGGACAAAAGGAGGGGATGCCTGACTAAGTTCCTGGAAATCTACTAAGAATAGAAAAAAAATAAAAAACATTTTGTGCTCTCTTTTCTACAATGAGATTCAGTTTTACTGTGGAGATACTGTAGCTTTTCTAAGACTTTAAGCCACGACATATCATGGGAAACATTATTTTAATCAGGGTGACCAACCGTCCTCTTTTCCCCGGACATGTCCACTTTTCACGTTCTGTCCGGGGCGTCGGGGGGGATTTTCGAGATTAATAAAAATGTTTCCTGTATTCCGACAGAGGACCCATGTGTGAGGAATGCAGTAGTTGCTCAAATATTGGTGATAAACCAAATAATTGTGCTGCTTAATTAGCTTTATTTAATTTAGCTTAGTGGTAGAAAAAAACTTAAGCAACTTGCAGAAAACAATGATTACCGTTTCGTTTTGTTTCGAGAATCCGTGTTAGCTTGAAAAGTTTATTCACGGTTACATTAATATTTCAACAGTATTAACAATATTGAAGTTGGACTGAACATAGCTTCATCATATATTGTTGTGCCACGTTTATCACCTAAGATTAGACTTTAGGGTCAATGTGAACCACAAGTCTAGCCCATAAATGTGCCTAACCTGACTCATCAAAATACCTTTCTGTCTTTATGTAATGGACCTGCAGTTGTGTGAAGATAAAACATCCTAAGCAAGAAGGCACAAACTTTTGTCAATAGACACTACCATAAACCTTAGTGGTTCGCTGGGCAGAGGACGGGTTAAGTAGAGAGCAAGGCATTGTGTCAATTCCCAACTGTTGACATAAGACATTGTAATGGACTCTGATGTTCCCTTTGAATGTTTTTGAGTGGTCCTAAAATGTCTTGGGACAACTACTCTTCTGTTGTATAGCAGAAGTAATAAAAGGTTAAAATAAAACCAGGGCCCTAAAGCCTTTCTCATTCCTACTGCCTTTAATCATTACTGAACAATGTGCAGGTTTAAAAAAAAGTAATTTTGTCACGGTCCGGGGCAGCGGCCGTGTGGAGAGTGGAAGGAGGACCCAAAACGCAGCACTTATTCAGGTGTGAGGGTGATTTATTGATAATATCAAACACAAAGTGGAGATGGCAAACAGAACTAAGGACGAACTAAACTGGGATAAACTACACAGAGGAGTGGCAAACCTGAACATGAAGGGAGAACAGCAGGGAGAGCACGCAGAGGATTACACCAGGTATGAACACAGACGACGCGACGAGGAGCAGAGGAAATCACACACTATAAGTACACGAAGAGACACTGGGAAATCACACACAGGTGGGGGAAACAGCTGGACTTGATTAACCTGACGAGACAGGGGAACACTAACACCAGGGACCAACAGAGGGAGCACAAACCCAGAACCCAGTGTCTAAAATCCCAAACACAAACCATCCCAAAACAGCCATGAATAATAATGCAAGTAATAACAATAAAGAACATAAACATAAAGTCACTGAGTCATGGTCGCAGGACCATGACAGTACCCCCCCCTCAAGGGCTGGCCCCCGACAGCCACAGAAACACACCACCAGATCCGGGCGGGCGGCAGGGGGCCCAGGACGGAGGGACCGGGCCAAGACCAAAGACGGAGGCCCCAGAGTCCCAAACAAATGTTCACAAAAAAAAACTCACAGGGGAGCAGAGTCCAAAACACAGTTCAGGCGGCCGGCCAGGGGCCCGATAACACAGGAGGCCAGGATGGGACAGTTCAGGAGGCCGGCCACGAAGAAGGCCGTGGAGGCGCACAAAAGGTTCAGGAGGCCGGCGGTGCGGAAGGCAACGGCGGCCACTCAGGCGAAGAGGGTCCGGGGGCCGGCCGTGCGGAAGGCAACGGCGGCCACTCAGGCGAAGAGGGTCCGGGGGCCGGCCGTGCGGAAGGCAACGGCGGCCGCTCAGGCGACGGCGCCCGGCCAGTAGCCTAGCCAGCGGTCTAGAAAACGGCCGTTTAGGTCCAGACCCAAACGAGGCTGGGCCAGGCGAGGCTGAAGGCACGGAAGGCGGAGCTGCAGCGGGCGAAGATGCCGAAGACGCTGCTGCAGGCGATGGTGCGGATGCCGAAGACGCTGCTGCAGACGAAGATGCAGACACGAAGGCTGGACCAGACGAAGATGCAGACACGAAGGCTGGACCAGACGAGGATGCAGACACGAAGGCTGGACCAGACGAGGATGCAGACACGAAGGCTGGACCAGACGAGGATGCAGACACGAAAGCTGGGCCGGGCGAGGACGAAGCTGTAGCCGAAGCCGGGCTGGCCGAGGCTGAAGCAGAAGCTGAAGCTGGACCGGGCGAGGATGAAGCTGGACCGGGCGTGGATGAAGCTGGACCAGGCGAAGCTGACGCTGGAGCTGAAGCTGGGCCAGGCGAGGATGAAGCCGAAGCTGGGCCAGGCGAGGATGAAGCTGAAACCGGGCCAGGCGAGGATGAAACCGGGCCAGGCGTGGATGAAACCGGGCCAGGCGTGGATGAAACCGGGCCAGGCGTGGATGAAACCGGGCCAGGCGTGGATGAAGCTGGACCAGGCGTGGATGAAGCCGGGCCAGGCGATGATGAAGCTGTAGCTGAAGCTGGGCCAGGTGAGGATGAAGCTGGACCAGAATCAGGCGAGGCTGAAGCGTCAGGCTGAGGCGTGGCAGTAGCAGGTGGTAGCGCTGCAGGTGATGGTACTGCAGGAGGCGGCGCTGCAGCCACAGGTGGAGAAGCAGCCGCAGGTGGAGAAGCAGCCGCAGGTGGAGAAGCAGCCGCAGGTGGCCGGACGGGATCCTCGGGCCCCCCAGCCGACGTGGCAGCAGGTGTGGCATGAGGCTGGACGAGCTCCTCGGGCCCCCCAGCCGAAGAAGCAGGAGGCCGGACGGGATCCTCGGGCCCCCCAGCCGACGTGGCAGTCAGTGTGGCATGAGGCTGGACGGGCTCCTCGGGCCCCCCAGCAGGCGAAGCAGGAGGCTGGACGGGCTCCTCGGGCCCCCCAGCAGGCAAAGCAGGAGGCTGGACGGGCTCCTCGGGCCCCCCAGCAGGCAAAGCAGGAGGCTGGACGGGTTCCTCGGGCCCCCCAGCGAAAACAGCCGCAGAACCAGTGGGCACCGCAGCCCCCGGCACACACGAAACAAGACCAGTAGGCACGCGGGCCTCCGGCACACATGAAACAAAACCAGTAGGCACGCGGGCCTCTGGCACATGTGAAACAAAACCAGTAGGCACGCGGGCCTCTGGCACACATGAAACAAAACTAGTAGGCACGTGGGCCTCTGGCACATTTGAAACAAAACCAGTAGGCACGTGGGCCTCTGGCACACATGAAACAAAACTAGTAGGCACGTGGGCCTCTGGCACATTTGAAACAAAACTAGTAGGCACGTGGGCCTCTGGCACATTTGAAACAAAACCAGTAGGCACGTGGGCCTCTGGCACATGTGAAACAAAACCAGTAGGCACGTGGGCCTCTGGCACACATAAGGAGGGCTGCAGCTGCGCAGAGCACTGACCCTGCTCAGGCAGTGACAGCCCGGTGCAGTTCACGGCTGGCATCTTGGCCACCAGGGGTCCAGAGTAAGCTGAGGGTAGTAACCCCGCCTCTGGGGAAGCCCCGGAGTGAGTAACAGTCACTAATGTTGCCAGCTGTTGAGGAACAGGTCCGTAATGTAACAGTTCATCTCCCTGCCTAGAAACAGCGGTGGAAAAACAGTGTGAAAACTGTGGTTCAGCTATTACCGGAACCGTGGGTTGTAGTGATGCTAGCGGTGATGGTGGCGGCTGAGTGGCTAACTGGAGCGGCGGCAGAACAGGCAATTGCGCCCCCAGGGAGGCTAACGGCTGAGCTACTGACTGGGGAGCTTGTGGCCGAGCACTGAACTGAGCCGGAGAATGGCGATAAAGTCCTGGCTCAGAAGGGGTGGCAGAGACACAGTCTGTTAGTCTTGCAGAGGGTCTGTACACGCCCACTTGGGAAGGATCAGTCACCACGAAGGTGGGTAAGCGATCCATACAGTCTCCCATCCCGCTCTGAATAGCCCCAGAAAACAGAGTCCCGGAATCTGGGGAAGCCAGAACATGTCGCTCGCTCACCGCCTCGGGCTGCTCGAAAGTAAAAGCAGACGGGGGGTGAAGTCCGAGGTCCAAAAGGAGTAACTCCCGCTCCCACGAACAAAGCGAGCCCAGAAGCCATGGGAGACCGGTCACCAGACGCTGTAGCCGCCTCTCTATAGCGCGCTGGGACGTGCCACCCGGGTTTTCCAGCCACCGTCGATGAGCTCCTGTGTGGCATCGATGAGATTTTCCCGTAGCTCCCTGGACGGGTTAAGCGCTGCTGGGTCCATCTTGTGGTCGCGTCGTACTGTCACGGTCCGGGGCAGCGGCCGTGTGGAGAGTGGAAGGAGGACCCAAAACGCAGCACTTATTCAGGTGTGAGGGTGATTTATTGATAATATCAAACACAAAGTGGAGATGGCAAACAGAACTAAGGACGAACTAAACTGGGATAAACTACACAGAGGAGTGGCAAACCTGAACATGAAGGGAGAACAGCAGGGAGAACAGCAGGGAGAGCACGCAGAGGATTACACCAGGTATGAACACAGACGACGCGACGAGGAGCAGAGGAAATCACACACTATAAGTACACGAAGAGACACTGGGAAATCACACACAGGTGGGGGAAACAGCTGGACCTGATTAACCTGACGAGACAGGGGAACACTAACACCAGGGACCAACAGAGGGAGCACAAACCCAGAACCCAGTGTCTAAAATCCCAAACACAAACCATCCCAAAACAGCCATGAATAATAATGCAAGTAATAACAATAAAGAACATAAACATAAAGTCACTGAGTCATGGTCGCAGGACCATGACAAATTTGCTTTCTGCAGGTTGCTTTGACCAGCCGAATTACTTGGCACGTATGTTACATTGGCCTTTGCTTAAAGTGGATATAAATTATGTATGTATGGTCATTGTCATTTTTGCTCCATTTCGTTCTTGTTCTTTGATTCTTATTCTTGTGAAGTCACCATTTTAAGCTATCGTGATGATATATTTTTTTAATGAAATATTGATTTGCAGTGCAGAAAAAACATGTTCTTAAAAACTGTATTTTGAGTACAATATTTAAATTTATACAGGGGAACATCTGCGTTGAGGATGCTGAGCTTCATTTATTTATTTCACGCATTCTTGTCTTTTGTCCATTAAGTCCTTATTTCAGTGCCATATATGCACATATAAAATGGAAAAATGTAGAATTCATTTATGTAAATGGTAACATTACCATGCGAACAGGCCGGTGCTCAGGAGAGGCAAGGGCAATGGATGAGAGAAGGAGGGAGATGGAGAAACAGACAAATATTCTGTGGCAAATGGAAGCATTTAGTGCAACATTCACCTCAAAAGGTCCTGTCATCTTAATCTCAAGAACTGTCACCATTGGTGGGCAGAGTAAAAGACCTCGCCCAAGCTGGTAAACATGCTATGACTGAGTGCTTCCAGACCAAGAAGCATCACTTTTCTTGGCCTGCAATCAGAGGGTTTAACCTGGGACTTCATGATTCAGTTCTGAATCCTCTTGAAGTGTTGACCTATTTGTAAAAAACAGAAAACAAAACCCAGGAAACTTAATTAATAACCTGGAAATCTGCACCACTCGCTCATCCATCTCACAAGGTCTGGGGTCTAGCAAGCTTTATTCATCAAGATTGAGGTTGTAGGTTTTAAATAAACCTTCTAATTAGAATAATATAAAAAAATAAAATAATAAAATTGCACTTATCAACACTGAAGCAGTATTTTTTTGGATAGTCTGTATTACACAGTAAGCCTTAATATTAATCAGACGACATCATTAAATATCCAAAAATGCTCCAACAGCACAAACAAAGTGCAAAGGTCCAAATACGTGACTCATCGGTTCCAGTTTCGCATCAGGGTGTGAGAGTCGGTTCTCATTCCCAGTGTGTAACATACCGACAATTTGTCACATCCCGAGGCGTCTCATAGTAAGGTATCCTTCTGCGTCCTTATGAAACGCGCCAGATTGTGGATGGAATTCAATAGAATGACGCTCCTGGCAGTAACAAAAGTTTTTGTATTCCAGCACTAACCCTAAATTTATCCCTAACCTTAACCACAAGCTTAATCATATTAGATAGTGTTTTCCAAAGTGATTCATGATGAGAAAGTAAAATAAATGTACATGTCTAGATTAATTCCAAACTGTTCTCATGTTTCCGAAGACGTAACATACTGATAATTTTTCACAAGTGTCCATCACAGCCACTGTCTGTTCTTTTCGTACTTCTGTTTTCTGATGTTTGATGTTGTTTTCACACTTTTGCCATTTCTGGTAAACTTCATTGACACATTCCCTTCCCTGCTTTGGTCTACTTGTCAACCAATCAGCATTGGACTGATGCACCCACATGGAGCATGCTATTGGGATTTCAGAGGACTGCATGTAAGCACGTTTACATTGGTTGAAAAATCCTATGTGTAGCCTCTCAGCTAGCATGGGTAAGTTAGCCAGTAAGCAATTAAGTATGCAGACTGACGCAGGTAAGTATACTCCAGTGGTACATTACATAGAACAAGGTTAACATTATTTCTTTAACTTGGCATGTCTATAATGAGGTACCACCAATGTTCCCTCTAAGCTGCGCGTGTGCGCAATTACGCAGGCACGGTCTCTGCGCACAGAAAATCTGCGTTGCGCACAAAAAAGAAAAAATCTAATCTGAATTGAAATTAAAATGAATACTTTAACAATTCTGTTTTGCAGTGTTAGTCTCTGACTGGCTGCTGCCGTATGGGATTAGAACGATGCCACCATATCCGATAGTCCAGCCAATGATTCACATTCGTATATACGCAGCTAATCAACGTCGACAGGCTATGACAGCGGTGTTTTGAGATGTGAGAGATTTGAGATGTTTAGTGCAAATCTTGTGTACTTAGTGTGTAGTGTAGTCAATAGTTTTGTTGTGTGTCAGAACAATGAGGCGACAACTGAATGTTACAGGTGTTACAGGAGCGATACATCCTGTTGTCAGGCCTGCAGGTATCAGGCTGTTGTTCTCCTTCATCTCATAGTGGACAGAAAGTATTTTTTGGAGTGGCACAAATAATTTGTGTGGCAGAAAATTTGATGCAGAAGAGCTGATTGTTCTGTAAATAGTTTGAAATGTTTATTTTAAAAATGCCTTGGCTGCATTTTTAGGTAAACAGCTGCAAAAAACTTTGTTGTTTGCATAACTTGGATACTTTTTTGAAGAAGTAACTATATAATTAAATTGCCCAACATTGGTCATTATATACTGTATTTTGCAGACACAGAGTTACAGGACTCTCTCCCAGACCACAGACTCATAATACAAGTCAGAGCTTTATATATATATATATATATATATATATATATATATATATATATATATAAAGAAAGAAAGAAAGAAAGAAAGAAAGAAAGAAAGAAAGAAAGTTGTGTTTTCAAAATTGGAGTTCAAGTTATTGTTTACTTACAATAGTGTTAACATGCCACACAGGTCATGAACAATTTTTTTTTAAAATTTTCATTGTATGTGGGCTAAAGCAGTTAATTAAAAGTAGTCTAACATAAATGTAAATGCTGTAATTGGATTATTTTAATAAACCAGGTAACTTAGATGGATTTGATGCTGGCGTGACCACAGTGCACACGTCTGCTGTTGCTCACAGTGGTCCAAGGGACCGCTCAGGGAGTTTGTGTGTTCGCTCAGACACATGAAAAATTAGAGGGAACATTGGTTACCACTACTACTACCATGACCTACCACTACTTTCATCCCACATATACTACTAAAACTAAGCTAACTTTGGCCATGTTAGCTTAGTTGGCCTGCTAGCTTATGAGAGCTTTAATTAAAGCTATTTTCTGCAGTGCCAATCATATAAAATAATTTTACAATCACACATTTAGAAAAACATGCTTTCAAGCACATGCTGCATTGTCTGTAAATATCTTTATGTTTACTGCATTACTTGGATCTAAATGTCTCCCAAGTAAAAGTGTAGGTGTAAGCTAGCAAGCTGTGTGGTTGTAATGGCTTGCTGGTACACTGAATGGAAGTGATCCATTTATCATTCCACCAGTGCTTTCCCTGCTGTAAAGTCAAAATGTTTGCCAAGCAAAAAAGTCTCTTGGCATTAGGTGCGCATACTGAAGTGACAGTCAATAATGGTTAACCAGCATCAAGCAACACCTGCCACTGGAAAGTGGCTCAATGAATACCAGCAACATACCACCCGAGAGCAGCAGGGAATGTGACATATGCCACTGAACCAGGAGTGGCATACCACTCCACACTTTTCAACAAGGGTGTCACTTGGTGTTTAGTCATAAAATAAAGTGCTGTATGTACTGAAACCGCGCAGCCACAGTAATTCAGATTTGACCAAAAGTGCTGCACTAACCGAGTGACGCTGTAAGCCACAGAGCCAGGCAGCTAACACGGCAAAAAAGGCATGACATCCAGAGGTTGTGGGTCCCCTTGTGATGAAATTAATTATTTCTGTGGGACTGCAATGGAAATCACTGCGGCCTATAGGTCACATTTCACTTTTCGAAGGTGGACCGGACCTGGATGCAAAGGTCAGCTGTCAGAAAGCTTTTATGTCCTCCAAAAGCAACTGGTGGCCTGTTTGAACATGACGGACTACAGTGGATTAGACCAAGACTCTCTGACTCTGACTGCAAGTGCTGCTGAAAGCACCATAATAGCTCATTAAAGAGCAAGAAAACACATTCTCTCACCCTTTTTTTCATACCAATAGTTACATGTTTCCAAACGGTGCTGGCTCACATTGTTTTCCAGCAGCCTGCTCAGTATCCAGCACTGTTTTCCCATCTAAGATCTCATACTTCTCTTTGTTTAAGATAAGACATTATGGAGTGTTCAAAGAATGCTGCATATTGTAGCTAAAGCCAAATAAAGACTTGAGATTTAAAAAAAGAAAAAAGTGAATACCACTGCAATCTAGAGCAGCCCGCTTTAACAAATAAGTGGAAGCTGGATAATTCAGTTTCAGAACTGTACAGTAAGGGAGGGGTATAAATAACTGCTTCCAAATATAGCACAATATTTGAACTTCCCCTCACATTCCTGCTATGAGCTGCTATCACCATGGCCATTTTGCCTGCGTAAAGAACCCACTGCAGATTAAAGGCCACACCAGCCCCCCATGAGGTGTTTGTCACTCTCCACATCCGTGCAACTGTGCGCAGCATCTGTCTTCCTTGTCACATTAAAGTAAACTGACCGCTTCAGCAACACCCCAAAATAAAAATGAGGGTAGTGGAAAAAAAAAAAAAGAAAGCTGAAGAAGTGAGAACAGAAAAGAGCCTAGACGTGGCCCCGGCTGCACTCCGTTGTTGAAGTAATTAGCCCCCTGGTTGACGTGCACTCCTCGTGGGACTCCACCGTGACATGTTCAAATGAGTATTGGCAGTGTGCGACACCAGCTGTGGGCCTCCTGCAGGGAGCCGCTGTAGCATGCACTGAGCACGACACCAGCCCTTTAGACTCCGAAGAGCATGAGCAGTGGCCTTGAGCTTGTTTTACAGCTAAAGGAAGCAACTGTAAACTGTGACTTCTGAACTTTTTATGTCAGGTGATTCAGGCGGTGATGCTCTACTGACTGTCCACCAAACACACACACACATTCAAATCTGTGTCTGTGCTACAGATGGGCTCAGCAACTCTAAAAGGGGGCTTAGACACGATGAGGGGAGGGCAGCCAGGCATTAATCAGACCCATTCTGCAGCAGAAATTGAACCACACCCGCTCTGTGTGGAATTCCCACTCTACCCACCCACAGCACCAATTTGGTAACCCCTGGTGGGAGGACACATGACTGGCAACACCAACATATCCAAGAAAGGGGGCTGCCACACCCATCCTTATCTTTTCAAGGCCTCACTTTTGCTCAGTGATCGCATTTATTAAATCATAAACGAGTCACAGCCAAATCACGCTTCATTTGAAAGGATTATATTTAACCACACACAAACTCGATCGTGTGAGTATTATTTCTAGAACACACACAAAAAAGATATTTTTAGTCGTGTTATTTAAGAACGCTGCTTTAATTGGATATTTTGCATCGCCTGATGAAACAAAGGCTTCGTAGCCAAGAGCTGCTCAACAGTTCCTCCTAGTGGTCGAATAATATTATTTAAAAAACTGAGCTTGAAAGGAAACCTATTTGAATCTTTACTGCATTATTTATGCCATTTTATTGGAACATTTATAAACATAGATGAGACACATTAGCATAAACAGACATGATAAATTTGAGATTTCAGGTCCAAAGTAGATCATAAATAGTCACAATATTGATCTAAAAAGCGAAAGTGCACGTGGTTGTTTTCGTTGGATCCGTGAAGACGGGCATGGAGAATCAGAATCAGACAGCGAAATGCTGAAGTGTAAGATAAGTACACATGAATTCAAGTGAAGTGCACGAGTAAGGTGTCTGTGTGTGGAGGTGCTTGGGACTGCAGGAGGTTTCAGTCCTCTGGATTCTCATTAGTTTCTTACAGGCGTGCCGTTTCCTTTCACCGTTTTCTTCAGGTGGTGGTAGTTGGGCAGGATCTTCATGAGGAAGTCCAGCTGCAGAGTCTGAGGCTATGTGATTAAAAAATAAATTAAAAATCATCCCAGGTTATTACAAATGTGCCTACAAGCCAGCAGAACCTGGAGGATCGCAGACAAGCATCAGCGTGAAGCACTGACCTGTGGCTTTTCACTCTGCACACGCCTGATGCAGTTTGATCCGTAGACGACTGTGTTCTCCGGCACGACCTCGCACGTGTTGATTTGACAGCACGCGCCGACGATGCAGCCGCTGGTCAGGATCACGTTTCTCCCGAGATCAGCTGGGAATGAACATTACAAAAACACACTGTCAAAAATATGAAAACTGGGCTCACTGTAAAACCATATTTACATGTGAGTTTTAGTGGTTTTTGTAGATTTAAGTAAAGACATGTGAACAAACAATGTGTCTTTGTGACAGGCTGCTAGTAACATAGTACCTAATGATGCGTTGTTGCAATCTTTGCTAGGTTTTCCATTATGTGTTGTGACACTGTCAAATACAAAGTTCATCTCTGAGCAAAGTGACTTTCTGCTTGAATGATTTATAGGTTGGTAGTGAGTGGCTTTAAAAGACAAACGAAAATGGTTAGGTACAAGGACTGGACTGGAAATGGGTGAAAAGGCAGCCAGTATCCAAAGAGAAATTTTAAAAGACCTTCAGAAAGCCTGGAGAATTATTGCTCAAGAGCACTTTAAAACATTGTAAGAAAGTCTGGATCCTTGGAAGCAAAATATCAAGAACTCAGGGCGGGGTCAAGACTCAAGTTTTTTCTAATGTTAATGCAGTACTTACCCTTGGACTCAATCACATTGTTGTCTCCAATTTTCAAAGCTTGAGAGACTGTGTCAGACTTGTCAAGGACTTCAACCAGTACATCAGGGGAATGAAACAACTGATATGTAATCAAAAGATATTGCATACTGACTTATATTGCTGTTTTCATACGTGCTTTCCCTTATTTTCTGTCATATATATTGTTACAGTTGTGAGTAAACATGGACAAATACTAAATACTAAAGTCAGCGTATGTACAAGTAATCCCTGTGACCACTGAACTCGTTTTCTACTCTGTACAATGTCATAGCGAATGGATAGCTCAAAAATAGTCATCTCAGGCACACAGCTCTAGCTGTGACCACAGAAGCTCCACCCACCAGCCATTCAATCCTTCTGTTTGATAGGGACAGCCAATCACAAGGAAGTTGTCTTAATATGATGGTTCTTAAAATTTTTCCACAATGTCCGCTTCGGAAGCCAAAAGTTTGATTTTTTTTTAGGTTTTTTGTTTTGTTTTGTTTTTTTACAATAAACAATAAAATAACAAAGATCCAAGATAAGTTTGAATGTGATGTGATGCAGTATGTTAAAAACTAGCCAAAAATGCATACCAAGGATCCCAGCTGAGCACAATTACAAAGAAGCGATGACACAGTGATGAATAATCAGACTTTCCCATATTTGAAATGTTTGTTATCTTAACTTCACTGTCTTCAAACATTCTCAAAACTATGTCAAAAAGAAAGTTGTTTATTTAACAGTTTGTGGGGCATAAACTGCAACTAAACATGGCACTACTTTGTCCTAAACCTCTCGGGCGTGAGAGGAAAATCCCTGCTCAGCACAGGGGTGCGACTCGGCCAGTCAGCCAACAAAAATTGCTCCCTTTGGCACTGCTGGTAACTTTTCCGTCTTTAGCCTGAGGCGATGACGCTGTGTGAGTTGTGATCATTGGTTTCCTGTAAACCTGGTGGAGTTTTTAATCAGAGATTTAATCATTTACGAATGTGCTGCTATGACTGAGTATTTTTCTACTAAATCACCGTCTTTCAAAGAATTGCCACAGTTTGACATATTCGAGTTAAAAATTCATAAAAAATAAACAAAGAGAAATTGATTAAAACTGCTTATTGGCATGGTAACCTACATGTTTTTAAATTACCGGAAGCAAAACCGTTTTCACACGCTGTGCCAAAAAAAGAAAGAAAAAAAAAAACTGGCCTCCTATTTCTTAACTAACCCTTCATAAAACAGTTCATGTCACATTCAAATCATGTCCTCCAAATCAAATGAGTCTCTCACAAGGAGGCCTGCACCACATGTTTGAAAACAGCTGGGTTGAGTGGATGAATTTAGAGGCAGCACAGTTACTTTTAGAATAGTTACTAGAACAGTTACTTTTTAGAATATAATAGGAGTGTGGAGTAGATAGAAATGAGCATTAAGGAATTGCACTGTACTGTATGTATATAGTATGTGATGAGCAAGTCAAAGCCTGTTAGTGCTCTCTGGTGGACAAACTCTATATGGACAACAATATTCCCAAATGAGAAAAAGCATTTAACTTATAAAGCAACAACAACAAAATGTAAACGATAATTTAAAAAAATAATAATAATACAAAAATCAGGATTGTATATATTTATTTAATAGGCTAATAATTATAGAGGGCCACGAGTGCCAAAATGAATCAAACAAATACATCATTAAATGTGTCATTAAATCATTAAATTGGAAACAAACACAAATAATTAATTAAATGTATTATATTAATTGATATATGATTAATGATTCATGTATTTAATTAATTATTAATTTCCATTTTAATTAATTAACCACACATTTAATTAAATGATTCATTACGTATTTATTTAATTATTTTTGGCATCCGTGGGCCTACATAAATAATGGCTATTGTTACAGCAAAGGATACCACATCCAACTTCAAACACATTGTTAGTCCCGATTGTCATGGCCTTTGGCTCGACTCCCTCCGAGTCTGGCATTATATTCTCTGGATAACTATTAAGAGACATTAAAGGGATGTAAGCGTGCATGAAAATGATCACTCAGGAAAAAATAAATTTAAAAAAATAAAAATAAAAGCGAATAAATAAATAAATAAATAAATAAATAAATAAATAAATAAATAAATAAATAAATAAATAAAAGTCACACATCACCTATGGGTTACCTGTTAATGATAAGCGCCTGCTCCTCTATTAGATTCCCCTCTCCGATGATTATAGGCCCTGCTTCTGCTATGATCCGCGCTTTTGGGTGGACCACTGTTCTAGCGCCTGTGAATGAAGAAGAACTGGATTTACATGGAGCTTAAAGCAGCAGCTGTAGATTTCTTTATTCTTTCTTTTTATTTTGAAGGTAGTAATAATATAAAAGACTCACCGATAGTCACATCTCCTCTTATTTCGCTTTCAACACACACAACGGCTCCAGCGGCGATTTTAGCACTGCAGGAAAACACGCACAGACACACACAGATATACCGAGATCATCATTCAAATAAACGAGGACTACACGACAGCGAGAATAAGCAGCACATATAGATCATCGCCTGGCTGCTACAGTGTCAGCCAGTGCAATACATGGAGAATATGATTGAACATTTTAATTTCCTGACATCTGTCATTGCTTCAAAATACGCCACGCACGGTGCAGTGCAGGTTGGAAAGCAGGGGGGTCTACCTTTTCTGTGCCATTAGTTGCTTAGCGTCGGACATCTTCGTGATGAAGAATGAATTGATCCACGGTCGATTATTTATCCTTCAACTGGGGAGCTCTTGGGTTGATTGCATCTGTCTGGCTGGAACATCGTTTCCCCCCTCTGCTGGGACTCCAACGCTAAAAACGAGGTGCACGAAGTGCAGATTGCAACTTAAGCGACGCACAGTCTAAATTATCTGTGATTTCAAGCCCAGTTTAATGAGCACCAGAAGTTTGTTTGTGTTTTTACACACTCACGCTGACATAAAGATCGCCTCCTTTTTGCTGCACTGTCGGTGTGCCTCCTGCAGGGTGCAACAATCACCAACTTTTGGGAGCTGATGGAGCTGTACAGTGAGCCAGTGACATTGATGCCTTTAACTAACAGAGAGGAAACTCTGTGCTGACCTGCTTGTTCATTTAGTGTCAAATACTCTCACATTTTTGTGTCTACTGATTTCTCCCGGAGAGCGTAGGCTTTTTCAGAATAATCCAATTTCTGCCTTTGGATTGTCCGTTAAATGGGATTTATATTTTGTAAAGTCAACCGGAGTTCACTAGGAATAAACCGGAAATTGAACAATGTGTTATTTTCAGATTAAAACGATCTACTTTGCCATGTTTAAAACAAGCTCAGTTCAATTTTCTAGTCATTACAAAGTGCATCTGATGTTTGTTATGTCCCCCTATTATTATTATCATTGCTATTATTATTATTATTATTATTATTATTATTATTATTATTATTATTATTATTATTATGAGAACTTGACTCGTCTTGTTAGGTCTCTTCGGGCTTCTTCAGTTCAAAAAATAGATTTGTTAAGAAATGTCATGTATTTAACCCCTTGTGGGTGTTGTGCCCTTTGGAGGTGGTCTTGAAGTCTGTGGACCCACTCTTAATCGTGTGAGTCGTCCAATGAATGTAATTAAAAAGGCTTGGGTCATCATTGTGCCCTATACTCAGTGTTGGGGAGTAACGGAATACATGTACCGCCGTTACGTATTTAAAATACAAAATATGAGTAACTGTATTCCGTTACAGTTACCGTTTAAAAAGGTGGTATTCAGAATACAGTTACTTTGTTGAAATAAATGGATTACACTGCGGTACTTTCCTGTTTCATATTGTCGCGGGTCAGGACTGTTTGGGTTTTGTTTGACAGCTACGTTCTGTTGTTCCAGGCGGCAGCGTTACGGTTGCCATGGTTACAGGGCGACGCTCTCTCTCTCTCTCTCTGCGACTGTGTGTTTCCTGGGTGAGAGAGCGCCTTTTCGTTGTTGTTGTGCTAAGCTAACAGACAGAATGCTACAAGCATAGCTTCGGTGTTCGCTGTTCGCGTTCGGTGTGAACACACCGTAAAGAATGTAGCATCATGGGCAGTGTAGTCCGTGTTGCAGGGAGAATGGACTGCCATACACGTTATGGGTCTGTGAGCGCGAGGAGGGAGAAAAAGGGGAGTGGAAAGGTACGAGTTGTCATCGAGGAAAAACGGGAGCTGGAAGCATCTAAATATAATAATAACCACTTCAGCCAAGAAGAGTGCCTGACGAGCCCAGTTGTAAGTAAGCTATTAAGACTCGACTGTACACCGTGTTCGTGTTTTCCTCCGAAAACAATAAGTTCCGTTGGAGCAGTCTTTCAACGCCTCTCTCTGTCTCTCGCAAGAAAAGTTGACCCACACAACAAAGTAAAGCTATTTTTCGGCTACGAGCCGACAGGGACCCCGCCGTATTAGTCAGAGGTCCCTCTACTACAGTTCGGAGTCGCGGACCTTCAGTAATATTAATAAATCACACAGCAATAGTACATTCACGTAGTTGTAAACAGCATGATAATATATTAAGTAATCCAAAGTATTCAGAATACGTTACTGTCATTGAGTAACGTAACGGAATACGTTACAGAATACATTTTGGGGCATGTAATCTGTATTCTGTAATGGAATACATTTTAAAAGTAACCTTCCCAACACTGCCTATACTATTATGCGACCTAATGAGGTCATCTGTAGCAAAGTGTGAGTGGGGGTTGAAGGGATTTCAAGATGGCATTGTGGGTGGCTGACAGCTTTCGTCATAAGCCATGATCTCCTTTTGATGATGGTCCTTTACAGTGGACATAAATAGCCTCCTTTACCCCTTTTTCAAGACACATGTCTTCTCAGTCCAAAATGTGAACATTGACATCCTTGAAAGACTGACCTTTATACTTTAAGTGCTGGTGTATTGTTGTAAAGCAGATACTTTCAGCCAGAGGTTTCTTCCTCTTAAAAGGGAGTTTTTCCTTCCCAATGTTGCCTGTGGCTGCTGGGGTTTCTCTCTATATTTTTTAGGCTCTTTACCACACATTGAGGTGACTAAGTTGAACACACCCACATTTTGATGAATGCATCAGAGAGAAACTTGGGGTTCAGTGTCTTTTCCGAGGATACTCTGACATGCCAGGGATCAAACCACCAACCTTCCAAGATGACCTGCTCTGTCTCCTGAACTAGAACCAGGACCACCCAACAAAGGACGTAGGAGAAGGAGCTTTCAGTGGGGAGGAAAAGAGGAAGACCTCAGAGGAGGCTCATGTATGTAGTAAAGGAGGACATGCAGACGGTTAGTGTGATAGAGGAGGATGCTAGGAATGATGGGGACTGCTAAATGGAGCAACTAAAGAAGATGAAGAAGAAGGTGGTCACTTCTGTATACAGATTAATTTAAAGTAAATAAAAACTCTTGTAACAACAAACAGCATGTTGACTACTGTGGGTTTCCCTTCTTGAGCGGCGCTGAATAAGCGACATCATTTTCCGACTTTTATTTTGAAGTTAAGCAGCGGAAGTCCAGCTGGTTATTCCGTCATACTTGTCGGCTGTTGAGTTTTGAAGGAGAGCGAAGCGTGTCAAAGCGAGCTGCGAAGGGGGAGCGCGCAAGTCGGAGTACATTAATTAGACCGCAGCTCGTTTGAACACCGGCTTCCGTACACAATACAGCTTAAACACAACTTAAGTGTACCGTTAATATATACATTTAAAAAAAACAGCCTTCCTGAAACAGCAGGTATATTTTTTTTTATGCCCCTTCATTTCTCTCTTGTTCTTTCTCTAATGAGAGTGAAGAAGTGGGTCTAGCGGCGCGGCGGGGGAGCTGAATTTCACGCGTTCGCCTCAACTTTGTGGAAATATGTGAAGTGTGATAAATGCCACTGGAAAATGGAGCAGTCGGCTACTCTGGACATAGAGACTCTGAAGGTAAGCCCGTCACAGTGGGAAAAAACACCTTTTTTAGTCTTCGTTTTAATTGGAACCGCGCACGTGCACAGGTGGCATTAACCATAGCTTAAGGCGCATGTCCAGTTTGGCAGCATTAAAGGGGTTTCAGGCGTGTTCTGGCCGGCAGGAGGACACCTGTGGATGCCTGTGACATTTTTATCAACGTGGATGATGTTGTTCGTTTTAAATGCAGCAGCTCAAACCCGCGCAGAGTCCTCTCTGCAACAGGTGCGCCCTCCGGCTTCAAGTGTTCCTGTTAAAGAAAAAAACTCCCAGCTAATTAAAGATGAATGGAAAGTGTCTGCTTCTCTCTACAGGCAGTAGTGTGATTAATAACAACTGACCAGCGCTCAGGCACTTCAAGAAGCCTGTCTGCATGGACTCCTTCACACATCTCCCCCTGCTCCTCCTCATCCCCCTCTTCCTTTGCACTACACCTCATATTGTATGCATCCTGCTCTTCAAGAATCACTGTAATGTGACAGCCTATGAATATTCTGCTGCTATGCTTTCTCATTATTATTCCAGCCTAGCAGTGGAGGCAGTAACCTCTGGGTACAGTATGTGCATCTTGTCAGTTCTGCAGCCCCCCCCCTCCAAAGAAAAAAAAAAGAAGCTACTCTGAAGCCCATCACCCGGTGGCTGGGTGACTCTTATCAGTCGAGAAACCCCTCCTGCCCCGCTCAGAGTCCGTCCTGCAACTTTTCCTTTCACCATTTCCTCCCCGTTTCCTGCGAAGGCTGTGCTCCGTTGAATCCTCTGAATTGACACTGTGTTATCTAATTAAAACAGAGGCTTTGTTCCGGGTGCTTTGTGACAGTATTTCTGTTGATAACGCTGCGCTCAGTCTGGCACTTCACCCTACCCCTGCCCCCAGTGCGTTCCTCTGATGAATGCAAATGATGACTACGGGGTGCTGTCCAAAATGGCCCCGTTGGCTCTCGAAGGATTTGCCAGGGATTAGCAGGGAAAGCTAGTTTACTGTGGAGAAGTGTGTGCCTGTTTACATCAGCAGTTTGTCGACTGTCTCGCACACCATCACTACCACGTTCCAACCTCCCCAGAGCTGCTGAAGAGACTTCACACCAGCTCTCGACTGTAATTAACGATGCGAGGGTCAGAAGGTATCGTCGGCCACATGATAGGTGAGCCACGGCCGGCCTGCCCATGTTGCCACAGCGTCCTTGAGTAAGGCCCAAATTGCTCCCCGAGGCAGCTGCCGTTTGTGTGCGCAAGGAAAACACATTGTGAAAACACTCTGTAAGAACCCATCTACCTCTCAAAGGCTCTGTATAAGTGCAGGCAATTTGCCATTTGAGGGAAGTGTCTTCAAAAGCAGAAAGGAAACTCGCCCCCAGCCCCCCACCCAAATGGCATCTTCAAACAGCCTGTGATGTGATGCTCACTCTTGGTGCCTGTGAGTGCTCCGACTGAACAGCTGCGACCTTTTGTTGCGCTGGGCTTATTGGAGATCTTTGATCCCCGCTGGTCTCGTACTTACAGTAGAGTTACCTTGTTGCTTTGACTTTTTAAGGAAGCGCGCGCCCGTCCATCGATTTGCCTAGAAAGGGCAACCAAACCGCAGAAGATGAACCCACTGACAAACTATTGTATCTCCTGCAGAGATGAAGGAGCCGCAAAAATTGGATTTCGCGTACAAGTGGAATGACTATTGACAGCAGCACCACCCTACCCACCCCTCGCACCCAAGTGCTTGATTGTCACATCAACAAAATGTGAGAGAGTAACGTCGATGCGGCGAGCTTGGCTTTGAGGAGCGTAATTGGCTTTCCCGCTTACAGTCGTGTATTCAGGCTCAACTGTGCGACCCTTTTGATTGAACTTTCTGTCAAAATAAAAGCCCAAAGAACTGAAATAAATAGGTGCTTTAATACTGTGTGTCAGACTTGGAGCTAGATCGTGTCCATCTATTTTCCGTGCTGCTGCCTCAGCGATTGTGCAGCGCTCGCACGCGGGATGGACGCGTACGAGCTTTCCAGTCATTAGTGCGTCTCAAATGTTTTCTTACCTCCAGCTGAGGCAGCCCTGTGGGACTCCAGTGGCACCGCTGAGCGAGAGAGCGCTCGCCGATTTGCTGATTAACATTATCAAGCATTAATAACGTCTCATTTTCTTTCATTAGGGGCTTCTCAGCTGTATTTTGCTGCCTCTGCAGCATGTCGTGCATTTGATCAAAGCAGCGTGTAGAGTATCACCCTCTGTGCTAATTGCTGAAGATGAGGCACGCCAGCAGTGGGAAGGGACTGCTGGGTAATTGCTGGCTTTGGATCCAGCTTTAAGGTCTGTAGTGAAAGCAGGACCTAGTCCCACCCTCGAGGCGAAAAGTAAAGTGACAGATTCAGATCTCAGCACAAACTTAAATGGGATTGATGAAGAGGCATGTGCAAGGATAACTTTGGTTGTGCAACAAATCCACGCGGATGTTTCCAGCACACTGTTTCATCTACAGAGATAGCAGCTTTTTGGCCTTTTGTACCTCAGAGAAGCTAGTTTCTGTGTAGGCGTTTACTTCCTATGAATAGAACCTGCATGTAAAACAGGTTGTAGATGGTAAACCATCTGAGAGGATTTCAGACCCACCTGTTCACGATAATTCGTTGACATTTGTCTTGAGTGCTGTAGAACATATTTCGATGATTTCAGCACTGATAGCTCTGTTAAATTACATACAAATACAAATCGGTACCTACAGATTTTAGCCGTCAGATTAAAATCATTCTCAGACCTGCAATTGTGAACACAAACGTATGGTTGTTGTCAGTGGTGTAAAGCTTAATTGTTTATTTTCAGAAGACTCTAAAGCTTCGAGTCTCATTTTGGTTAAACTACATGAATACTCAACAATGGTCAGATTATTTTTACTTTAAAGCAGTTCTTGTGACCTGTGCAAAATTTAAAAGGTCATTATTATTATTATTATTATTATTATTATTATTATTATTATTATTATTATTATTATTAACAATAATAATAATAATAAATCCTTTATTTAAATTCGTGTGATCTCTTTTTTAAGAATGACCTCTGTGCAACATATTATAACGACACATGCTTCATCACAAATTTACACACGTACAAGAGTAGTTGTTGCGCGTGGGGGATCGATACAGCATATAGTGTTGTGACATGTTGCATGGTGATTATGTGTCGATACAGGGTGACCAAATTTAAAATATTTATTAAATAAATTAAAATCCTCTGGGAATAATACGAACTAGAGGGATCATCCCATGCACCACCATCCTGTTATAATGTTAGCTGAGCAAAATTACATTAAATTGGCTCAACCGAAAATCCGTCCAACACTGGGTACACTTAGTTTGACAAAGCTGCCTAATTCAGACAAAGCTGATGGAGGAGTTGCACCAGTAAAAATAGGAAGGCATCATCGTTCATCTACATCTAAAAACAAGAACCAGTGTCTGCCTGGTGATTGTATTGAATTTCAATTGTGACCGCTTTTGATGACAGGGTGATGGCACAGGTCGCCTGATAGGAGACAGCTTGTCTGCAGGCAGTCACAGTCTGACTTGGACTGACTGCAGTCACTCTCAGATTGTCAAAGGGTTGCAAATAACTGTTGTCTAATTTACAAACAGATTGCCATCAGTCTGAAAGAGTCTTTGTCGATGAGCACAACCTGAGGGGACTCAGCTCGTTGCCAGCTGCTTGTACTCTGGTTATATTCCTGTAGAACAGGAAGGCTGATGAGGGCAAATGTCATAGTTAATTGTGAGTTTACGTATATGTGATGTTTGGTGCTTTATCACAGTTAATTGTTGTGTTATTAGAAAAAGGCTGCATGTAATTGCCAGCTTGACCCCCAGTCAATCACAGACTGATATACGTGATAACAGGAATTATATTTTTGATCTAATTTTTCAGTAAAAAAAAAAAAAAAATACAATTAATAATTAAAAAATCAACAACTTTATCTCAGTGGATACAGCATATATTGGCAAAGATTAAGTTTAAGCACATAATTTAGAGTGGAAAATTGTTATAAATCACAATATATGTCGTTGCAGTACTAAAAATCTGAGTAATATTGCATCGTGGGGTTTCTGGTGATTATCCTGTCTTATGGTTGCCAGTGAATAGTGTCAGCAGGTAAACAGGTGGCCTTTGTAGTACAGACTTTTAAACAAGTCGTAATTCCAACACAGAATCAAGAGGCTTTGAAGTGGATGTAGAAGCAGGCATATAAACTAGATGTAGAAAGAAAATACTTTGATGAATTGCCAAATGCACTTGAATGGCCATTAAGATATCTGGGTTTGCCTAAAATGTAGACTTAAATCTTCAGTAGTTTTTGCTTAAACCCAACCTATGTATCAACTGATATTAGCTATTAGCTAGATGTATCGGTATCAGTTTCTATAACAGCTCATAAATTAAAGTTTAGAAAAGTAAAGAAGAGATGGAGGAAACACCCTTCAACAATGGTATCAGTGTTGATGTTGCCTGCTTTTTCCACTAGAGGTCACTCTGCAATTTCTCTATTGTCAACACGTGTTTGAAACAACACAAACACAACATCCGAGTGGAGTTGGGCAAGAGTAAACGAGTAATCCACAACTTGTTGGTACAATAAAACATTAAAGTTTATAGTTTTCTCTTACTAAGGACTCATAAATAACTGCACCTAACAAATGTCAGAGATTTGCTTTGTCCGAAAGAAAAAATATATTAAAATAGATTTCTAAATCACCAAATGTCAATGAGGGGCTTAAATGCCCCGTTTCGGCTCTACTTTTACCTTCTTTCTAATTGCACAACTTGTGATATTCTGGGCCCATCATTAAAAAACTGAGAATTAGAGCAGTTCTATTTGTTATCAGTGTTTTCTTCTTAAAAGTCACTGTTGTTTCTTACACTTTGATGCAATTGGACATCTTCATCGGTCCAGGCGTGCGTGTTTGTGAGCGTCAGCTGTGACCAGCATGCTGAAATGACAAATTGACAAAGTGCCAGCCACTATGCACTCCTCCATTAGCTCTATGAATAACCAAGCTTTAGGAGGCAAGAGTGGACCAGGGTAATATATGCATTAAAAACCCTTGCAAAGAAATCACAGGATCTGCTAGCATTGGGAACAGTGGGTTGCCATAGAAATTACAAGTGCTGAAGTTTCCCCTAGCAACAGTGGATTGAAAATAGACTAAAAGTGTCCAGCAGGGCCATGGCTGTAGGCTAAAAGATTGGTTGGAAATAGTTTTGTTTTTTTTCTTGGAGTTATTAATGTTGATAGGTCCTCTTGGATACCAGTTGTGTAAAGATCTCATGATAATTTTGAGGGTTCAGTAGCTCAGGTCAGTTTTGTGTAAACATCTTCCAGTGTTGTGAAAAGTTGTGGCTGTGAAAATGACTTGCATGACTACACAGAGAGTTGATTTTATGCCTCTGTGTAAGCACCTCTCATAGTGTTCTTGTCCCTCAGCTGTATTGCTGGTTAAATTGGAATCACTGACATTTCTAGGCCAGCGATATGGGTCATTTGTATTTGCTGCTAAGTCGCAACATCCATTTGTGAGACATCTGCCAGCACCAGCAGATGTGACCCAAACTATCCATCCATGGAAACAATCACTTGAAGAGTGGATTAGGTTGTTTAACAGCAGAAAGCTTGTGGGAGTCTTCTTTTAGATGCCGTATTGCAGCGAGGTATGCTGCTATTTGCAGGTATTAGTATTTTCTTCAAGGCTTAGCTGTCCTATGTTTGAATGGCTTTTTTTTTTTTTTTTAAAGGATCCATCACAGCAGTTAATGGCTATTTTAATTATTGAATGAGCTGTCAACATAGAAAAGGGGGTTTATTGTACTACATAGGGTGACAATGGTGGATGCTGGGCTCAGTCTGAAGTATGACTTCAAACTGCTCTAAAGGTTGTTTTTTTTTCCAGAGCAAAATAATGGTGCCAACATGGAAGTGGCAGAAATTGCAGTTTCTCTTGGTCAGGCATGTCAAACATAAGGCCCGGGGACCAGAATTGGCTTGGCAAAGGTTACGTCCACACTAGCCCGAATAGATTTGAAAAAACGGCGTTTTTGTCGGAAAACGCTCCACGTCCCCCTAGCGTTTTCAGCCAGAGTTGTGCGTCCACATTGAAATGGCCGAAAATGCTTACGTTCTAGTACTGCGCATGCGCGAAACGCATTTCTGTCTGCCGTTTATTTACTTTCCGGCTCTTTGAAACGTCGCGGCAAAATGTTGAGCAAAAGCACCGAGTTTTTTAAATATACTGTTGGTGTTTTTATAGACTTAAAAAAGGCGTTTCATACAATTGATCATTCTATATTAATGAATAAACTAGAGAGATATGGCATAAGAGGGATAGCATACAAGTGGATGAAAAGTTACCTGGATGACAGATATCAATATGTCGAATTCAATAATGTAAAATCTAAGCAGTTGAAGGTAACTTGTGGCGTTCCTCAGGGCTCTGTGCTGGGCCCTAAATTATTTATATTATATATAAATGACATATGTAGTGTTTCCAAACTGTTAAAATGTGTATTGTTTGCTGATGATACCACTCTGTACTGCTCAGGTAAAAACTTAGAACAGCTTCTGACTACAGCGGAAAAGGAGTTAAATATATTAAAAAACTGGTTTGATGTAAATAAGTTATCATTAAATATAAAGAAAACAAAATTGATTATTTTTGGCACTAGACAAATGAAAAATGTATCTAAAATAAGGGTTAATGGAATTGAAATTGAAAGAGTGTACGAAAATAAATTTCATGGAGTGATAATTGATGATAAGCTGAGTTGGAAGTCTCATATAAACCATGTGAAAACAAAAATGTCAAAAACCATTGCTATTCTCTATAAAACAAAGCATGTCCTGAACAAAAAATCATTATACACACTCTATTGTACTCTGTTGCTTCCATATATGACTTACTGTCTGGAGATATGGGGTAATGCATATAAAACGAACACTCTTCATATTTTCAAGTTACAAAAAAGAGCTATAAGAATTATAAACCAATCAAACTATATAGAACCAACTAACATTTTGTTTATTAATCTGAATACCCTGAAATTTTATGATTTAGTTGAATATAAAATGGCATAGATAATGTATAAAGCACAAAATAACTTGCTTTGCCCCAGTACTCAGAAGCTGTTCAAAGTCAGAGAGAGTCAATATGACTTAAGGGGAACAGATTTCTTTAAAAAAAACAAGATAAGGACAAATATAAAGCAGAGATGTGTTTCTGTTAGAGGAGTTAACCTGTGGAATAGTTATGACAGTGATTTAAAAAGGTGTAGTTCATTTTCCTTGTTTAAAAACATGTTTAAAAATAGAGTATTAGAAAAATATATAAATCAAGAATGAAAAGAGCAAAAAGGAGAAAAAACAACAACAACCTCTTGATTCTTTTGCTTTGATGTAGTTACTTATCTAAGGTGGAAAGTTTTTTTTTCTTTGTTTTTTTTTTTTGTTTGTTTGTTTGGTTTTTGCTTTGTTTTATTATTTTCTTCAAGCCCTGTGTACAGGAGCTGCATACAAAAAGATATTTTGTGAAAAGGGTTGGCGTAATAAGCAAATGCTTCAGCCAATACCTTTTGATTAGCCTTGTCTCATGCTTTCTTTCTTTATGGTAGATTTTTGTTCTGTTTTCACTGTTTTTTTTTTTTTTCACTGTTTTCACTGAGATTTGAATTTGAATGCTAATCAATAAATCAAAAAATCTAAAATAAATAAATAAATAAATGGACTAACAATGAGGTGGAGTTGTTGCTGCGAGTAACACAAAAGTACAAAGTTGCAAAAGCGAGTGAGAATTAAAGAATTTGAAGAAAAGCTATGTGGAGCATGTACAGACTGATATTAATCTTTAATAGGGCTGTCAAAATTGAGAGCAAACAAAACAGCTGCTGTATAATGCCCTCCGCTATCTTAGTTTAATTGGTCACATGACTGCATCATCATTTTAGAAAGTCTCAGTTTTCGCTGTCCACACTGCGACGTGAAAGCACCTTTTTCAAATGTATGCATTTCGAGAGCGTTTTGAAAACGCTGCATTTTCCATGAGCGAAAATGCCAATTTATGAATGAAACCATGTTAACTTCTGGCTGCAATAAACCAAAGCGGCGGCAGATTCAATTCAGTATTTCAATAATATTTATTCTCAATATAGGCTAGAGGGCTATCAAATAAAAAAATAAAACTTCTTCTTTTACATTTCAAAAGGGCTTTTGAGAAAGTTTTCTCAAGTCCTTAAATTAACAAAAGAAAGTAGTTTGAGTTTCCCCTTTCATTCTTTTTCATTAACAACATTTCACATGTAACCAAGCTCAGGAAACACTGACAGCAGCTCTTTTCTCTCTTTCTGTTTCCCTCACTTACTTCTTGGCACGTCTGCATCTCATCTCGTCACAGACTTTTCTGTTTACGCACCTGCGCACACAGACATTTTCAATGAAGTGACATGACTGGCTGATTAGCATCACGTGGATGAATTGCATTGGTGACCTAGGTTTGGGACTGTCTGTGGGTTTGTGACTTACCAGTGTCAACTATCATAGTTAAAAATAGTGTTGTTAAGTGTTGTAAACAAAAACTGATTAATATTGTAAACAGGCGATGGTTACTCACCAGTTTATTGCATCTTTCAGTAACCAGTGCATCCTCAGCTTATTGACACACTCCAGTAGAAGAAGGTGACTGCTCCTAACAGCATTCACTCCCTCCTCTCACTGAAACTTCTCGTACTCACTAGGAAGAGACTTGCCTCCCACAGCAAACATTGAGAGTCAGACTGAGTCACTCACACAAGTGCAGTTAGGCTATTAAGTGTTGAGTGAAGCAGTTGAGACAGGCGAACTGTTGTGGACTTAATTTTGGATTTAACTACCAGTTTATTATCTGTTCTTTCTCTCTCTGCACGCTGTTTAAATGCCCCGCTGTGCCCCGTCCCTTGGCTTACAGGTGGGCCTGCAGGTTGTGCTGACTGAGTATTTGTTGTGGTTTAGGCAGGAATATTTTGCTAGCATTAGAAACATGTATTCTGGTAATGTCATTTGATATGCCACCAAGCACCTCCTTCATTCCCATAACATCAAATACCTCAATCCACTGAAATAAATGGCCATATTTGCCATGTAGTATAAAACCTATGTTCACAGTCCTCTCTTAAATGCTCACACTGACCATTTTTTCCTATTCTTGGCTCTGCATGATGTCAGTGATAAAAGATATTCCGAATACGGTCATGCTCACAGCTCTGGCTGTGAGCACAAAAGCCCCACCCACCTGCTGCTGATGAAACCTTCTCTTTAAAAGGGGCATCCAGTGGGAAGAAAGTTGGCATGAAGGGGAGGGGAGAAGGGAAGGGAAAAAAAACACTTTTTACACACAGAGGATAAACTGGGGAGCTGCACGAAGGCCTGGTATAAGATAAAGAAGGATAAGTGTGAGTCATGAAAACTCTCTAGTAGAGTTCAAGAATAAAAATATGGAGCAAGGAATGAGCAGTAGAGGTCCCATTTACGTGTGTGTGTATATATAAAATATTACAGAATAGTTATAGTGTATACATGATGTGATAGGTTGCCCCTCAGTGCAGGAAAGCTATAAGATTAATTCATGTTTTGTCCCCTTGGTCTTTTGAATATCACATTCTTCAATGAAGTCACGAGTTGGAGTTGTGGAGTAAAGAATCTGAAAAAAGAAAGAAAAATGCAGGCGTTTCCATGAACTCATCCGCAGCCCGAAGGTTGTGTCTATTTCTAGCACCAACCTTTTACCACCACTCCACACACTGCCTGATGATGCAATGCTGCACAGTTGTACAAAAACACCTTCAGTGTCTCTGCTTTTATAATGACTAAAATTCATCAACCGCTCACCCTTGTAAGAGATATTGATTTGTTGCAACAACACAATACCTTCACAGACTGCGACTCTGGCCTGACTGTTAAAACAGATATTGTTCCCTCCCTCTATAAGACTCCCTCTATAAGTAAGACGTCTGCAACCATATATATATATATATTCTGCTTTACCGTGCTCAAACCTTGGCAAAGTAGTTGAGTTCTTCTTGGAAAAAGTCTTTACCCTGCTGAGAGTCTTTGCCCGTTCTGCCACAGCTAATGAAAGCCTGTCAGGGGGGGAAAAACACATACAAGCTAATGATGCCTGCCATAAGTGTCTTATGCTAATGGCATGCTGAGTGTGAATAAAGCATGTGGGGCATGGCTTTACTTGTGCATGCATTACACATCTGGGGGTCTCTTAGGGGGGAACTGTGCACAGGTGTGTCAGTTATGGATGTGTGTGTAATGGAATTAAAGCATTTCATACTGCTTTGATAAATTTATAGTTTCTGCTTTGTTGGTCTAAAAAAAAAAGTAGAAAAGAACAAAATTGACATAATAAAACGGACGTTTTATCTTGGATTGTATGGGCTGGTATCTTTTCTTCATGTATATCTATGTGAGTGAGTGGCATGGCAAACTTAGTATAAATTCAGGCCAGCTACAGCTGAGCAGAGCAGCTGAGAGCTCAGCCAACCTTGCACCCTGTGATCGAGAGTTTCACGCTGTCAGCCAGCGGTCACGATCTGCTGAAGAACAGCGACTGCTCGCCCTCATTCGGACAGCCGCACTTGACAGACATCATCTTCTCTGATCTCAGATCAGAGCTCCCATGTCGCAGCTTCTTCGTGGCTGGCAGGCACCTAGTTATTCAGGCAGAGTGGTGAGGCACTTTGATGGCGCAAAATCGACCCTTCAATCAAATTCCAGTTTATCCTGTTTTGATTGATGTGGAGTGGATGGAAAAACACAGAAATGAGCATCGGAATTTAAGCTGTGTTATGTGGATGGGGTGAAGTGGAGCACTAAATTCTCTGTCATGTTTTGTTATTTTGGGTTCAGCAGACTGCATAAAAAAAAAAATGAAAGAAAAGTGCATTTTTATTTATTTTTAGTTGTTTTTAACGTTACACACTAACAGTGCCTCATTGGACATTGTTCCATCTCACAGTTAAGACCCCTAAATGCTGGCATATTGTAGAAAAAAGAAAAACAAATGTTAGTAAGAAATCAGCGTAAAGCTTTGAAGTCATAGTGTGTAGAGGGCCATCACTGTCCACGAAGCCAAAAGCTTATTGAAGTGATTTTAAGATCTGCTGGTGCCTATTTGTACAGGACAGACAGAACAGAGCAAAATGAAGATCTGAAGGGACTCTAGCAGGGCTTTAACCCCCCTGAGCACATGTTCAGATCTTTTAAGATAACGATCTGTGATGACTGAGTGTAGACATACGGCATTGTTCAAAATTCTTTAGACGCCCTTAATTTCTTTATAATTTGCTTCCCTTTTAAAATTGGTCTTGAGCAATAGTCCTACAGGCTTTCCAATGGTCTTTCAAAGTTTTTCTGTGGACATTTGGACATTTCCACGTCTGCAGAAAACGGTGGAGGCTCAGTGGTGTTGGAAACAAGCGCAGTGAGATTTTTGCTCCATTGTGTAAAAGTTTCTTGCCGAAGACAGTTCAGGCTGTGTTGAAGAATAAAGGTGACCTTACACGTTATTGACTTTAGAAATTGTTTTTACTGTATTTCCATGTATGTTTGCAAATATTTCAATAAATGTCTGAAGGCTATTTACTATTTTCCCACCAAATACAAAGTGATGAGCAGTGGCTCAGGACACTTCAGTGTCTCCGCAGTGCTAAACATGCCTGTAGCTTAAGTTATCGCTTTGGCGTGGTTTGAATCTCCAAAAGGAGGCAGCTTTAATGATGTAGAGAGAAGAGCTCGCCTTTTTAGCCTTTTACTTATTAAAGATGGCCTGATCCGGCTTTCTTCTAGTTCCATAGTGATACCTCGACTGTGTGTATCTGCTGATAACAGGAACTGAGCCGATACCAGTGTTAAATTAATAATGGGTGACCATAACTGAACAACAGAGACCGAGAATCATTGTTATATGTGTAAAGAAACATCAGACTCAACTTTAAAGATCCTTTCAAACTTTGTAACATAAAGTTTAAGAAAAAAATACATCCAAGAAATTTCCAGAATTTTTGGTTGATATCAACAAGATAAATACAATGGAACAGCAATGTACTTGTGTTATGCATCTGATTTATTTGCATCGGACTGACTTTAAAAATCACAAAGTGAATGCTACTGCTTCATTGTCAAACAGCTACGGAGCTGACAGGAGACAGCTGAAGTGAAATATTATTTAATGGCATTGACAACACGTTACTTTATCACAAGTATAATGAGAGCTTAAAGCAGCGTCCTTCTAACGTCTTGGACAAACTCTCTGAACAAAGTGAGAGTGAGTGAGAGAAAGAGAGAAAGCCACATCTGATCTTTTCACCCATGATGGCTCACTTTAACCACAGTTTGTTCTTACGTGAAACAGTTTTGCAAACATACAGACAGAAGCTGTTGGTGTAGCTACAGTGAAACACCTCCAACTCCAACAGAGAAGTGAACTGAGGGGACTGACACCGGATGATTGTCAGAGAGATTACCTTACAATATAAAGCGCCTTGAGGCGACTGTTGTTGTGATTTGGTGCTGTATAAATAAAACTGAATTGAATTGATATGGGCTCCATCTTTTTGGGTCTATATCAGGCCGATATCCAGTCCAAATATCGAGTCGGCACATCCCTATTACTTATGCTAATTTACCTTAGACTGTACATAAAAGATGGCTATCACCTTTTGACTTTCTGGCCGCACGATTTGAAGCCTCAGAGTTGGTGCACTGGCTGGCACATTTTTGTTTTTGTAACCATAGGTGAGTGTTTGCAGATAGCTGCTGGGCACAGCTACCCATGACCAACAAAATCCAGATGATTTAGCTTTAAAAAAAAGATAATCTGTAATATTGATTTGAAGGTATAAATTCTTATCTTGTGTTGACTTGAGGCTGGAGTTGACCCATGGTCACTGTCAAAACACACTTAATAGATGAATCATTCATCACAGTAATTGGTTGTAAAAATCAGAGGGAGTTTCTAAGTTGCATACTGATCAGCAGGGCTTCGTGCATTATGTTGGTCTGTGCCGATGTCACAAGTATTTTACTTGGTTGTTAACAGTGTGTTTTCTCAAACGTTAATTTAGGTGGGCTGGATTTACAACGATGCAAAACGAGAACATCGCCGAGAAGCTGAAAATGGCACAATGACCATTTTCCTCTCGATTATCTCGTTCTCATAATCATTGGAAGTCAAATTAATTGAAAAAAAAAAAAAATTGAAAATAAAATAGTCTGGGCAGAACTCCTATACTTAAGTCGTGTGCTGACTGCCTGTGGCAACCGTCGCAGTGTGTTTCACATCTTGTGCTGGATGTAGCTCCATAAAGCCAGCCATGTGAAATATTTTCCACTGAAAGGTTGATGGGTAGTAACATTGTGAAGTTCTCAGCCCGAGGCGAATGCTGCACAGGTCATCTGCAGGAAGCCGTTGCTCTCAGTGACTTTCTTTTCCAAGTACTGGAATGACAAAATGTCAACAAGTAATTAGCAGTGAAAACAAAGCTGTGACACGTTATTAAGCCGGTACAAATGAAGTTTGATTTTTAAAGAACGTAAATACAAGAAGAAGAGAAAGGTCAAGGACCTTGTTTTCCAGAGTGTAGCTTACATTAATCACTATGATTAGCTCGTTAGTATCTAGTTTTGGCTGTAGATTTATGCTCATTGACTTGCAGTGTATGCTGTTTAAGAGCTTTTCCACTTCGGGGCCAGTTACTCCGACAACTGATGGCTTTTCTTCTGATCAATGAATGTTGACAGACGATCCCTCTTTCCTTCAGTGGGATGAAATGCACAACCTTTTAAGGCTTTGATTTGGTTTCTTATGTTGTTGTTTTTTAATAAAATTAAGTCAGAAAATGACTTTGTCTTTTGGACACAGCTTGATTAATCACTGGGCTACTTTGCTTGTGTTTCCAGGTTTATGCACATTGCAAACAACCAATAAATAAATTGGCTATTTGCAATTTTCTCAGTAGAAATCTGTAACTGTGGTCTAAGATGCCAGGTAATACCCTAGCTGATATTCATGCCATGCTTTCATCTTTTGTTTTTTTGCGTAGTGGCACTACTTTAAAAAAAATTGTAAAATAACACAGCCGTGCCTCAGCATAGAGTCATTTTAGCGGCACTTGCAAGGTAATAACCACTTAGAATATGGGATTGCTTCTGTGCGGAGTGAATATATCCTTGACAGCCGACTAACACACAGTTTTTTTTTTTTGGTTTGTTTTCCAGATTACCCAGGAGCAGTTTATTCTTGCATCCCAGTCCCTGCACCTCCAACGACCAGGCTGCGATGCCGTGTACCCGGTGGGTTTATACGGGTGGAGAAAAAGATGCCTTTATTTCTTCCTGCTACTGCTCCTGGTCACCATGATAGTTAACCTGGCCCTCACCGTCTGGATCATAAAGGTTATGAACTTCTCAGTGGTGAGTACAGCACGGCAAACACACACTTTGAGTTATCAGAAGGAAGCCTATGATCTCATCATTAAAGTCGACATATGAATAGATTCTGACTGATGTTAATATTTGGTGATTTAAAAAGTTGATTTGGGCCAGTAATTATTTTTCTTGCAGGCACAAAAAACATAAACAGATTTTTTAATAACATTTGTTACATGTATTTATTTGTGAATTCTTACTAAGATAACATGACTGCTGTTTAAAAATGATCTTGTTTTATTGTCACAACAACTCGTGGATTACTGTGCCCAGATCAGCTGGTTCTTTCCAATCTTTCCAATCCAGTTTATTTATAGAGCACTTTTTATTGAAAACACAAGTTTGACAAGGTCTCATACAAAGGAGCAGTACACTCTCAAAAAGTCAGTGAAACAAAAAACCCTTACCAATAATATTAATAATTCATTCATTCATTCATTCATTCATTTATTTGTTCATTTCAGGCACAACAAAAATACATATATTGAACATAAAGTGCACAAAACAAAAACAAAAATTACCTGAAAAGGAGTGGGACGAAGAAAACTTATCAAATCCCACCCGTGTACTCACTCATCAACAAAAAACAATAAGCTTCCCGCAACTAAATAATAAATATAAGGTAAGAAAACACCATTCTGATTTAAATACCAAGGAACAAAGATGAGTTTTAAGATGTGTTTTAAAGGGAGCCAGTTTAGCTCAGTGAGTGAGCAGGTGACCCTGTGCCTTGTTTGGTATCATCCTTTTCAGCACAACCTCAGTTGTGTTTTCATTTTGACATACTGTATTAACACAATTGATCTAAAATTAGACAAGAAAACAAAATCAGAGTAGAAAATGTTATATTTTTTACTGTAACAACCAAAAACATGTTTAATGAATCATATTTCATAACTTTAAATGCAAATATAAATTGTCAAATCTAAAATCCTATGCACAAGTTTTGCAAACAAAGTTTGCAGTTATTTATTATTTGCATCCATTTACCTTTTACCTTGATTTTTTTTAAATAACCATTTCAAACTATTTACAGAACAATCAGCTGTTCTGCATTCAATAAGATGCCACACAAATTATTTGTGCCACTTAGGGATGGGTATCGTTTAGATTTTATCTGATACCAGTGCCAAACCGGTACTTTTGAAACGGTGCCGGTGCTTAAACGGTGCTTAAAGAATGGAGAACACAAACTTTGTCCAAAAACCTCTCATGTTTAGCTGTTTTTTTGTAAAAAGATAACAATGTTAGCCTTTTCTGTAGCTATAGGTTGTATTAGAGAATTTACAGAATTTATCTGCTTGTCTTGCATAAAATGAAAGGCCAGTTTGAGACCAATATTAGCCACTGTGGTTTTAATATACAGCTGCAGAAGGCCCAGGATCAAGAGAGGAGCAGCGCACTACAGCAGTGGTTTAGGGAAGCTGACATCATTATTTTTATGGACATGTTTACCATTTCTATGCAGATAACACCCAAATTTACAACGCCATGGTTAAAAAAAAAAAAATCAGTCCCAGCAGGAGACGGTAAAGAGGAAAAAAGAATTCCACATGACAGAGAGGCTAAGGAAAACAGTAGCTGTGTCCCGAAACGTAGGCCGCATCCTCCTGAGGCCGCATTTGTAGACCGATTATGTCACAGTGACGCGACAAAGGCTGTCTCAATTCGTAGACTCCTACGAATGCGGCCCACAAATGCTTCCTCCTTTTCCCCAGATTTGAAGGGTGGGTCGGGTGTATCCTTCATGGCCCAGCCAATTCCAGTTTCCAACAATGGCAGCTGCTACTAAGTTTTAATATTACTCTTTTATTCTTTGTGGGTCACAAAATAAACTTTTAAGATCGTTTCAGGCGAGAATGTAGCTGCGTAAACTTCAAATATCTGCTCGGTTTATCAAGACATCACATATTTGCAAAAGTGCTCCGATGTTTTCGGAGACGTCTGTTACCCACCAGATCGATAGCGAGTTGGGGGTTCAAGGGTCACTAGAACAGCGGACTCCCGTCTTCATCGTTTTCAGACCCCCAATGTCTTTCGCTACTCAGGTTAAACATGATATGTAAGTCACTCAGATAACTTAAAAATGTTATTGTTTGGCTTTTTTCAGTGTTTTATTTGTTCCTGAGTAAATCGGTTTGGTTGAGATCAAAGTTATTAGATTAGATTTGATTAAATAAAACTTGATTAATCCCTCGGGTGAGTTCCTCTGGTATTTTCACACAGCTGGATAAACATCAAACAGAAAACTGATTAAAAAGAAGTATGAGGTGGTCAAGAATTTCGGCAGTGTCCTGTTATATTTTAGACAGCAAGGAGCAGACAGCTGAGTTTATTAAACTCCACCGAGACAGCGGTGACGCAAATCTGAAGGCTAGACCGTCCTATTTCAGTCTTGCACTTCCGGCTTTTTCTTTGAAGGACCCGGCCTATGTAGACCGCTGCAGAGTCACCAAAGTGGACTACTTTTGTTTGTGGCTTTCCAAAAACATAATGCCTACAAGGAAGTTGGTTAGTGCCCTCTGGTGGACAGACTATGCAATGCCAGGACTCATAATATTGGTGGAATAGTGTTTCTCACCTTGCTTGTGTAATTTTTAAATGTTTATTTGCCAGCTGATAAAAATCCCAGTAGATATATATCAGCAAATGGATAATATTGGGCAATAATATCCGCCTGCTGCTATATCAGTCCCGCTCTAATCTGAAGTATGAAGAGGAGTATTTGAATAAGCCAGGGCTTGTCTGTGATTTGTGGACTCCCGTAGATAGAGGGAGCGGTCATGATTTTGGCTGCTTTGCTGCCTTCTGATTCCTAACAGGTACCCATTATTGAGGGGAAAATGAATTCCCACATTATCTTGCAGAATAATGTCACGGTGACTGAGTAAAGTTTGCAGGAAAAATAAATCTCCGACTGAATTTCATCAGACAAAAAAAAACAAAACAGTATTGTGTTTGGGGTGGCCTGAGAGGAAATCTTATTTCTGTATGTGCAGGTAGATATTTGAGACCAGCACTAGAGATCATATATTTATACATATATTCATAGGATCTCTAGTGCTGTCCTCAAACATGTAAAGAAAACTGGTCCAGAATTTCTCCTTAAAGCTGTCCGGCTCTCCTTCAGAGCTGTCAGATGTGCACAATTAAGCTCATTGTTGCAAGGAAGGCTTGTACTCTTATTAAATCCAGCATCACTGAAATGAAGTGTTGGTCTTAGCCCGTCCTCCTGTGCCTATCAGAGGTGTCGACCGCTAACTCAGTAGGAGAACCATAATGCTGTATCCAGAACAGCATTTGTGGTGTGCGTCTTGTTCTCTCAGACACATTAACAGTCGTTGGAAGCTTTTATTGCACTTAGAGCAGGCTAACAAGTTGTTGGCAGCACTGTCTTCGCTTTACCGTCTTTACCCTCTCTGATACACTCCAGTCTGTGCTGTGTTCCAACCCTCTCCTATGAAAAGCATTTATAGTAATAACATAATTATATAAATCAGACAAATCAGCCAGTGTATAGCAGTTAGATTTGATTGAGACTGCTTTAGTGTCTAAACTAAACAAGTATTGACAGCAGGGTTGCAAATATAGGGGATCAAATATATAACGGGCATCTCGTGCTGTGTACTGGATTCGTCTGGATTCTGTAGTATTAGGAAAAGCCTTGGCAGCAGAACGTGTTAATCTCAAGCAAAATCCAAACAGGCAGAAGCTGCGAGCTCCTCCCGTGACATTTTCAGGGACAATGCACACAATTTACCATTTTGTCAACAAATTCCCAATGGCAGCACCCCTCCCAACCCCCCAAACCCCCTCGACTATTACAATCACTCCTCTGCTCCTTCTTCTGTCATCAATCTATGTCATGAGTGAAAGACCTTATCAGTGGTGTTGGTGTTGCTTCAGAAAATGCACTTCGCTGCTCCAGATCTCTCAGGACTCAGCAAGTTTCATTAAAAAAAAAAAAGCATAACAGTAGCTTCTAAGAACCGCACCACGAGGGCATTGCTGTTACATTTTAAAGTTGCCACTGATTATCATTTATTAAAATGAGACGGTATTGGAGAACTTGCATTAAAAAAATAAGTCACTTTGAACACTTGGTGCACGCAACAATGCTTGATTTAAAATAAAGCAAGATTTTCCACTCAGCAGCCATATTGACAATCCTATCAAGGGAAAAAATCCTCAACATTAAGTTTCATTTTCTCCAGTACATAAAAACTGCATTACTGCATTTTGTTGCGGCAAAATGAGATTGTCAAGCACAACAACAAATTTCATTAAAACCTGCTATAAATGTTGCCAGAAAGAGTCAGTCTGCTATCAGTGAGTGATTAAATGGAGTCAAATTGGTAATATAACTGTAATAAATCATGAAAAATCTCATATCTGTTGTTGTCTACGTAGACAGAAATCCACAGAAATATAACCAGACTATAACCAGCTGGCAGTCAGTTGGGTCGAGTCCCCTGGAGTTGTGCTCACTGACAAAGACTCATTTAGACTGACGGCAACATGTTGGTAATCTGTCTATAAATGAGACGGCAAACCTTCAACAATCTCTCTCAGAGCGATTGCAGTCAGTCCAAGTCAGACTGCAGCTGTTTGCAGAAAGGTTGCCTCCTATCAGGTGACCTGTGCAATCGCCCTGTCCTCAAAAGTGATCTTGAGTGTGCAACACCCTCATGTTCTGGGTAACCACTTAGTCTGCCACACAATATGAAAAAATTCAAAACAGTCATCAGACAGCACCTGATTCTTTTTTTTTTTTTTTTTTTTTTTTTTTTTTTGGAGATGTTGCTCTCCTATTTCTACTCATGTGACTGAGCCATTATGTTTGGCTGAATTAGCTTTGCCAAGCTAAGTGTGTCTATTGCTGGATGGTAATTCAGTTAAGATAATTTAATGTAAGTTTTTTTGGCTAACATTATCTCTGGATGGTCGTGCATCAGATGATCACTCATATTTGTAGTATTTCCAGAGAGTTTTCATTTAATTGTTTGATGAAATATCGATATTTGGTATCCTTGTATTGATACAGTATCGTGGTAGTACAGTTTGTTTGTTTTATTGTGGTAACATGGTTTGACATGTAATATGTTGTGTAAATACAGTATAAGTAATTGCTCAATGATAATTCCATCATTAGAAAAGTAATAGACTGTCTTGCGTGTTCACTATGTTAATGTATTAGCAGGTATTCTGTTTGGCTAGAGATACACCACGGTGCTTCTATCATAACTCTGACAACCTAATCACACATTCAGTTGCTTCTGAATTTGACTCTCTATTCTGAATTTCAGTAAAAGTAGTTGTTCAGTATTTATAATCTCCAGGATGAACATTATTAGCTCAGTTCAAACAATGATGTTAAGCACTATGATGTAAGGCCAACAGGGATTCATTGCAGGTCTAGCAATCAAGCTCTTAAGACTTTGAGTCAACTATTAATCTTAGGATTAATAATCCAGTGGGACGGGATAAACACTCACCACAAAGCTGCCCGGTAAATCAGAAGTCACAACCTGAATGTTTCCAGCAAGCTGAGTGTGTGAATATCTCTGCGGTTACATCACACGGGCAGCCTGATGATGCACACTACTCAAAAGCATTGATTGTTAAAAATAAAGTTTCTCTGAAAATGCTTTTTTCCCCTCTAAATATGGGAAAATGGATTATGTGAGTCAATCCTTTTTGAAGTCACTGGTCTGAAAACCATGTGGGCTGTTTTCCCTTTTTATTTATTTATTAATTTTTTTCTGGGTGAAGCTATGTGCGTGTGCTATCTTGGATCCTCTGACTGGATCAAATAGGATGATAAAGCAGATATGTAGCATTAAAGAAACAACTCCAAAACTTCTGCCCGTCTGTCGAGGGCAGAGGGGGTAAAGCTCAGGTTGTTTTTGGCTCTACAGTTTCTCTTTTAACTGTGGCAGGAGTTCCTCCTCTGGAACATCACCCTTTGTTTCACTGATGCTGACGATTATCGAACTGGGGCTGTTTGTGACGCCCTCCTTTTTCTCCTACCTCCCATCTACTTATTTAAGTGACTGCAGCGTGTGCTGAATTCTTCACACCCACTATGCCGCCTCCTTCCAGCACAGCAGCAACTTCACAGTCTGACCTCCACACTGCCGCACACACCTCTGAAACTCCCCTGACTTTGTTCTCCTGTCTGTCCCTGCTCTTTGCTCTCATGCATGATGGCGCTCTCCCTGCTTTTCTCTGCCTCTGTAATTCACTCCATCCATTTGTGCCGCTAGCACTATGGACTCTTTCAACACATCCCTCAGGGCCAATCTGTTCATACACATCTCTACAAAGCTGCCCTCACACTTCAGTCTGCTCATTGTGGTGCAGCTAGGCATAACCTTGTCCAATTTCTACTGAATTATATACAGCCCAAAATCAGCCCCCGAGTAAATGTGAGGTGAAGTTGCGGGATCATGCTTCATTTCATACAGTATTTGGTATTTCATTTTTTTTAAAATTGATGTAGCTTCTGTTGAAACGGGATGGCAAAGAATCAATTTAAGTGCAAACCACTGGGCTGTTACCTGTGGAGAGAGGTAGGACTAGCTGTACAGCTAGATAGTTGAAAAATCAGTGTGACTTTTATTGGGTGAAGCAAAAGATCCCACCAATGATGTGCTGCTTTTCAGAAAGTTCAATCACACAGATGGCCAGACAACTTTTAAAGCTGAAAAGTTTAAATTTAGCTTCTTACTGCAGGAAAATCTCAAGTGAAACAAATTCGTTATTAACGACCCCTATTTTGTTCATTCTAGCATTAATTAACAGCTACGGTTACCCAGACGTTGTGCTATTAATAATGAAAACTTAAACGTGAAATCCTGAACACGTGGAAAGGTAGTTAAGGTGGAACAAATTTCTTTTGAGAATCAATTTTTTGAAAATATTTTTCTATTTCTATAGCAAAACACAAACTAAGATGCATTGAACATATTTACAGTCCGGACAATCAGAGAGAAAAATTAATTAATTAATTAAAAGTAAAGAAATTACTTAATTAAAACAAATATAGCAATAAATAAATAAATGAACAATTTAAATAATTTTAAGTACTAGTATTGGGACAATAATGCAACACACAAAAATAAGCTGGTAATTACCAAAATCCTTTTTTATGTTAACACCATTTATTTCCAAATGTACAGTTTTACCAAAAAAGAAAAAATGAGTAAAGCACATTGTTGCTTTTTTAATCAAGATACCAAATCAGTTATTTTCTTGCATTCCTGAGTAGAAGAATCAGCTTTAGTGGTTAAACTTGAACGTTGAACTAGTTTTAAGCAACTTTTTTGAGAGATTTCCCGAACTTCCTTGTTTTTATATATAGATATGTATATAAGATGTTTATTTGTTCATACCACATACTTTTTATTTTTTAATTTTATGAATGATGGATGTAGCCTCAATGACACATCCCATTGTGTAGCCAAATCATCAAAAAGTATCAAAGATGGTACAAAACAATGAAGCCAGTGCAAAATGGCTTAAATCTAAACACCACCACGATAGCTGTGGCTACAGAAAGACTTCCTGTCCTATAGAAGTATATGAGAAAAACAGCTTTCCGTCTTGACCTCTGTGAACTCTTTCCTGCAGAGTTTATGGGCTCAGTCACACAGTTTGAGAAGCGCTTATGTAAAACTTGAAGGTGAGTAAGATAATGGATAATAGCTGGAACGGGCCATCTCTGCAGAATATGGATGTCTTTAATGTCACGTGCCTCTCCTTTCTAATGGTTTTCCTGCTATTACATGCCAAGTGTCTGATTTGACTGTTAAATTCTAATACAGCGCGCTGCTTGAAATGTAAGTTGGTCCTTTTTCAAAGAGGAGTTGGCTGGCTCTTGCAGTTATTAATCATTAAACCGTGTGTGGCGAGGAGCATCTTGAGCCGTTTTGATAGCAGTTAAAGAAAGCTGGTGTGTAAGTGGCAGTGACTGTCAGGTCCCATATGGTTAAAAAAGCTCTGTTGACATTGTTCGCAGCCATTATTTTCCACAGCAGTGTCTTTAATTTTGTCCAATTTATCACACGTGCCCATTTATGTAAATGCAGTGGACAAAACATTAGCAGCAGCTTTGAATGTATCACAGTGCAGTACAACACTACCCACTTTGACCTTGGTAAGAAGAAAACTCCCAAAACTTGCATATTAATATACAATATTGAGCTAATACTATTTCATGCAAATCAGCAGGACCATAAATCTAATTTCTTTCTTATTTCCATGAGTCTTCTCAACATTCGCTTCCATAGCTGCCACATTAGTCTGTTCCTCCTCAGTTTGCCTCCCACTGCATGCAGCCTGTCACCCTGACAGTGCTGAGTGTCTGTGGCATTGTCACCTCGATGTCATGTCCTACTTCTTCCCTGTCACTCAGCCCCGCTGCCTGTCCACCGGCCTGTCTGCTACACAACAGCTTGAGCTCCGTCTAATGTACTTCACCGACGCCAGGATCCTTTTTTTTTTCTTTTTTAAAAAACGTTTGGGAAGCTATAACCCTTTAAATCAAATCAGGAAAATGAACACAGCTTCTTACAGCGTCACTGATGATCATGACTCTGTTTCAGGATGGAATGGGAAACCTCAAGCTGAACCAGGATGGGATTCGCATGGAGGGAATCAGCGAGTTTCTTTTGCCTCTGTATGTTAATGAGATTCAGTCCAGAAGGGTAAGTTGCTCCCTTTTCTCACCAGCTTCAAGTTGCTTGTTGATCAATACTCTGATGCACTAGGAATAAGTACCATTGACTGAAACGCATGTGAAAAGCTCTCAGGGAGAAAGATGTCTCTAAAGCTGCAGACAAGTTCATATTGATCTTTCACTGTTGAGGAAGTTATGATCAATTTATTATCAACAAAGGCCAACGTTCCTCCAAGCTCAGACTTTATGCATGCCTGGGTTTAAAAAATAAAATAAAATAAAAGACGACCCCTTTCCTCTCTGTGTATTACTCCTTTCCTCTTCGGCTTCCCTCATTTCCCGTCGTCCTATTATCAGGGCCTCCCATCGGCAGGAGGTGGGTAATAGGCTGCTTCTCAGCTCCTCTCAGGCCACATACAACCTACAGGAGATTACAGACGATTACAGGGGGGGACCAGAGTGTCCCTGCTGGATTTCCAATCAAGCCCACACGATAAATTCCTCCCCCTGTGCACTTCCTCCCTCTCCTTTCTCCTCTTTGATGTTTAGTAGATTAACCAACACAGCTCCAGCCCAAAGTTGATCCAAATGTTCTTCTCCCACACAAATCACAGACACTCAGTTGGATCATCCCCTTTTTCAGTGATTAGGCATGGTGCAGAAAGCAATTTCAAGCACTGTAGGCTAGGGTTCCAGTATAAATTTGATTATTTTTTTTTTTCTGCTTTTTCTCCTTTTTTTTCTTTTTTTTGAGGGACATGGATGGAGGAAGTGGCTCGATTATGGCTCCAATTTGCCACAGCAGATTGAGAAACAACTCCGAATTGCCCACTCGTGCTCTTTGATGTCCTACTTGGAGCTAAATGTTGATTTAAATATAACGCTCTTGTGCCTTAGCGGTAGAAGGAAAAACCACCTCACGGCCGTAGCAGATGCCCAAAACTGAGTATTAGACAAAGCCAATATTTCACCGCTTAGTTCAATACCACCTGCAGACATTTTTACGGTCTTGTTTTACAGACAGCGCTGTGCAGGGCCCCTCTTATCTGCCGCACCAGAGATATTTGCAGGACAAAAGTCTCCATGGGTCACTCAATATTTCCTCACCTGAGGAAATATGTCAAGCACACACAGAGCAGGGATTATGGTTATGTTTACACAACAGTGCACGGTGCTTCTCTACAGTCAGATAACCAGCATTGATCAATAAGCCATTACCACAAATGGCAGTGAACTTGGTAGTGCATCAAAGGTTTCTTAAAATCAAATATAGCATGACCTTCTTTATTTATTTATTTATTTATTTATTTTTTCAAGCTGCAGCTGCTAAACTCACAGTAAGCTGTAGTTTGATATGTTTTTTTTCCTTTTCACGAGTCAATCATTGCTTTAAATTTTAATCAGTAACTGAAGCTGTAATCTGCGGGTAACATATTGAAATACTCCCTCTGCTTATTTTGGCAGTAACTCTGATCGCTGGCAGCAAAGTACATGCTGAGTAGCCCCTTAAAAAGGCAGAGCAGCGTCAGAGTAGCATGTTGCGAGGTGACAGCTGTTCTCTTTCAGTTTACATTGATTAACCGAGCAAAAGGCATGGGAAAAATGCAATCAGGTTGTTTTTGTTGTGTTTGTGAGGTGTCAGCAGGTTAGCATTTTGACCTGCAGACTCTTTTGCAGGTCGAAATGATTAAAAGAAAGTCACTGTGGATGATACGCTCTGTTTAAAGGCGTGTGTGTGTGTTGTTGTGGGGTTTTTTGTTTTTTTTTACTGTCATTCTGTATCATTGTTGCTGTTTGGCCCTACTTTCAAATTCAATTGAATTCAAATGAGTTGAGTTGAAGTTCAGTTTATTCCTGCACATTTAATTGCATCCACCTACCTGTCACCCAGGGGAGTGAGGCAGACAGGAGGGAAATAAGAAAGGAAGGAAGAAAGAAGCCACTGTTAATCATAAAACCAAAGTCTTGTCGGTTTTGTTTAAATCTTTATTTAACCATGAAGTGGAGCTCTTGAGATTTAAAATCTCTTTTGTGCGAGTCCGCTGGAGAGCGGGCTGCGCCAACCTAGTGTTTATTTAATGGTAGGTTAATGCAGTTTACAATCTCTGTGTGACACTGGTGATAATGGGTGGATGACTGGATATGTAAAGCGCTTTGGGGTCCTTAGGGACTAGTAAAGCACTATATAAATACAGGCCATTTACCATTTATTTTACCAGAAATAGGCCACATTAATAAATCAGGGTAGTTACCCACAAAACAAAAGCTAAAGATTTAAGCAATGTTTTAATAAATATATTAGTAAGAGTTTAAATTAGATTTTTAACACATTTTATTTCATTTTTCTTGTAGTATAAATTGTTATTTAACAATATTTATTGGTTACATGTAACAAGTTTTGTCTCGGCAGTGTACAGGATCACTGAATGTTTGGATTTCTGTGTGACTTTTGTAAACCTTTTCATATTGAGAGCTTAAAATCATGTATCATAACCATATGTATATCAGAGTTCTTGTTTTGATGAACCTACAGAAAAAGGCTCTTCAGTTTTATTTTGTGTGTGTGTGTGTCTTTTTAGTTTTTTTTCACCCACAACTTTAGCGTTTTGAGTCGCTCTGTCAACCTCAGCAGCAGCATATGGCTGTTTGAGTAGAAACCTCTGATAAAATCACTGTTCACAACTTGTTAGGCACCAAACAGCAGGCAGAGTCGCCGGTCTGCTGCTGAACATTTTGCAGATAAAGAGCCCGATATATGACCGAACAGAGTTAAAAGGAAAGCGCCTAAAAGCATCAGTTCAAAGGAATGCTAATGATGGTCAGCATCTGCTGCTGTATGTGTAAATAGTGTGTTAGTGTTAATGGGTTACCCATACTAACATCATGAGATGATCATATGTCTGCGTTCACAGCTTGTTGCACTTTACCAAGTGGTCAGAAAATCAATTATTGCTGCTTTCAGTTTTGATATTATTAGTAAGTTTTTCCAGCCGTGTCTGTGTAACCTTATAGCCATGAAAATGTATTTGCTCCTTCCTGATTTTTTGCTTTTATGTTTTTTGCATATTTCTCACATTTTTTATGGTAACCTGAGTAAATAGCCACAGATGCAGTTGTTAAATGTTGATTAATTAAGAGAAAGAAATAATTCAAATCTATTTGGCCCTGTGTGAAAAAGTAATTGCCCCCCCCCCCCCCCCCTTTAAGTCATGAATTAACTGTGATAAACTGCATTTTTTGGAAAGCTGAGTTCAGTTTTACGAGCCATGCATACAAGACCTGCTGAATCAAGAAATCGCTCAAACAGAACCTGTCTGACAAAGTGAAGAAGTTTTTAAAAAAGAAGCCAAAAATGCAAAAATGCGATCTAAAGAAGTCTTTGGCATCTATCAGTCTGGAAAGTGTTATAAAGCCACTTCTAGGGCTACCGACGACTCACTGTGGAGGTCACAAAAGAACCCAGAACAACGTACAAAGAGCCGCAGGCCTCACTTGTCTTACTTAAGGTCAGAGTTCATGATTGAACCAAAGAAAGAGACTGGGCATCCACGGGAGAGAACAAGGAGAAAACCACTGCTGACCAAAGGGAACTCAAGGGCTCGTCTCACATTTGCCAAAACCCGTCTTGATGATCTCAGAGACTTTTGGAAAATATTCTGCGGACTGACGAGACAAAAGTTGAACTTTTGTCCTTTTACGTCTGCATGAAACTAACACAGCAATAAATAAAAAGAACACCAGCATTGAGATATGGTGGTGGTAGTTTGCTTTGCTTTTTCAGGTCTTGCTGTAACTGATGCAATGATGACTTTTTCTCTCTCCTGAAGGAGGATGTCCGGCCATCAGTTTGTGCCCTGATGCTCAAACACACTTGGGTTATGCAGCAGGACAATGATCCAAATCATACCAGGTTCACTTTTGAATGCCTCATAAAAGCAAATTTAAGCTTTTACTAGTCAAAGTCCAGAATCAAATCCAATTGAGGTGCTTTGGCTTGACCTTAAACAGGCCCTTAATGTTGGAAAATCTAGTTTGGCCTAACTTAAAACAATTCTGCAAAGAGGACTGGCCGAAATTCCTCCAGATTGAAAGACTCAATGACTATAATCACAAAGGCTGCCACGATGACACAACCAGTTATTAGGCTTAGGGGGCAATTACTTTTTCACACAGGGTTGAGTAGATTTCAATAATTTTGTTCCTTTTAATAAAAAATGCTTTGCCCATATTGTAGAAAATGCTCAATAACACACACGCCATCAAATGAGGGTCTATTATCTATATTCATTCTAAGTGTTACCATAATGTTGAGTTGAAGAGTTGAAATAGTAAGGACATAAATGAAGTGTAAAACGTTAGAGCCTGTGAAGGTTCTCAGTCATCCAGGTCATCGTAGTCAAAGGAGCTTGCAACGAAAAGCGTCTGGACTTCTTTAAGTTGCTTGAAGACGTTTCACCTCTCATCCGAGAAGCTTCTTCAGTTCTAAGGTCAAATGGTGGAGAGTCCCAGATATAAACCTAGTTGGAGTTTCCCCCCACAGAGGGACAAAAGGACCCCCTGATGATCCTCTAATCGCCCCCCAGACGCTTTTCTTTGCAAAACGTTAGAGCCTAACACTCAGCTTGTTTTAATATGTGTGATAATGTTAGCCTCTTTTGCTGCAGTTCTCATATGTACCTGTGCTGAGTTGTCTGTCAAAACTGACAGGCAGATGGATGGAAGGAAGAGTTTCGATATTATTTTTTTCCTGCCCCGAAGGCTTCCTCACTGCCTGCATGTCTGTCCACCTATCTCAGCCCTCCCTCCTTCCCCGCCTCTCTCCCGTCACCTGTCAGCTTCTGCAGATAGCACATTACATGCAAACTTGAGCTGTCCCACCAAACACAGTCTTGTATGAGGACTGTGAAAACAATACCGCGAGATGACCTTAATATCAGACGTTTGGATAACAACAAAATTCAAGCATATGATTGCGAGACAATAGCTTAAATTACACCTGTGAAAGCCACAATACTGTTATAATTTCAGGCACGACAAATCAGTTTGGAACTCAACATTTTTGCCCGTCTGAGTGCAACAGTGCAACAGCAATTTCAGGCTTTTTGAAATCGTCGTCACACTTGGAGTTTTACCTGTCAGAGGAACACTGCATTTATAATTTCAAGTGTTTGTGAAAGCAGACGTGTGAGCGGGCACTTCTTCCCCCTCCCGCTTTCATCGAGAGGAAACTTCTCACAGGGTAGATCAGTACTAATCACTATCAGTATTGCAAAGATGTTGGAATAAATAAGGGTTGGATAGCTGGTTAGTATAAACTTTTAAATGACACTGGGACTGCACAGATGAATATATATGGCTATCTGAATATTTTGGTTGGGGCAAAGTTAAAGTTGGTTAACGTCAAGTTAAATGAAAGATTTTAGGCACGTGGGATTGCATAGCTTAAAGTCTCAGCAGATTTCTCTGCAAACAGAAAATGAATGCACAAAGGAGACGCGTCTTGAGTTTAGCAATTTATCTTTTGGAATTGCTCCTGTTTTGCACATGCATTAGGCTAATAATCTCTGCTGCCTTTAAGGACAAACTGTGGTCAAATTAGATTCAGTGAACAGCAGTGATATATTTTAGCAAAGTGGCCAGTCCACTCTAATTAGTCTTTTTGCTGTTTTTTTGTAATTTAATGATGTAATTCCAAGAACTTTCAATTACTGGCGATTAAGAGGCAAGTGTTTTTATTTATGATAAGAACTTTTTTTTCTTCTGCCAGCTCAAACATTTACAGAAAGAAAGAAATCAGCTGCTGGACTGGACATAACACAAGGCAGGAGGCCTGGGATGTACACCAACTACAAATTCTCCATTTATATAGTAAAGTAATTGTAGCTGAATTCTTTAACCCTCTCAAGCCACAGCTGCTTGCAACTGTAGAATTTTACCCCCATTAGGAACGACAGTACGGAGATCAAATCTGACAGCTGGGAGGCTCTAGATGTGGGAGCAGTCAGTCTTTATTTAAAGGTAATCTTCACAAATCATGGAGCAGACATGGATTTTATAATAACACAACATTTCTGGGGTTTTTATAAATGATCTTGTAACTTTTTAACCACTAGATACAGATGGTACTGTCGCTGATAAAGATGTAAATCAAATGAAAACTTGGTTGGAATTTGAAAACTGAACACAGTGGTACAAGTGCATCGCAGTGCCCAGATACAGTTAATCACATCTCTGCTGTTCAGACTGTTGGCTCTCGTTATCGTCTCCGGGGAGCCTGACTGATCTATAAATAGCCGCAGATGCAGGTGTATCTTTATTGGAGTGAAACTTCTCCTTCACTAAGCCTCACCTACTTGCATTTGATAAGCACGAGAGAGCTGATTGTAAGCACTATTTCTGAATTCAAGTCAGCAAAAGACGGCTTAAAGCCATCCACCTGTTAATCTCGAGCAGCTTAAACCGCAAACTGCAGCGTCGCCTCGGAAAGCTAGAACCGCTTTGATTTGCATTGCACTAAAATACAGGCAACTTTTAATATTGAATATGACTGCAGACATGTTTTTAAACAGCCTGCTGCAAGATTTCTTATTTAAATGAGGAAATTAAGGCATAATAAGCATTGCTTTTTCACGCCTGGCATTTAAAAAAAATTACATTTAGTTGTGCCGCTCAGTATGTAAATGAGCCTCCAGCACAACAATCGGTATAATTAAAATTTAAATGTGTCTATGCAAATAGATAGTTAGGCTTACAGTTAAACTCTGAACAGTGCTCTTTATCTGTGCTTTAAACAGTTTTCATTTTATACTCACTCGCTGAAAGTCAACAGCGTCAGACAGCACACATTTGCTTTGTTTTGAAACTATTTCTTAGGAGCAGGGTGACGTGCTCTCGCTTTCTGCTCTGAACTTATTCATCATATGCGGGGAGGCATCCTCTGCCGTATACCAGTCACGGTAATTTTTCAGTCTGATGGGGCCCGGTACACCTACAACAACAGGCTCCGTTTACGTGCATTCACTCTGATCTGCGCTTGACCTTCCTCGTCAGACACAGTGACTTTAAAAGCCTTTTATGTGATCCCGGGGAGGTTTTAAGGAGAGCACGAGCGTCTCAGCCGTGCCCCCTCAGGATACTGTTAAACACCTATAAACTCTTTAAAGGGATACTTCAAATCAAGAAGTCAAATTTCTCCATGATGCCGCTGCCTCGTGGTGAAACTTGATGATGCACATTAACATCGGAAAGGAGCGAGCGGGGAATGAAAATGAACCAAATGACCTCTGCAAAGTTGAGATAATTATTAAGGGAACGGCAGAATTATTTGCTCAAATACTAGGCTGTGATTAAATGCTTGTAAATGTCACTTGTTTTAGTACAATTGTAGAGCTAGTGACATGACGTTTTTCCTGGGTCAGAATGAGCCTGTGGTTGACTAACACACTGCAGAACGATCAGAGTGCTGCAGTAAAGTAATAGTAAAATTCTCCATCAGCACCAGTTGGTGTTTTAAAGAAAGTAGCAGCTGGCTTACCTGACTAAACATAAAAAACCTTCTACAGTTACTAGTGTACCCCTAACATGTACGGAGGTAAATTCTCATATATTCAGGCCACTAAAATAGCAAAATAAAACACACTGGCAATGAGTGCCCATGCTGTTTGGTCTGTTTGCGCAGTTGGCATCCTGCACTGCTTAATTACATTAAAATTTAAAAAACAAAAAGAATAAATCAAAGCTAAATATAGTACTGTTTATATAGAGTAAAATATATTTAAATCCCTGTGTGATCACGGGACAATGCCAGCTTTCCATTGTCTGAAAAATAAGCGCACTCCTACACTCGTCAGCCAGACACAATCCACCTCCATTTAATAAAATGTGTAATAAAATATTGGTATTCAAGACTTAAGTAAACACCCATATGGTAAAAAAGGATTTCAGAAATCAACTGTCATTATGTTTGCATGTTTATGCCTTATGGTTTACCCATACCTGTGAATAACATGCACCTGGCAAAAAAAAAGCTAAAATTACATGCTTGAAATGGACCCTGCAAAGCTCACGTGTTGTTGTACTGTATGTTGCAGCTTTAGTCTGGTCTTAACACATCATATGATCGTATTAAGGATACCCATTTTTATCGACATAGAAATAGAAGAAAGCGCCTGGAATTGACTGTTCAGCGGAGTCGCATGGATTACTTGCACATATATCTCAGCTCACATGCAAGCAGAATAGATCCACTTTTACAGAAAAGCTTTTCAGCACTGTGGCTAAAACATCGTTGGGATGCACCAGTTATTCATCTCTCTTTACTTCCTCCTGGTGACTAACTCGCATAGAAGTATCGCCCAACCAGCCCTCTGCCACTAATTTACACTGAATGGTCTTGTTGGATAGATTGAATTGTGTTATGAAACTGTGCTGAATTACATGTGTACAGGGGATCATTTTTAATATAAAAACAGCGTGTTTAAAAAGGAAACGACACACAGAGCTCTCAAAACAATTCCAAGTGAAGGGTAATTTCGCTCTGTGGCATGTGTAAAAGAGTAACTGCTTACTGCTAACTTTTCACCATAAGAGTTATACGGTGGCGCTAGGTCAGTGTTGCTACAGCTTCTTATGCTGCCTGAAGATGTCCAAAAATCAATTAAGGCAGTCTTGACATACTGTCTGGGTTTGCAGCCCTAGAGCACAAGTTGTCATTATGTCACTGAGCTTCCAGCAACATCTGCTTTTACAGAATTCTTATTTATGTTGCTCTTATAGGTTTATAAAATATTTTGGTCAAGTACCAAGAGAAAGATCTCTAGCTGCTTTAGGACGTTTGACAGACCGATACAACACACAAGAAACATTGATATGTGCTTCACATTTTCGCAGACCCACATAACCCTCCCAGAGTATGTTGATGTTCAACCATATATACTTTGTGTGATAGCAAGTGTGTGATTGTAGCGGTCAGGTATTTAAAATCTAAAGTCCAGGTAGAAGTCTCCTAAATGTATTCATAAGATGATGTTACTGGGAAATGTAGACGTCTGAGGTAGAATGGGTGCATTTCAAAGCCTTTTCAAAATGCACATGTGCCATCATTCAAATGTCAACAAGCTATAAACTTGCAAAATGCAAAGCTGCCAGAAAGCAGGACAGGTCCACAGCCGAAATGTCTGTAGCGATGAAAAGAATGCACCCACGCTCATCACACACACGTCCTCGGCTGCCCCGCAAACCCCTTCCTCCTCCTCTATCTCTTTCTTCACTTCATCACTCATCTTTCAATAATTCGGTTTTAATTTGTTCCATTTTAGCCTTAATGTTGTGTAATTCGGTGGTTATTATCCAGGAAAGATCCACTTGGGAAACCTTTTTACTGTAGACTACAATCTACTTCGAACCAGCATAATTACATTAATTCTGATTTCAACAAGACAAGGCAGTCTCTGATAGCTGCTGAGTGTGGGGATTTAAATAATGCCTGTTCAGTGATCTTACATATTTAATTTCTTCCTTCCTCTGTGGTTCTTTAACATTGAAAGAATAAGTTTAACAGTTTCCAACGCTGTTTATGAGATTTAAGCTTTTTAATGCAGCATTTTTTTTTCCTCTCTTCTCCGTCTCTCTCCCACTGTGTGTCTCTTCCTCCCCCCTCCATGCTTCCCCCTAGGACAGCTTGTTGGTCTTGCGGTCAGACAAGAACGTAACGCTGAATGCCAGAAACGAACAAGGCCTGCTAACTGGTCAGCTCACAGTGGGTGAGTTTCCACTTCCTCCTTTGTGTACCTCTACACTACTACTGCTGGTGCCATTTCCATCCTGAAACTATAAATTGCTGCTTGCCTCACCTGCAAGGAAACACCTGCTGTGGAATGACTGTCTGCAATGTAGCCTACAAGTAGTTTCAGTTTTTACAGTGCTGTGCAAAGGTCTTGAGCCACCCCTCATTTCATTATATGTTGCTGTTTGCCATTTTAAACTTTAACTTGTGCAAACGTTGACCAGGCTTTTTAAAGGTTTATAAAATATTTTCCTTGGAGATTGGCTGCTTTTTCACTTATTTTCCATTTTCCAATTTAAAATTGTATTTTTAAGCATTTTATCACCAGCAGGCTGTCGCAAAAAGGCTTTTCATCATGTGTATTTATGAAAATTATGATTATGAGAACACATTTTGACAAACATAAAATTTTGTTTTGAAACCTTACCTTCAAAAACTATCTTTAGTAGAAGAACAGTATCTGAAAGTTATGTTCTTAACAAAAGGAAAAAAGTCCTGACAGAGACCTGAGAGATTAGGCCACAGGTTCGACTCGAACCTTTGCTGCTCCATTTCATCCACAAGGCATATGGGCGCTTGCTCAACCAGTAACCTAAACGGGTGCCAAAGAAGCCATTCTTAAGGAAGCAAAACAAGGAGAAAAGGCTGAGTTCTGCCAAATTACAAAAGAACTGGAAAAGAAACACGCGATTAGATTTTGATCCAACATGTAATACAATCTGGAAAGCTTCTGATTGGCAACTCAATTCATTTTTCAGCATGACAATGATCCAAAACACACTGCCAATGCAGTAAAAGAATACCTGGATAGAAATAAACACACAGTGGTATGCTGTCCGTCATGGATTGGCCTCCCCAGATCCTAGAGCTGCACATTATTGAAGCAGTTTGGGATCAACTCGACAGAGAACAGAACAAAAAGCAGCCAACATCCAAAGAAGAGCTTTGAATGTCCTTTAAGAAGCCTGGAAAACTGTTCCTGAAGACTATTTAAATAACAAGAAAGCTGCCTAACAGTTCAGGCTGTGTTGAAGAATCACATTTTTATACCAGATACTGACTTTCAAGCTTGTTAGAGTTGTAGAATCTCTGTTTTTGGCTTATGAATGTTTTTCTAATAAAATATATGAAGAAATAAGATGCACTTCCAGACTTTTGCACAGCATTGTATTCCTCTCTCTTTGTACAACTTATTATTGAAAAAAACTGGTCTTGGATTAATCTGGCTACAGCTGTATAAATTACCAGATCAATACCATTTGTTGATGACTTCATTTAAGATTAGCACAACAATTTATCTTGAAGTTCTCTTTAATGCTTCTACATCTTATTCGAGTAGTTTGTTTTTTTTCCAGACGCTAACCTTTGATGCTCTTATTGAAAGAGCAATAGTTTCATCTCTTTATCATCAGGTTCAGCCATCAGTCAGACTAAATTACCAAAGTCATTTACATGATTAATCACCACTAGAAAGCAAATGACCTGCTTATTAACATTAATAGCTATTGATCTTAGCCAGCATAAGTAGAGAGTTGATGGTGATTTGACAAGACTGTTGATATGACAAGTTTTGGTCACGCTTGACCTTCCTCTGAAAATTACGCCTGCTTTTGTGGGTACTGCGTTTCGTCTGAAATGAGATGAAACTCAGCGAGAATAATTAAATTCCCCAGCCGTCGCAGGGCATGGATTAATGGCAGAGAGAGGAGAGGAGAGCAAGAAAAGGAGACGAATTTTGTGCATGCACATCTGGAAAAACACCAAAGTCTGGAGAACAGGAATTAATATTCCTCACCAGCGGAACAGATTACTGATTTGTCTTCATTCATCAGAGAAGCATGGCTGATCCAGCTTTGTTAGGAGCCTTTCATTTGCAAAGCAAGCACTCCACAAAGTATTTCAGATTGCTAATAGTCTTACATGCACAAACATACTGTAGCTTCCCGGAGCAGATTTAAAAGACCAGAGTCGCATAAGTCAACCTTTATTTGACAGCGATATTTTCAAAAAGTGAAAGTTGTTACCACTGCAGACTAATAAAACTTTTGAGGTGGAAATTTTTCTAATTGTAACTAAAATGTATAGTTAGATCTAGAAACATTCATAAAATACTGGAAAATGCAGTAGAGGTAAATGAATACAAATAAGCTGAATCGTTCCTTTGCCGTTAAATTGAGTGCACTCAGCAACGTTTACTGAAGGTTTTCAATGGAAACTTGAGTATCTACGTCTCTCTTGCAGGTCCCGAGGCTGTGGAAGCCCAGTGTCAGAGGCTGGAGGTGCGAAGCAGAGACGGGGGCACACTTCTGTTCACTGCCGACGAGGAGGAGGTCATCATGGCAGCAGAAAAGTTCACAGTCACAGGTAAGACGATGCTGGAGTCTCACTCAGTTGTCTTTGGATATCTTAAATAAACCGTGATCAATGGTGTATTGTCTAAAACTAAAAGGGCAGATTTGAATCTTAAGTTTTTGTACTGTAGGTTTTCCCAGAGTATATTAGAAGTCCAGCACATTAATGAGTAAGGCATAAGTAAGACTTAAGACTTTAATCCACAATATGTCAACACAAGTAATATACACTATCTGGTGATTTCATTTGGTACACCCGTTTGGCTGCTTGTTTGTCAGCCATGGCAGCAATGCATTTGGGCATGCAGTCAGATGACTTTGAACGTGGCGTGATTGATCTACTAGGATTTTCCCTCTAAAACATCTCTAGAGTTTGCAAAGACGGGTCCAAAAAAACAGAAAATATTCCATGAGCAGCTGTTCTCTGGGTGCTTTGTTGATGCCAGAGGTCAGACTGCTTCATGCTAATTGGAAGGCAACAGTAACTCCAATAATCACTCGTTACAACCAAGGTATGCAGAAGAGCATCTCTGAATGCAAATATACAGCAGAAGACCACACTGGGTGACACTCTCAGCTCCAAACAGGAAACTGAGGCTACAGTTGACACAGGCTGACCAAAATTGGATATTGGTCACCTGGTTGGGTGAGTCTTTTTCCTGCCACATCATGATGTTAGGGTCAGAATTTGGTGTAAACAACAGCATGAACGAGTTGCCTCCATTGGTCTTCTGGTTTTACACATTTGCTTGGCAAGTAAATAGGCAGCAGAGCTAATCACACAGCCAGTGCTGGGCTTAGCTGTTCTAAGGATTTTAATGATTGAAAGACTGCAGCAGGAGGTTTATGTGGACAATACGTGCCCATTGCCTGCAGTCTGTTCACTTGTTTTTTCTTCTCTTTTAAATGGTGATATAATGTAATTGAATCATGCAAGTCACTGAAAAATATGGATTTAGTTTCTATGTTTAAATCGTTACCAAAAAAGTATTTTGTGGAACATAATATAAAGCTGCACTGAACACGATCTGGGATTTGTTTTATCCGCAGGCTCGGAAGGAGCCGTGTTCGGACATTCAGTGGAGACTCCTCTGATCCAGGCGAGGGCTTCTGAAGACCTGAAGTAAGTTCATATTCAATGACTTTACTGAAATTCATTAAAGCTTAATGTCATCTGTTCATGTCCTGTTAAATTAAAATTAAGATCTTTAAATAATGATGATAGATGTTCTGTGGCATTTCAAAGTCAATGACTGTGCTTAAAAAAAACACATGTGGCAGCAGCCATTATTCACCAATATCATTATCTCAAGCACCCTCTTGTACTCAAGCGTCTCCTGGTCGCCTTGTTATGATACAAATGTAAAAGAAGATTTGACCAGTTTTACAGCCGAGGGTTGAGCTAATTTGTTAGTTATTCTCTGGCAGGCAGGATTTGATTAAAGCACTAAGAGAGCTTGGAGAGAAGGGGGTAAGGTTGAGCTACGTGTTGGAGTCCTATACTCCCTCGTGCATGTGATCCTCACTGCACTCTGCCTGAGGCTCTGAGCCCTGCGTCGGTCCATTAACGAGCTATAACGAGTGTGGTTTGTTGTCCACCTTACTGGTCCTGAAAGGAGGGCTGGGATCAAAGTTGGCAGAAAAAGCGGTGTTCTGGCAGCTAATTCCCCCAGAGTGAGAGGAATACTGATGAGTTTCACTTTAAAGCGTGTGCGCACACACAGGACTCACACAGACACACACAGGCTCAGCTCAGGAGCGACCATCTGCAATGTGGTCAAAGTCTTAATGAGAGGAAACCGAACAGGAGACGGTCGACACACAGAAACGGCAACATGACTTAAGCTGGGCTCTGATTTTCTTCTGTTTAAAAGCATATTCGATCAAAGATATTTAATTTATCAAAGGTTGATTCTGTTTGGGTTTAATTTAAAGATTTCCAAATTGAATTTCCTAAAATCCACGATGCTGTCTGACTGTGGACGACTGTCTTCCCTCACTGGTGAATTACTGAAGTATTTCCAAGCAAACAGATGTACAAACTGTACTGTGAGGACTAAATAAAGACTCCTTTTATATAGACCTAATTTTCTTTCCAAATGTCTTATGAAAGATTTTTATTTTTTTATTTTTTATGTTGAGTCAAACGGTTTTCTTAAAAAAGTAAAATGAAGGAAACATAATCCTGTGAGTTATTTATGACATCACTTGAAGCCTAATAACATTCTGTCTGTTTATTGAATAAGTGGGTTGTGGGAAAAACAACATTGCAGTTGATGCAAAATAAATATAAAAGTTAATTTATTTTATTTTATTATAATTCACAGAAATCTTCAGAGGATATCCTGGGGGACCTGCTTCCTCTTTAGTTATTGCAAGCTATTAAAATAATCATTAAACAAGCTTTTTAATCAGATTTTTTTCAAATTTAAATCTACAACCAAATGGATTTTTACCTGCAAATTAGCAAAATCACAATTTTTATCTCTTAGTTGCAGTCATGAAAAAAAAAATGCAGGACTCTTCTCTTGTGAAAAACTTCAGCAGACCCTTAATGCTTCCATGGTAGTTAAGAAGTCACAGCAAGGTAATTCTAATCAAATATACTTGCTTAATTGATCATCAGCAAGTGTGAGCACCTCAATGAAAGCAAAGGTTTTGGCATTTTGCTGGTCTGGAGCATTTAACTGTGCGTTAACACAATGCCACAATCTTTTCAGGAGTGGAAGTGCCAGCAAATTCACACCAAGTTCAAACTATGCTCAGAGAAACTACCGAAAACCCAAGAGCTTTACTGAGACTGTACAGGCCTCAGTTAGCATGTTAAATGTTAAAGATCATGACAGTAAAATTAGAAAAACAATAACAAGCATGGCTTGTGAAGAGAAAGAATATATCAGTATGGGCTATGTTTTAAAGTGGCATCTGAACACAAGACTTCTTCAGAGAGATGAGACCAAAGTGATGTTTGGTTATAACGTGCAGCACCAAATTTGGAGAAAACGTAACACTTCATACCAGCTGTAAAGCACGGTGGTGGATGGGATGAAGACTTGGGTTTGTTTTGCAGCCACAGGTGCTGGATATCTTGCACTGGCTGAGTCGACCATGAACCCCTCTGAGTACCAAAGTGTTCTGAAGTCCAATGTGAGGACATCTGTCCAACAGATAAACTTTGACTGGACCACTGCAACATCCTGATGCTTTTCTTTTTTAGCAGGTTTGTCGCTGTGCTTTGGATCATTGTCCATGACCCAATTTCAGCCAAAGTCCAGACTTCAACTGAAACTGAAATAATGTTGGGTATTACCTTAAGAGAGCTGTGCATAAATGAAAGCCCGTAAACATCAATGAACTGAAGCAACATTGTAAAGAAGAGATGCGTAAAAGTCATCCACAAGAATGTGAGAAGTTGATGTATAGATGCTGAAAAGGATTACTTAAACTTATTGCTGCCAAACTTGTGATTCGTGGGGTGTTCTTGGTTTTTCAGAGATTCCTGTGAAAACTTTCTTGTCCACATGACTGTAAATGACCAAGATTCAGATTAAAGAGTAAAAGTCTCTTGCATATTTTAAATTCAGTATGTCAGTGGTTACATTTTTTAAATACTAAACTAGGCTTTACAGTAGAAATTGGATGAAGTGGAACGTTTAATATTTTGTCCACAAAAAAATTAAAATGTAATCTTAACCTTGAATTAGTGATTTAGAAACTACTTTCCTTTGTCCATTAGATGTGTTTTTTTTCCAGCAATGAGCAGTTAAAGCAGCCATGTTTTGAGTCTGTGAAAGCGTGACTGTTTCCTAAAATAACCCAACTCTCACACCGTGCCAGCAAAACTCCATCCCCACAATCGCAAAGCAGAGACTTTTCATGATATAGCCAAACAGTAAAATGTGAGCTGGAACAGCCTCGAATGATTACACATGTAGATCTAATAAAGTAGTCAGTAAGGTGACATCATCTTCAGAAAACACTGTCACTAAAGTAAAATATATACTTAGATTTTTACTTTAATGCCCAATATAGCTCATTCAACAATCTGATTATTTATCCAAAGAAAACATTTTTTCCCACATCTCCAGTATTTCTTTTAAAAGTGGCATTTGCCTTGTTCAGCATTGTTTATGTATGCAGCTCTGGGCCTTTCCGTAAATGCTAATGAGGCTCTTCCCTCCCGCCACCTCGCTGAAATCATGACAAGTTAAGCCCTCCTTGCAAATCGTGTGTCACCTGTGCAGTAAGCCCCTCCGGATGATAAGGACACAGCTTGGCTTGCGTCCACATCACCTTTCTTTCCCCGTTTAAAGAAACATCACTCTCTTTGTGATGCGTTTTATTTCCCTGAAAGCCAGGAGTAATCTGGGAGATGAACAGAGCAGAGTCAAATCAAAGAAAGCCACATGAGAACTTCTTCCTCTTTGAAGCACCTGTTCTTCTCCTGGAGTTTACCTGTGTACGCTGGCACTCAAGTCTGTCTTTGTTTGTTATGATCATTGCCTTTTGTGATTTAATTACTTATTATGTGTGACTTTTACTGGTGGACAAGTGCAAATGACTTAGCCAGAGTGGCTTCCAGCATCTTTTGCGTTGGCAGCCTATTTAAGCGTGAGACAACTGAGATGTACAAGTTTAAACTGGAATGAGAGAACTGGAAATCTGAATTTGTAAATCTATAATATGTATATTTGTTGATGTAGATGCAGACCTAGCAGGAGAACTACATCTTTCCAAACTACAATCAAGAGCAGGAATAAAATTAGACATAGTTTCACATACTGGAAAGATTGTGCTTACTTTTCTTCATCTGCTGAGTCATCTGCTTTTTCTTAATTTGTTTTATTGGCTGGTTGCCTTGTGAGAGTTCTTAGTCTATGTGAGAATATCACCTGATAGACTTTTGTGACACAGCTTCAAGTGAATTTGTGGGGACAATCTGAAAGCCTTACGTGCTTGGGACTCTGTCCTGCTGGGGAATTTCAATGCTCACATGGTAAACAACTGTGTGACCGTTGGAAGGTACAGCCTTACAAAATAATAGTGTTTTTGTATTTGTTTTGCTTTCATGGTAATCACTTTTTCGCCATTAGTGCACTTGGCAACAGGACATCCTAAGTCAGAACTTGATGATTGATTTTATAATCATATCATCAGACCTTATGTGTTGGACACTAAGGTAAAGAGTGGAGCAAAGCTTTCAACTAATCAAAACCAGGTGGTGAGAGGGTGCTCACTTATCAGAGGCCCTGATCTACAAGATCTTCAGTTCCCACCTCCAGCAGAGCTTTGACAGCATTCTGAGGGAGACTGGTGGTCTGGTGCCTGGTCTGGTCCACTCAGTGGTTGGTGCCTGGTCTGGTGGTAACCTCAAACCAGATATTGGACACCAGAGGGCAGCTGTCAAGTTGAAGAAGTAGTCCTATTGAGTTTGATTTCACAGGCAGCCGACAAGTCAGGCCAACAGGCCAAGTGGGTTGCAACCACAGCTGAAGTCAAAATTTGGATGTTGGAGGAGTTCGGTAAGCAAGACTTTCGGTCATCCTTAAGGCAATTCTTGGAAACAGGAAGCAGGAATATCACACTGTGTAATCCTGACTCTATACTGTGCACAGTCAGGATGCAGTACCGCCTGACTGCAGCTGAGGATATTTTAAGTCCCACTGATATCCCTTATGTAGCAGGAGCAGAATTTGGGGGTGGTGGGTTGACTTGCTCATCATTGTCGTGTTAAAAAGCTGGGATTTGTAAGGCTGTTTTGGTTAACACACTTGTGCAGCATTCATTCATTCATTTCATTCATTTATTTGTTCATTTCAGGCACAACAAAAACACATGTGGAAGTTGGAGACAGAGCCAATGGTTTGGGAGACTAGGGTGTTGGTCCCATCTTATATGCCAAGCTGCTGGGGAAGAGAGTCCTTTTTTTTTTTTTAAATCAAAGTTACGATTAAAGAGGGGCAATGTGGTTTTGATTCTGGTCGTGGAACACTGAACAAGCTTTTTAATCGTCTCGAGGTTACCTAATATGCACGGAAGTTTGCCCAATGAGTCTACGTGTGTTTTGTGGACTTAAGATTTGGCATTTGACCGAGTCCCTCAGGACTTCCTGTATGCAAAGGCTGTCTCTTACCCCCTCCCAAATGAGTTTTGTCTTTCAGGAAGGGGTAAGAGACCTTGATAAGCAGAATGAGCATTATATTAAAGATGAAAAACAAAGACCAGGGGTGTTAAACTCACTCTTGTTTATGGGTAATGTATAAACAAAGCTGCATAATAACCTGACTTTCTAGAACTACAGGTATATTGTAAAAACAGTGAACAAACAATTTATAAAGTTGTGATGAACATCTGAGATTCTCACTAATAATAATTGTAGTAATATTTAGCAATATTGATTACCACATGTGCACTGCATATTTCACCGAATCTGCAAAAGCAAAAAACCTTGACAGGTAACGTTGAACAACAGAAGTATTTCACTTTTTATGATTCAAACAACTTGTTGAAACTGATTTTCTGAGACCGACTATTTTCTTCACAGTAACACTGACATCACCTCATGTCAGATATTAATGACTTCACTGCAATTTCCACACTTTCCACCGCACTCTAGGGGGCTGAATTGGTCCATTTGGTGGGATGGTTCTAGCAACCGGTCCTCATGTTTGATGAAAACAGAAAAAGTCATTCTGAAGTAATTTCAGCCACAAATATCAAAAGACAAAATTAAATTCTTAATTTCTGAATACTTTGACAACACTGCTCTCTGCATAAGTAAGAATCTAACTAATTACTTAATCACGCTACTGTTTATGCTTTAGTCTCCTGTGTAATGAATGCTGTGACAGCAATGTGCAAGGTTTACAACTGAGTAGAGTGTTTGGTCCTCTGCTTCGTCACCTGCTAACTAAAAGGTATGCTTGCGTGCTGCGACTTGTGGATAATTGCACTTGTGCTGACAAAGAAGAGAACTCTTGATGTTAGGTCTGTAAAACGAGGGGATTGCAGTTATGAAGCGGATCTGGTCCTGCTGGAGAGGCGCCAGTTTGTCATCTCTTGCTCTCAGCTCACAGCTTCATTACCTTTAGACATAGCTGTTTTCAGACTCCGATCAGCTCCCTCGCCCCACAGTAATTTCTTTAGTTCAGTTCCACTCGTAAAATGCGCCCCCGAGACTGAGTTTGAGACAAAACGAGAGAGATAATTGCTGTAAACTTGGCTCCGACTCTCTACCTAACTGCCCTCTTAGCTTGATGATAAGGAGCAGCTTGCTTGTAGCCCACAATTATAGGCTTAAATATTAAAATGTTTCTGTCAATTACATAATGACATAATTTCACATCTCATTCTGAAGGATGGTGCTCTGATTCCTAATGCGAACGTCCCAAATCCATCAGGACAGGCAAAGGAAGCTGTGTGATACTGCTGTGATATTATCCTGGTGTAGCTGCGATACTTCTGTCATCTAGTTTGCATACACTTAGGGAGACTTCATCTATTCTTTTGACATCTCTTGACAACAGATGGTAGATTCACTTCTAATCAATGTGACACAAAGTCTCCAGGTCTCAATTGTATCAAGAACGAACATACTCAGTTTTTTGGGGTTTTTTTTTTGCTGGCTATAAACTGCTGCTTGAACCCACACAGGAATCTGCAGTGAGACAAGTCTGACATTAAGCAGCAAAGGCAGGACAGACAGGATTTGAAGGCTCTCTGGGTTCTTACAGTGCAGACATCACATGATGAATCAGGCCCAGAATCAGAGAGCAGAAAAATAGTTTTTCATTTCGTTTTCTCTGTAACTTTCTGCTACTAGAGCTCTCCTCTGCAATGCGGCCAGCTGCACGTCTGTCTACAGTTTATCTAAGCAGCTCTGAGGACAGTCCGTGCTCTAGCCGTGTCCACACATGACTGACATGTTCATTAAAGAGATAAAAACTCTTCTTGTTCCCACTTAGCTCTGGTCGGACTCTACTACTGCTACCAGTTAGGGAGCACAGAGTTATTACAGAAGTGTGCACATGTTCTTTTCCTCTTATTTTGACTGCAGCAGTGAAATATTGTTTCTTGGTTATTGCAGTGGTCTTGTAGACCAGATGAAGAATGTTTGGACTGCTGATAACATTACTTACAGATATATTGGAAATAATTGGTGTAAACCTTGTTAGGGATACTGATTCACTGTCGTACTTGCTTCTCCATGTGTCTTCATAAGTAAAGACATGGACAAGTGTGTGGAGCTTTTGGGATATCTATTATCGTACCCCCTTCCTAAAGGTCCAGACTCCATCAAATCTCAGCATACGGTTAGGTCCTTAAGTATTTGGACAGCTACACAATTGGCCTCTGTACACCACCACATTGTATTTAAAGTCAAACAGACAATATGTAACTGAAGTGCAGACTCTCAGCTTTTATTTCATTTATAACAAAAGTACTCCATTAGCTGTGGCTCAAATGTAATTGGACATCATTTTAAATGTAAGGATTGCTGAGATGCTTTGCCAGGCTTTTAATGAGAACACCTTCACTTCGTGCATGTTTGTGCGTCTCTACTTTTGGCCGTTGAAGAACATCCCATTTGTTTTCTTTGAGAAGTTCTTGGGTTGCTTTCGCATTACGCTTTGGGTGATGTGCAGATTATTTTGGCTGAATCTGAGCAGAGAGTAGAGCCGTGTACACTTCACAGTTCATCCTTCTGTCAGCAGTCACATCATCAATAAACACTCGTGGCCTGGTTTCACTGGCAGCCTTACATGCCCATACATTAACTCTGGATCACGAGCAGTTTCTCTCCTTCTCTATACTTTTCTCTGTCTATCATTCTGGTACAAGTAAACCTTGGCTTTGTCTCTCAAAAGATTTTCTTCAGGCATGTGCAGGCTCTTTTAGATGTTTTCTGGTGAAATGTAAATGCCCTTCTCATCGTTTAGTGCAACGAGCTGGTTTGCACCTTGTTGTAAACGCCTTGTAATTGCGTTGAGTTGAAGCTGTCTGCAGTTTACATATTTCAATTGGTCTGAAAGATTTCTGATACTACAGCATCTGACCTGTGTCATATTTTCTGTGTATTTGAACAGTTTGAGCCATTTCAAAGCGGATGAGGATGGATGGATGTTCCATCCTCTTTGTCTCTCCTATGGGAGATTACTAAAGGGCGGGTTGATAAGACAGGAAATGTATGCTCATGAGCAGTCGGTGGATGACGTGTCCATAATATCACATTTCTGGGGTTGGTGGTGGCGTCGACCACTGGTGATTGGCAGAGATGGTGTCTCTTCATGACTCATGTTTGGTTTAAGTTTGGGTGGGTTCTATATTTTACTCGCCTGACAGGAGATTGTGACCTGAGGAACAATTAGGTTGATTTTAGTTTTGTACTGCAAAAACCATTCATGTCCTGCCTCTTTTGTTGTGCCATTTTAGATTGCATCTGAAAGAGTTCACTGGGAGTTCAAGTAATGTCTGTGCATGCATGGCTTTTACCTTAAAGATGAGATTTCTAATAGTGTATCTAAAGAGGCCCTTTTAAATGTTTCTGATCAGCTGCTAATATGAAGCTTTCCATGTTGATGAATATGTGTCCTTCCATTGTGGCATAGTTTAAATTCTGTCCATGTTTTATATTTTTCATACTCCATCCTATGTTTTTGTGGCCACAAGCCTGAATATAGCTTTCATATTTATGGTGGGGAAAACAGTAGCATATTACCTTTTTTTCATTCTGCACCCATCACATTACTGTTTAGTGGTATGCTGTAGTAGTTTTGGAAAGTTTTTCTTTTGCTGTGTAATGTTTGAGATAGTTTTTGGGTACTGCCACACATTCACCACAACCAGTTATTGAACTTGTGCTAAAAGGGAAACTGATAAAGATGGTAGTATATAAAGCCCAGTGGATCCCTGTAAGTGATAGTAACATATAAAAATAAATTAGTCTTTCACCCCCCAAGCAAACATGCTAGATATGCACTATTTAAACAAATCTCTTTCTCTTTGGTATCACCTTTTTGGTCATCAGCACATCCTACAGCTATTTTCCTCCAAAGCTCTGTGATACGGTGACCTTTATGTGGACGTAAAGGTCAGCTTGAATACACCACAAAAGGTTGGTCAGGTTTCCCAGAGAGCGGGAGAGCCTGTCATAAACAGCCTTTACGACTGCAAATACCAGATAAGTTATCACTTGTGACGGCTTTACGTTTCAAAGCCCTGAAATATGGTGGATGCGTCAACCTCTTTTAACTGACGCCCTCATCAGTCAGCCTAATGATCGTAACGTTTTGGGGAATTGTGACATTTTAAGAAAAACTCATTTAATGTTTTATCACATTTTCCCATTCTTCTGCAAAGGCAGAAGACAGTTTACCAACTTTGTAAAAAAAAATGTTGAACTAATTTAAAAAATGTTTGATGAAAAGCTGTGTTTTTTCTGTATTTTTACCCAAGTCTTTTAAAATGTGGTTGAAATCTGTGACACGGTAGAGAAATTTAACTGCTGATTTGTTAAATTTGAGAAGCAGAACACAAACAACTCAATCAAGTCAATCCAAAAATGTTAAATGCAGACTGTACACACTCACTGACCTTGCGTCTAGTACTGGGTTAGAGCCCCATTGTAGACTTCAGAACTGCCTCAGTTCTTTGTGGCACAGATTCAAGAAAGTTCTGGATCATTCCCCAAAGATTTTGGTCCATATTGACACAATAGCATCACGCAGTTGAAGAAGATTTGGACATCCCAAAAGGTGCTCTTTTTTTTACAATCTAAGCATAGTGAACTCATTTTTGTGTTCAAGAAACCAGTTTGAGATGATTTGAGTTTTGTGACACGGTGCGCTATCCTACTGGAAGCAGGCATCAGAAGATGGTACACTGCAGTCATAAAGGGGGATGGACATGATCAGCAACAATACTCAGGTAGTCTGTGGTGTTTAGACTTTGGTCAGTTGGTACTGAGGAGCTCAGAGTTTGCCAAGGAATTATCCCCAACACCATTACACCACCAGCCTGAATCACTGATTCAAGGGGCACTAACTCCACTGGAGTGGCTCTAGCTCAGGAGGTAGCGCAGATCACCTGCTAATCGGAAGGTTGATGGTTCAATTTGTCTGCATGCCAAATATCCTTGGGCAAGATACTAACACCAAGTTGCTCTTCGATGCATCGATTAGAGTATGAATGAGTATAGGTGTTATATAGAAAGAGCTTAGAAGAAAAGTGCTTGTGTGAACGGTGTAAAGCGCTTTGAGTGCTCAGAAAGCGTAGAAAAGCACTATACAGTGGCCTGCAAAAGTATTTAACCCCCCTTGAACTTTTCTACATTTTGTCACATTACAGCCACAAACATGAATCAAGTTTATTGGAATTCCACGTGAAAGACCGATACAAAGTGGTGCACACGTGAGAAGTGGAACAACAATCATACATGATTCCAAACATTTTTTACAATTAAATAACTGCAAAGTGGGGTGTGCGTAATTATTCAGCCCCCTGAGTCAATACTTTGTAGAACCACCTTTTGCTGCAGTTACAGCTGCCAATCTTTTAGGGTATGTCTCTACCAGCTTTGCACATCTACAGACTGAAATCCTTTCCCATTCTTCTTCGCAAAACAGCTCCAGCTCAGTCAGATTAGATGGACAGCGTTTGTGAACAGCAGTTTTCAGATCTTGTGACAGATTCTCGATTGGATTTAGACACCAGACAGGTCAGGGATAAAGTTATTGAGAAATTTAAAGCAGGCTTGGGCTACAAAAAGATTTCCCAAGCCTTGAACATCCCACAGAGCACTGCTCAAGCGATCATTCAGAAATGGAAGGAGTATGGCACAACTGTAAACCTACCAAGACAAGGCCGTCCACCTAAACTCACAGGCCGAACAAGGAGAGCGCTGATCAGAAATGCAGCCAAGAGGCCCATGGTGACTCTGGACGAGCCGCAGAGATCTATAGCTCAGGTGGGGGAATCTGTCCATAGGACAACTATTAGTCGTGCACTGCACAAAGTTGGCCTTTGTGGAAGAGTGGCAAGAAGAAAGCCATTGTTAACAGAAAACCATAAGAAGTCCCGTTTGCAGTTTGCCTCAAGCCATGTGGGGGACGCAGCAAACATGTGGAAGAAGGTGCTCTGGTCAGATGAGACCAAAATTGAACTTTTTGGCCAAAATGCAAAACGCTATGTGTGGCGGAAAACTGCACATCACTCTGAACACACCATCCCCACTGTCAAATATGGTGGTGGCAGCATCATGCTCTGGGGGTGCTTCTCTTCAGCAGGGACAGGGAAGCTGGTCAAAGTTGATGGGAGGATGGATGGAGCCAAATACAGGGCAATTTTGGAAGAAAACCTCTTGGAGTCTGCGAAAGACTTGAGACTGGGGCGGAGGTTCACCTTGCAGCAGGACAACGACCCTAAACATGAAGCCAGGGCAACAATCACCTTTCTTCCCCATTCTAGTGCTCAGTTTGAACTTCAGCAGGTACTCTAGATCATGTCTACATGCCTGAATGCTTTGGCTTGCTGCCATGTGACTTGCTGGTTAATTATTTGCATTAACAAGCAGCTGAACAGGTCTACCTAACAAATTGGCCAGCGAGTGTATAGTGTGCTAGATTTAGCTTAAAGGCCATTTTCATCTGCACCCCCTGAGCGACGGCTTCTAATGATTCACAGCTTACTAAGAAAAACAGATAACTACTGTGGTAAATTAGAACCTGGCATTTAAAAGCACAAACACAATAAAACACTTCACAAAAAAGCACAACATTAAACAAAATAACAAAACTAGAAGACAAAACAAACCCCCCCACGCACAAAAAAACAATGGTCCTTTCTATCATCAGCAAAGCAAAAAAAAAAAAGGAAATTAAACATTTTATCAATGCCAGAAAGTGCTGATGCTGGCCTAAATGTTAGTGTCAACCTTTTAACATGTGGAACTTATTAAACTCACACACGGCTCTTTTCCATTCACTATATTTAATACAGTTATCAGGAATATTGGATTTAAATGAATCTAATGTACACATGTCTTGAGCAGCCATCGATGAATTCCAGTTGATATGTCGTTAGTGATTGCTGGGTTTATTTATTTATTTATTACACCAGTCAGTCTCAGGCAGAGTGAAGTGTGACTTCACGCTGCTGCGTTAGCCTCACAAAGGCCATACATGATAATGGAAGGAGTCTGAGACGGTTATAAAACCGAAGAGACATTTTTAACTTAATTCATTTAATGCTTTTTTTTCTTCTGGACTGTGCCTGAAACAAGCACTCATGGAAATTGAGCACTTTGTCTTTTGGCAGAAGCGCCTGCTCTGCTGTGTGTGTGCGTGTGTGTGTGTGCGCTCAGTGGGTGATGACAGAACTGCTTTGAATGGAGTGAAAATATCACAGGCTCATGCATTACATATCACAGATTTCTTACGGCACGGCTCAGTGGACGGTGTTTTAAATGGATCTTTTAATGACTGCCCTGTCCATAGAGAATCAGCAGACTCTTAACAAATAATTATTGGGGGGTTTAAGAGGAGAGATGGGATTTTGAGTGCTGCCACTGGAGATGAATGAGGTTGTTTTTTTTTTTCGTTTTGGGTTTGTTTGTTTTTACACAATAAATAAAAAATTTGAAATTAGTACTTAAAATTACATTCTTGCCTTTTTTCTGTAATAAGCCGTTATTTGCATTCACAAAACCAACAACATGAAGGGTTTGAGATTAAAATTGAATTGGAAAACGTAATACGCAAACAAACATGTCATAACACTGTATGCTGAAGCGTGGCGTATCTGCTCACTGAACAGCTTTCATGGAGAAAACAATAGATGGGTATTAAAAGAAAAGCCACTCTATCTTCTTTATTCCTTCACGTCTAGAGCACAAACAATCCCGGGTCAAAGGCACGTTTTCACAGATCCCCTTCAGACTGTATCTACTGACAGGCTTTTCAAATGCAGATGAAATTCGTTTGCTCGTCTTTCTTCGCACCCTTATTTCCACTAGTGCATAATCCAAAATATGTGTCACTTTCAGAGCGTATGGAGATTTAAGCGATTTAAAGGCAGCTCCTTAAAGTCTTCCATTTAAAATTCATTGAAAACAGATTTGAGAGAGATGTGCGCGTGGGGGGGCGGAATCAATTTGAAACGGTTATGAGTTATGAAAACAAATTCCACATTGATTGGCTCTCACACTTATCTTTCCCTGTGTAAACAAATAGTCCACAGGAGGAAAATGCAAATTGCATTAGCCTCAGCGTGGCTGAAGGTCAACATCAGCTGATACAATTATGGGCTGTTTAGGACAGCCATACTGCTTTGGAATAATGAAAGCAGCTATTTAAACATGAACAGCAGCTTTAATATTCCTCCGGTAGGGAAGCAGTTGGTACGGCAAACCCCAAGCTGCACTTGCTCAGACAGAAATATCAGTGCGCTTTCTTTCCTTCTTTCTTGTTAAATTTGAGACATTTTGACTCAAATTTGAAATCCTTGGATTTGTTATGAAAACAAAGACGATTCACGTCATTAATCTGGCCTAAACACGGAGAGATGTATAAAATATCAACTGAATAACAATCAGTGTAACCTTGAATGAATTTTGTATCCTTAGCTATTAAATCCAACTGAAAGGCAACGTTTTAATAATGCAAACATGCTGAAAGTATAAGCAGAATAAATCAATGAGCTCATCCGCTGCATCACTGAGCTGCTTCTTTTTTTTTTTTTCTTTCTTTTTTTTGTCAGGCTCGAGTCTCCCACACGAACCCTGACCATGGAGGCTCCCAGAGGGGTGGAAGTGAGTGCCGCTGAAGGGTCGCTGAAGGTCAGCGGTCGCAAGGATCTACGGCTAGAGTCCACTGAAGGAGAGGTGAGGAGCATTCGTTTCTATATATGTATATCTATATATTTGTTTTAAATATTCTACCACAAGGCATGTGATATGAAGCAATCAAATGTGACTGAGTAGTTTTAGCTTTAACACAGGAGGAAATAAGAGACTTTTTTTATAGTCTTTCCATTTTCACAGACTTAAAGATCTGTCATTGTTTCTTTAATCATAAATTAAGGAACTCACAAGTCTGGAGTTGATTCCAAGTGTTCAATTTATATTTATGAAAAATGCAAATGCAGTATTTATTCAAGTCAAGAACACCGCTGTCATGATACTCCTGATGTGATATTATTGCGATTTTAAACGTTTTGCTATATGCTGAGTATCACATTAACATATATTGCGATTTATTCCCTTTTTTTCCAAACTTGGTCAGCATCTCTTTCTTTTACTTTGTAAAGTTCTCGCATTTCTGTCATTTTATTGCAGCAAATAGAACTGTGAAGCAGACAGACTGACCAACACGGTCATTAACACCCATCAAAATGTTGCATGCACCTGACAGACTGAGCTGTTTGTGCTACATTGTGTTACATTGTGTGCGACTGAATTCAAATGTGTGGGCTGCTGTACTATTAAAGGTATTTTAAGCAGCGGTAGCCAGTCATCTGTGAGATAATGAGCCACATATGAATCCACAGCATGTAATGTCCAGATGTCTCAAGTTAATGCAACCCTTTGCTGTACTCACATTTATGCCTAACCTCTCTGTAGAGCCTGGGTACAGCTGTATCCATCAAAGGTGTCACACACCTGGGTTCCAGTGCCTTGAGATTGGGGAGGGGAAAATGCTTCTTTTTGTCCTCCACGTAGTTGCACAGCCAGGTGTCCTTGAGTTTCTTGAAAGGCACCTATAAATATTTTCTTAGCTCTGAATTGGGAGGTAGTTTTGTCAGTGGTCCCAGTGTTGGTTGTTTTGTAGAGACAGCAGCCAGCAGTGAGGACAGAAAGTTTGCCAAAGTAAACTGTATGGTTGACCACCACGAAAACGTCCCTAATAATAAACCCAACCAGATACTATTTCACCTTCACAAACATGAACGTTTTCATGAAACTAACAAAGGCAACACGAACAAAGCTAAAGATATTCAGAGCTCAGAGCCAACCGCGAGCTAGGAGCCTCGGTATGAGCAAAGGATCAAGACTGTGATGAGGGGAAATTATGGAGACGAGTCAAAAAAAGAGAAAAGGGCTCATCTGGTGACTTTTTAAAAACACAGTAAAAGTGATGTAAGAACCTGACATTTGTTTTGTCATGTAAATCTTTTGCTTTTGTTTGAGGCAAATATGTCAGGTAAAGGTGGATGTGCAGCAGCTCCCTTTTAATTAATTATTTGTAGCTGTCTCCAGTGTCAGAGCAGTTTTTCGGTTTCAGTGTGAGAGCACGTGCTGCAAAATCGAATAATTCATTTTAGTTTGAAGAATTTTATAATGTAGAAAATTAGATTTAGCAAAGATCACTATGAGCAGGTCACACATAGAGAATAACCGAAAATTTGCATCAGCCAAGCTAATGTTCATAGTTCTCCCAGAGTATTTTATGACACTCCCGTGTATTATATCCACCTCCTTTGTCCCTTCCTTTTTTGTAAATCCAAACATAAGTCCAAGTTCTTTTTTTCTACAATGCTGCCATCTGTTTTAAAAACTTCCTCCCGTATGCCGATGTCACTTGGGGAAAAAAAACACAAGATCACCATCTGTTGAACTGTTAAAGTAATTTCTTTTATTATTCTAGGGCTAAAAAGTTAGTATTGTCTTTGCAGATCATATAATAAAATATCAATATTTGATGGGTCTGTATCAATACAGTATTATCTCTCAAACTATTGCAGTACTCTGGCGTATCAGTACCCTCTGCCCTTGTTACCTGGATGATGGAAAGAGAGGGAAAGCAAGGACTAATTATCCAAAGCAAACATCATTACTTGTCAAATATGGAGGATGCATTGTGATTGCATGTACGGCTACCTGTGGAGCTAGGTCTGTAGTATTAATTAGCTTCAGCAAGGAGGTTATGTGGTTTGTTTATTTAGTCTGTTTGTTAGCCGGATGACTCAAAAAGTTGAAGATGATTTGCATGAAAACTTGGCCAGAGCCCGGGCTTGGCTCAACTTATTTATTTCAAATTTGTCATTTTACAAACTAGTCTAAATTCAGATATCCTTCTGGATCCAGGAACTCGTGCATGGTGCGGAGGAAATGATCAGCCTTGGCTGGGTTTTTGTAGTCTCTTGTTGTGAATGCTGATAAAAGAAGCAGGCTAAATTCTGGGCCGTGGCTCTACTTCCTGCTCAGATTCAGCCAAGTGCTGTAAAACGAAAAGGACGGTTTTTTACGGTGCAAATGAACAGTGACCTCAAACATCCCAAAACAACCCAAGAGCTTCAGAAGGCAAAGGATATTTAATGCTCTTAAATCAATGAGTCACTTGCTTGATTTTTTTAACCCAACCGAGCCAGCTGTTCACTTATCTGAGACAAAAACTGAGCCACGAACGCTGAGACAGAAGGCAGCTGCAGTAAAGGCCTGGCAGCGCATTTAGTGATGTCATTGCTTTCAAAGTCACAATGCAATCCTTATATTTATGAGTTTGTCCAGTTGCTTTGAGCCTGTGGATATGGTGGAAATGAAGTCGTTTTACTTTTCTGTTTTTCTTTTTAACATTTGAGCCTGGTGGTGGATGGAAACAGATCTCCAGAGTTCTAATAATGGTTGTTTAGAGAATTGTCAGTCACTAATTGGGAAATCTTGGCAGTCTGTTTAATAGTTGTTGAGCCATTTCAGTCTGAACCAAAGCAGCGACCCACCAACTGACACTCTGCTCCCTTGAGCCACTAGTGTGGCCAAAAAAACAAAAAGAGAGAGAGACCAATTTAATGTTCCAGGCCAAATCCACCTTCACTGCTGATCTAACTCATCAGATCAGGACTGCTGTATCTCACTCCACCTGCTACTGTATTTACTGATTGTGCCACAGTCATTTATCAGTTCCAGTTGGTACTATATCACTCCAGGACACCCCTGACAGTGTTATTTGAATGACTTCCAGCTTGTCTCCAACGTTGTGTCCTTCCAGATACTTTTAGATGCCAACGCCATTCAGTTTGGAGGCCTCCCGCTCGGCACCTACACAGTGTCGCCCAGGCAGGCCTCGCAGGAGCAGACCGTGTACGAGGTGTGCGTTTGTCCCAGTGGCAAGATCTACCTCTCTCCCGCAGAGAGCAGCTCCACCTGCCAGGCCATGAGCAACATCTGCCTCTGGAGCTGACCTGGGAGCAGCGGCGGTTGAGCGGTGACAGTTAGAACATCTGCTCTGGAGCTGCAGAGAGCGGGATGGGTCTCTCCGATGGTACAAATGACAGAGTGGGACACTGAGATGGAGCTGGTAAGAGAGACTGCAGTCAGGTCAGCACAGAAGCATCCAGGTTGCTACCTGCAGTGCGTTGAAGGAGGTCAGGACTCTTCCACCAGTGGAAGTCGCGGCGGCTCTCTGAAATCAGGAATATCCCACACGGAGAGGAGAGCCTCCATCTCCTTATTAGATTCAGAGGACACGACTTTTATTTTTCTACTCCAGGTTAAGTGCTGGCAGGCAGTGACTGTTTTTATGATAAGGAAGAAGAGGAGAGGTGGGGATGGATGAAACACAGGTGCCTTCAGCTTTAAATGGCTTCATTCTAAAACTGTCTGTGCAGCTGGAGTCAGGCATTAGCTGTAATGGTAGAAAGTGGAGTAAGCACAATGATGTTTTTCCCTCTAAAAATCCCATAGACTGAATATAAAAGATGGACATAATCACTGCAAAGCCGCTAACAGGTGTGTGAAGCCTTGAGTGTAGCTTTTTGATGGTCACATCTTTGTTAGATCTAACAAACTGAGCAACACTGCACAAACATACAAAAAAAACTTGCTAACTACACGCATTACCCAGTTTGTCCTTGATGGCACCAATGGTGACGTTTGTTAAAGTAGCCCTGAAAATACTGATTGAGCCCAAAACATGACAGAAAATGGTTTAATGTGTTCATGAAGAGAGAAGTAGGATCATTTTCTCATACAGTCGAGCTTCTTTCGCAACAAGATGAGTCGCCCTCTGCTGGTCATTAAAGAAAATGCAGGTTGATCCATGTTTTATATGCAGTCTATGAAAAAATTTAGATTGTTTTTGTTTTTGAATGATCTCAATAGGTGGTGTGTGTTTGTTTTCTACTCTGTCAGAGGCTGTGTATTAAACTTGTTTCTGTGTGGCACTCATCGTTCTTGACATTTAACTATTCCCCGAGGTTCAGGTGGACAGATTTCCAAAGACTTCGCTCTCTAAGATAACTGTGACATGACGTACTACAACTTTAGCTGGAAGACCGTCTCATTGAGAGTACACGTTTGGAGCGTATATCACATATTATGTGATATTCATTGTGTTGAAAATGAAGTTTAGCTGAATCGAGGATAACTTAAACTACAAAGAATGAACATTATGTGATCAAAAGCTCCAGAACAGCAGGTCAGTGGACCTTGTGGTAAGTGTTTCTTTGACATTTGTTCAATGACAGGGGAAAGTCCCCCGATTCTCGAGTACTACAGCGCCACCAGTAGGGCAGAAGTTGAAAGTGCATTTAAGTCGTACTTCACAAAAAAATTAGGTGTGGTTGGATAACTTGCATCAAGCCAATTTCAAAGCACCCTATTAAGTCAGTTTCTGCCATACTGAATGTTGTTAAAGCATTTAATACACCGGGCACGTTTGTTATTTTCCCCAAGTCAGCACCAAAGAAGGCACAGACCATCTTCAGATTAAGCCTCACAAAAGCTGAAATTAGTGGCAAAGTTGACAAACAAGCAAAGCCGTGTACCATCAAAGCTGCGATTAGTCTAAACTAAACTCCAGACAAATGCACGTTGGGTGACTTAGTGAATCTAAATTTGCTGTAGACGTGAGTGTGGATGGTTGTGTGTCTCTCTGTGTGTTTGCCCTCTAAGACAAACTGGTGACCTGCTCAAGGCGTGCCCCACCTTTCCTGCTATGACAGCTGGGATAGTCTCCAGCTTCCTGCGACCTTAAATTAAACAAGTGTTTAAGAACGTGGATGGATGGAAATGTATTTAATAGTCATCTCAAGGTATTTTATATAATGCATGCTGTACACCTTAACTGATATTCACTATCTTGCTTCTTTCTTTTTAGGTCTTGAGGCTCAGCTGGTACTCCAGTGTCCTCTTTCATACTGGTGGATGCTGTAGGTAATACTCAAGTACTACCAGACTTACAAAACTCCAAACTAACCCTTTAAGTTGCCGTGCACGTGTCATCTGTGTGGCCGCTGCAGCTTTGTCCCACAGGGTGTGTGGTGCACGTTTAGCAATGACATGTGACAGACAAAAACCTAAATTATATTATTACATTTAATTTAAACATACCTGTTTATTTAAGGTCAGTAAATGATTTGCAGACTGTATTTAGGTTCTCTTCTCTCGTGTGAAATATCTCTGGCTGAAGAAAACAAAAAGCCAGAGAAAGACACAACATGTTATCCACCAGTACTTTCATAGCTGTGATGCTTTAGCTTCTCTGCAAGTATCAGAATTCTTTCTGAATACATTTCTGCTGTCTGTTGCATTGCAGCTCTTTAACATTTTAGCCACATTTTCTTGCAGAAGGTTTGTGCATTTTCCACTCTGCATGAGAGACTATAGGGGCTTGTGTTATAGGGTGATGTCATGGTGCAAAGCCTCTATAGATTGGACGAATTACACCCAGAAAAATGCATAACGGCGCTGCACCCACCCGGTTAATCGGAGCCAGCCTAGAGTTTTATTCTTATAAATTGAGAGACAAAAAGGGAAGATTTTGGAGTACTTACGATGACACATCCAGTGAAGGGGGGAGGAAAAAAACGCCCTGCTTTTCCAGCCTGTGGCCTGGAGAGGAATGAACAGCAGTCTGAAAAAGCAGCAGAAACGATTCAAACCTGCCTTTTAACAGACGCCGCTACCTCTCTTTTTCATAATTCTCTCTGCCCGTAATGTTCGTCGTGCACGGGAGCAGGAGCATTATAAAACCTTTTTTCTCTGCCACAGGCAGTCTGAACAGAAGAGGCAGAGGAGAGTGTTTAAGGAGCAGGGTTAAGAGCTGATATTATCGAGCCCGCTGCTGTACATTCACGGCTGGGTGCACTTCACACGTTTTCTGCCTCTAATTAGGTCCAAAGTTGCCATCAAGGAACCCGATTGGTGTCGCAGGAACTCTGTGGCTGCTGTATTTTAAAGTCTCGCTTTTCAAGAGGGGCTCTGCGGCAAGCAGGTTGTTAGACGATTCACACAATTAACACCGCAGGCCCCTTCAGAAGTCGCATCAAATCTCCAAACTAATAACTCGCTCCCCTCCACCTGTAAGAATACATAAACCCCGTATGAAGGGAGTAGGGTGACAGGTGAGAGGAAATCTGTTCACATTGGGGAGTTGAGTGTTTTCGCTCCCGGCTAAAGACGGCCTCTTTGCATTTGTGATCATGCTGAAGCATTCATTTGACTCAAACACGCACCATATGCTTAAGACCTCTGAGAGTATCCCTGCTTTGGATTCACACCTTCATATGCATATCAGTTAAGAAGCTCAGTGTGAATATTTGTTTCTGATCCCTAAGGGAGGGGGAGGCTTGATTGTTTGGCGTGCCGAGCCAGAAAAAGTTCAGATTTTGTGCTTCTGTTCAGATCTGTCCAATTCATACACCTGTTCAGAGCTTTTGCTGATGAGATGCCATGTTGTTAAAATGCCAGCTTTTTTTCTTTGTCTTCTTCGTGCACGTGGCTCTCTATTCACAGGTTGAACGCATCTTGCCAAGCTTTCTGTTTCACTCCTGTCTTTGAGTAAAATATTAAGCACACTCGTAGCACGATGCGATAGATTTGTAGAGCACTATACCTGCAGTCACCCACGTAACAAAATGACTCAAAATTGAGGCTGCAAAGAAAAGTCAGTAACACAAAACCGTGGTGTTTATTAGAGTGGGTGTGTATTAATGTTTCCAGTGGAGAAAGCATGTTTAATGATGGCAAATGTTGAAGCTGCTGTAGCTCCAGGTGCTACAAAGGAGGTGTGTGGTCCATGATTGTAACTCCATGTGCCATAAGGGTGAATTTATAAAATATAATTTGTCAGGATTTTTTTCCAGGCTGGAACACCATTTACTTCTGGCTCACATTTTAATTCGCTTGATTTTGCTGCCATCTATTGGCTGATATAGGTCTCACATTTACAGCTCCCTGTTCAAAGCTGGATTACTGCCTGAACACAAAGGGCACATGTCCCGAGAGCCACTCCCACAGTTTACTGAGAGCTAATTATTTTTGATTTATTTTACTGTAGACATATGCACTGATCACATATATTTAATTACGTAAGTCCTGCTCTAAATGTTCATCAAGAGCTCCATCTTATGTGCACATTTTCCAAGTTTGACATTTACCTACGTCCACACACCAGCGCAGTTTTCAAGAAAAATATAAATTAGTCTTCAATCCAGACGTAATTGTTTTCATCCCTTTTCTTTTACTTATCCTCATCAGGGTCATGGGCAGGCTGGGGCCTATCCCAGCTACCACAAGTGGGATACACCCTGGGCAGAAACGTGGATTTCAGTATTCTGATTTACCAAGATTTCTGCATCTCCTGGAATGGGCTCCATACAATTTTGGCACTTTGACTCATGTTTAGGGATGAACTGATCATGTTGGTCAAAGCGTCAGGTGACTTCACAGCAAAACAAAAGTTTAAGGCCGATTATGACAAAAGTTCAAGACATGAGCCAACAGGGTGAGTGGGTGCCCCATCACCATGGTGGTTAGCACTGTTGCCTCACAGCAAGGTCTTGGGTTTGAATCCACTGGCTGATGAGTTTGCATGCTCTCCCCGTGTCTGGGTTGGTCTCTCATGACACTTAAGACTTCCTCCCAAAGTTCAAAAGTATGCAGGTGTAGCCTACCTCTCACCTCACAGCAGCAACAGTCTTCAGCACAACTACAACCCTGTATGGGATAACTGGAAGAAGACGGCTTTGACTCTTTAGTAGTCTCTACTTATGAGTTTGAAAAATGACATTTTGCTCTGATTTTGGTGTTCCACCGTTTTTCTTGTGTGTACCCGCTGTAAGGAAATCTTTTTAGCGAGATATTTTTCTGTTTCATTTTCACCTGTTTGGATTGCAGATGGTGTGATTTGTGTAAACAATGCCCTTCTGTAGGGGGGAGCTGGAATAGCCGTAAATGTGATGTCAAGATCAAGACCTGATTCACACAGATCTGGTCCACTTCTACACTTTCAATCACATCTGTAACAGGACACCCCACTACAAGCTTTCTCTAGAAAGGTCCATCTATGCCCCATGAAGTTAGTTCATATCTTTAAAAAAAAAAAGAAAAAGAAAGAAAAGGATGATGCAGGAGTCCAGAGTATAAAGAAACTTTAATTGTTGGATTAAGAACAACCTTCACAATTTGAGGACTTATATATTTTAAAAAAGAAATGTGCAATGGCCTTTCAACCCTTGAGGTTTTTCATTTAAGACACGTTTCAGGTAAAAATTAACTAGGAGCACTGAAACCGCATAATGCTTGTGTTATACAGCTGTATTAAGCGTATAATAAGAATTATGGATGACCATAATGCCTACAGATAATTTTGGAAAACCGGCTGACCACATGTTTAGGCTCTATATATTATTTAAGTATTTCGACATAAAACTTTAGGGATTCCTGCTGCTTAACATGTTTAAAAGAAATTATGTAATACTGTATTTGATGACCAATGTTACTTGCATCACTCAAAAATTGTCCACGGAACAACTTTTTAATTAACACTCAAATTTACTCAAACAGACTGGTGTGCTTAGCTGTAAGCCTGCTCTGCAGTCTTAGACTAATCCGCAGACTTTAAATAAACAAATATGTAAATTATATACTGTTTTTTTCTGAATACTAACATTTAAAATACATACCCAACCCTTCCATGTAAATTGTCAGACTGAAAATCTTGGCAACATGAAGCGTTTGTTAACATCTGGATTCATCACCTTACAATAACACGATATTTTCAGACATAACTTACCAGGTAATTTTACATAAAGCTATTACATCAGGAGAACCTGTAGATACTGTTGATTAGTCTGTACTGGACAAGAAGTATTTATTGAAAACAACATTCAGGCCAAGTAGCAGCTGGGTCTTCATTCAGTAGTCCCCTCTGTGGTCGGGGATGGGTTTCTAAGGACGTACTGTCCTTTGGCTTTTCTCGTTATGCCTGCAATAAAAACAAAACTACATTTTAGGTATGAGTCACTTAAATTTAGCAGTTTAAACACATAATCGCATTATAATCCTGCTATTTATGTGTTGGATAATTAAATAGCTTGCTCCTTTATGCCAGGGAATAAAGTTTTGAACTATTCCTTTAACCTCTTGGCCCATTTTCACACATTAAGTCTCATCCTAGCAGGATGGTGTCCCCAGGTGTCCTTTTTCTTATGTAGCTTTCAGCAGGACACTTCCAGTAATCAGACTGACACTGACACTCTCTCACTACTTAAAGTACTCGGTTTGGTTCAGGTGAGAGAGCTGCCCGGGTAGAGCGAGCAGGAGGCAGCACAGTCAGAGCTGTGAAGTCTGGTATGAAAGGACTCACCTCACGTTCTAATCTGGCAGGTCATCAGCTCTCAGGGCAGATCTGGAAATACCCAAGCCTGCAGGAATCCTGTCCGGATACCTGACAGCGAGCTTGTTGTGATTCAGCTCAAAGCCCTGACGAGTGAACACAATACTAGTTTAGTGGGTGGAGGAGTAACCTGGGCACGTGACAAAGTATTCACCAAAATCACAGAGAGACGCGTGACCGTGTGATAAGAGTTACACATCAACAACGCATTCACAGCATGATCCAGACAGTTTCAGACGACTCAAACAAAAACTAGACAGACACAAGTGTAGAAAAAAAACTGGCCTAAGGAGATTAGGAAAGGGGGCACACATAAAGACGAACCCCTAAAATGCAAAATTCAGGGCTTGAAGCAGGGCAGATTTCTGACCCTGGAGATTGATGCACTTCTTTGCCTGCAGTCTGAATTTTTATTATTCATATTTAGTTGAATAGATAAATGACAAATTAAAACTCCTTTCATAAATTCAAGGGCTTTTGTAGCTTCGGTGTCTCAGGGAGTTAAAATTTAATGATACATTAAAGAATCTAAAGCGGCCCCGCTTCCTGGATTTCGGCCAGACAGCCATCCTGCAAATTACAACAGCGACTGCCTCTCTGCAACTTCACAAACAGTACTATGGAATTACGACACAGTACCACAATAAAGGATGCACTTACATGAAAACGTCGGATTGCTTCATCACAATGTTCTTGTTTTGTATAGTTAACAAAGGCACATCGTTTGGCAGTCAAAACCTTGACGCTATAGACGACCCCGACCCTGCAGGACAGGAGTGTGTAAAAAAACAAAACAAAGTTACCATAAAAAGTGTCTCACTACACTACAGAGCTATTTACTTTTATTACATAACAAACCCTAGAACTCCACTACAGGCTCTTACTTGTTAAACAGGTTTGCAAGCATGGAGTCGGTTACTGGGAAATTCAGGTTTCCCACCCAAACTGGAAACAGCTCCCTGTTGAAAGAAGACACCATTTAAAAAACAATATACGACCTATGCACAAGGTCTGTTTTGGGGATAGCTATACAATAATTTATAATATGCATAGTAAACAGTTTAAAAAAAAAAAAAGCCTAATGACTTTCTGCTCTAATGATTTCCTGGGATACACCGTCTAATTAAAGGTGAAAGAATACCAATAAAGTACCTTGTCTGTTGACTAATTAAATTTTGCAATTACAAAAACCGATTGAGAATCAGTTGTTTTTTTTATATTAACCTTCCTGTCTCGCCACATATACCCACGCTGCTTCTGCTTCATGTAATCAATCCACCTGTTTACACTAGCTGTGGATGAAGTGGTGGTTATGAAGTTTGAGGCTGTGCCATTTGAGGTCATTATTATCCAATTGGAAACCAGTAAATCAGCAATAGTAACACAAAGGGCCATTTTTGAGCTAAAATATCAAACTCCGCTTTTGTTTTTTAGGCATAGATTCAATCCAAGTAGGGCTGCCACAAACAATTTTGATAGTCGACTAGTCACCGATTATTTTTGCAATTAGTCGACTAATCAGATCACGTACGTACTGATTAGTCGCTGTACGTTTTACGTCCATTGGACGTAAAACACAGCTTATTGCACCAGCCTACATCTGCTCTTATATAACTATCATTAGCTTACAGCTTTAAGTGTTTAAGGTCTGTGCTAACTAAAAATAAAGACAAGATGATAGTTTATTGAAGTTTAATGAAATTTGCAGATTGTTTCGGTGAAGTTTAATAAACTCCTTGCTATCTAAAATATAACAGGACACCGGAGTATATTCTCGAGCATCTCACACTTCTGATAATCAGCTGTCTGCTTGATGTTTATTCAGCTGTGTAAAAACTATACCTTTAATCTCAGCCAAACCGATTTACTCAGGAACAAATAAAATACTAAAAAAGCCAAACAATAACATTTTTAAGTTATCTAAGTGACTTATATATCATGTTTAACCTGAGTAGTGAAAGACGGCGGTGGGTTTGAAAACAATTAGCTGGGAGTCCGGTGTTCTCACGGGCTCCAGTGAGCCTTGCCCCTGGCTAGCTATCGAGCTAGTGGGTAACAGACGTCTCCGAAAACGTCAGAGTGCTTTTGAAAATATGTGGTGTCCTGATAAACTGAGCCGATATTTGAGGTTTACACAGCTACATTCTCGCCTGCAAATATGTTAAACGTTTATTTTGTGACCCAGAAAGAATAATAAGAGTAACATTAAAACTAACTAGCTGCCGCCATTGTTGGAAACTGAGCTATGAATTCTGGGACACAGCTTCTTCTTCTTCTGGGTTTAACGGCAGCTGGCATCCTTGTACATGCAGTGCTGCCATCTTCTGTTTCAGTCCATTATTACACTCTTAAATCCTGCTACTTATTCCTGCGTCTTTTGTGATCTTACAAAGCTTCAAACGACGCGTCGACTATTAAATCAGTCGTCGACGATTTTGGTAGTCGACGTAATCGTGACTAGTCGACTAATCGTGGCAGCCCTAAATCCAAGCTGAGTGAGTGGCGTGCTTACGGTGTTCTCTCGCTTCATTAGTGGTGCCGCACGGGAACAGTAAGCAGAGAAATTAAAGGGCTCCTGGTGTACAACCTCAATCCCACATTGTTACTTCTGCACAGTTATATTAGACTACATTTACTCCAAGAATTAATCTGTTGTGAAATCAAAACTAATGTATTTTGAGAACTTTAAGCCAAGAGTCCAGTCTGGATTTTTTCCCCCCACCATCACTTCAAAAGATCCTTCAATGTCCACTATAAACATTATCGTGTTAAAAATGCAACATCTCAACCTTCCACGTAAGCACCCTGCGGTGAGAGTGAATCAGTACTCACAGTGATGGTCGATTAACGCCGTTGCTGGCCTTCATGGGCTGAGTAAGAATAGGCTTTGATTGACTCTGAGCAGCAGATGTATTCTGGACTGCGCCCAAAGGTTTGTTCATAAGTGTTTTTTTCAGCGCATCCTTGGACTGAGCAGGACGCACAGCGGCAGCAGGTGCAGCGATTGTGTTGGCTGAAAGGATTGGAGACACTCCAGTGACATTTGCTACTTGAACAGGTGGGAGAGAGCCGTTCGGAAGAGCTCCTGCACACAAAGATCAGCAATTAAACTGGATAAAAATACACAGTTAAACACATTTCGTCAGTTTAAGCCTAATATACAAGTGATACTCTCTGTGGATAATACACAGGTGGGCTACAAGAACAAAAGACTTATTTCCACAACTGCGTGGAGTGAGAAACTCACCTGGTCGATCGTTTAACTTAGACAGCACTTCTAGTGCTTTTTTAACCGTCCCATGAATTATTAAAGCATTTGAGCTCTGCTCTCGAGTAAAACCGAACTCCTGAAGCAAAACAGAAACACACAGTAAGAAGCACATTCAAAAAAAAAAAAAGGCTCAGTCTTCATTTTCCCAACTTTCCCTCACAGCTGAAACCTCGAGCTGCAGGCCATTTTTCTCATCTCAACTATGAACATGTTAGCACTGTTTCTGGTTGGATTCAAGTACACAATGTAGTTACATGCATGTAGTGTGACTGCACCACTAAGCGCAGCTGCTACATACCATTAGCTGTGTTATCTGCACACGCATCAGCTCCTGCGCAGCTTCTGCACACGAACTGTCCAGTTTGAGAACTTCCGTGAAGGCCAGGGCAGCTTCCTCATACCTCTGAAACATTACGGACAGCAAGAACTTCAATTCAAAGTAAACCTGGGTTCAGATCAATTTGTTGCTTCACTAATTGGCCTAATTGCTGTCAGAACACTGAGTCAGAAAAAGTCTAATGCTTCTTTCTCAATAGTATCTACTCGACGCGACTGTTTCAGTTGCTCTCTGTTACAGTTGAGGATCACCTCAATGTGTGTGGGGTTGTTATAGCAACACGGCTGATGTCATCTGTATGTGAGGCGATAGTACACGGCTTTTTAAACGGACTTTGTGGAGCCATTTCCCTCATTGACAGGTTTCAGAACTGGCGCTCTCATGACTCATCAAGTGACGTGACTGACTGGCCAATCAGTGGCACACGATCTCTTCAGGTCACATTCTCAGATTGACTCAGCTCACTTGGAACCCCGACCGAGTAGGAAAAAAAGTTCCTGGTTCCAGGTATTACTACGTAATGGAAAACCCTGAAAACTGAGTTGAACTGAGCAGAGTTGGTCTTAGGGGAAAATAATGTGAACCTGTGCAACAACTGCAGTGATGCTGCAAACAAGGCGACATTGTCAAAGTCGCTGTAACCTGAACTGTAAACATTACAACCGCTGACGGGTCACATCCAGTATGTGCCGCTACACAGCCGACTGCAGCTGCATCAACAAGTTAAGACTAAGCTAACTTCCCTGTGACCAGCACTCAAATGTATGTCCCTTTATAATGTTTCTCATTGGTTGGAAAAATGTGTTGCTACTTTGGTTAAAGAGTGCTTTGTAACAAAGGACACTGTTGCACAAGAGTCTGCTCTTAAAATCAGAAACACACAGCATATTAAACATGACATGTGAGGGTTGTTAAGATTAGATAAAAGCTTTATTTTTACCTTTAGACCAGCCAGAGCTCTTCCCTTCCTATACAGGCCTTTATCCCAACCTGGACATATGCCAAGCGACAACTCTGCATCCATTAACGCCTTCTCGTATTCTTGCAACTTCTCAAAACAGAAGGACCGATTTCCAAATAGCCTGCGACAGATGCAAAGATGGCATTAAAGCTAGTGGTGCAAGTGAAATCACTGCTGTTACTTAAAGTGAGATGTTCTTACTTAAACTCTTTAGGGTTGTGCTTAATTGCATCTGTGAAATACTTCACAGCCATATTAAAGTCTCCAGCACTCGCATGCTTATTTCCAATGACTAGGGGAAAAAAAAGGAAGATAAATATTTATTTTACGTATTCTTTAAAAGTCAAATCACCTCACTGAGAATTTATGTGAATGAATAATGACGAAACTTACCGGCAAGCTCTGTGCTTATTTTTACATGGTCTTCAAAGGAGGGAACGCTGGACGCAGCAGAGTCCTGCGTAGACAGCAAGAACAGAGTTTCAACCTTTAACGTGCACCAAAAGACAATATAGCAGGTTTTACAGCTTTGTGGTCATTCTCCAGCGTTTCCTTCATCACTGCTGTTTTATCTAAGATGTTTAACTAACAGATGTGCACACATTTCATTTCTCTGCGGTGAGTTTCACACACCCACACACTTTCGTTTTGACATCTTAGTGAGGACATCTAATTGACATAATGCTTACCTAACCCTTAGCCTAAACCTAGCCATAACCTAAATGTAGCCCTGACACTAAAACCACATTTTTAGTCTCAAAACTTCCTTCAAACCCGTGAGGAGAGGCACTTCTGTCCTCACATGTGACTGTTGGTCCACACAAATATAGCAAAATTCCAATTTTTGGTCCCAACAAAGACGTCTAAACGGGTACAAACACACACGAGTAAGAAGGAGGAAAAGCGTAGTTTCCATCTCCTACTTAACTCACTCGTATGGAGGAAACACTGCATCAATCTGATCTGTATGCGAGCTTCTTCACCTTCTTTGCAGCCTCCCGTTCTTCATGTGATTTTTCGGGGACTGTTTTGTATTCTTCTTTTTCTGGCATCTTCCTTTTCTCCTTCTTCTCCAGTTTGGGCTTCTGCTCCAGTTTATGCATGGCTATAAGAGCAGCTTTTCTCACAAAACTACTCGTCATATCAAGTTCCTTAAAAAGAGACGAGGAAAAAAAATGTAATTGATGAACAGAAAGTGATATAATTTACAGCCAAATCTTATGCGATCATCTTTTCCTGTATTCAGTAAATTGGATTAAAAGAACAGTATCAGGTTAATGGCACTTTACACCATCAGGCATCAATCAGTGGTTCATTTTGAGAATGATATCCACTCTTAAAAGTGCTACCTCTGAGTCGCCTGAGTCGTTCTTGGAGTTGCCGTCTTCATCACTGGAAACGTCGCTACTGTCACTGCTGTCTGTATCTTTGGCTGAGGCCTGCGGTTTAACACTAGTATTGTTATTGGCTCTGTGTTCATCATTAACAGCTTCACCCTCCTCTGCATCATCTTTTCCCTGTAAAGCACAGAACACAAGTTTGTGAAATAAGAGGACCGTTTCTTTTTTCGAAACGTGTTGCATAAAACAATCATCACCTCCTCGTTTTTTTCAGGGTTCAGCTTGTCCTTCTCCAGCTTCTCGAGACGTTTCCTTTCCTTCTGTTTCTGATCAACAAACACACGCAGTGAACATTACTCACACGAGCTGACATTTATTACCAATCACTTCATATTCAAGAAAGCAGGATTTACCCGTTTCTTAAGCCGCTTCTTCTCAGCTTTGTCTTTCATTTTTTTAGATTCTTCTAATAATCTGGCTTTTCTCTCAGCATCCTAAAGAAGCAGATTTGAATCATTTAGAGTCTGCAGCACAACTTCACATCAAAAAGAAAACGGTAAAACTAAACACTTACGTGCTCCTTTGTCTGAAATCTTAAAGGGGACGGGCAAGAAGAATTACGGGCTGAAGGGTATACAGGCTGATATACAGCGCTGGATGACCTCAGGCGGTTTGCAGGGTATCCATGGAAATCATGACTCCAACTACCGGTAACATAATCATCATTGCCTGGGTCGTCTAGATCGTCATCGTAGTCAATACCTGTAGGAACAACAACAAGTTTCATACAGTCACACAAATAAAGACCGACACACTCAAATGTGCACAGCAGACATGTTGCACAATATCTCCTTACCAAGAAGGCCACATCTTATTATTCTTTGCATATGAGGACGTCCTTCAAACATCCCTAAAACAGTTCTCTAAACAGGAGGGAGAGAGACAAAGAGATTTGAAAAGTATTCACAAACAGTCACGTACAGTCCTCGCTCGCAGCCTCTCCAGCCTTGAATTCTTACCCACATTCCACCTACATCTGGATCCCAGTATGATAAGTGTGGAGTATTCCCACAGCTGCTGAAAAACTGCACCACTGCCACTACTCAGCATGCCTCTGAGCTCCAGTAAGAATGCTGGCACTGAAAAGCACCATGTCCAAGAGTTTCACTTTCCTTTATCCAGAAGCTCTGAGTCACTGGATCAGCAGGCAAGCCCCTTTCTCTGGTCTTGCACTATAATAAATACACGTGAATGCAACAACAAAGCAGCCTGCATCTAATTTGGGGATGTGGAGCATATTCTCATACTGAATACTATCGTTTATTTTAGTCAGACTTATAGAAGAATCACTATAAGAGCTGTAATGTTGAGCACAAATGCAAATAGAAGGTTGGTGTGATTAAACAAAGCTATAAAGTCTTTTCTCTCCACTTTAACAGCACCAATAAATTACAGTGGAGCAAAGTTTGTCTGGCACAAAAATAAATGTCAAGCGTTACATAATCAGCTGTGCAGTTATCTGATCCACTGGAGTTGTTTGTGGAGCAGCTTTTCGTGTTTGATGTGCTAATCTGTACATCTTGAGTTCCGAGGCAGAAAAAGGAAATCCACAGGCAGGTTATACACGTGGGAGGAAAAGGGGCAACAACATGCCACTTAATGAAGAAATGTCACTAACCCAACAGATACGAAGACGGCACTTTTCCTTAGAATAATCCACGGACTGGTTTAGGATTTGTTATGGAGTCAATATATTATATTCGGAGCAGAAATGTCCAATTAAGACCACTTTGCACGTACAATACGAGATTATTACCTCAAATATCCGCCTCACTGTCACGCAAAAAAGCAAAGCGTGGTTTGTAATTCCTTGTAGACGGATTACTAATATCACTGTTTTCTAAACCATTTCACAGACATCCTGCTCACTGGTAAAACTGTGTTTAGATTTCCGTAAGAAGCAGCTGTGCACGTACAGCGTTTCTCTGAATACAGGATATGTACAGGAAGTGACACGGCGCAGTGTTTACATGTTTCCATTCAGCAAATTAGACTGTGCTGCTTTTACGGCCAACCTGCGAGGAACCCATTGATGATCTTAACACCTTACCCATCCGGTCCCCAGACCCATAAACTCCCCCCACGAAGTAAGAGCCAACACGCGGGGAGCTTTTCCACAAAGCGTAAGCTAACGCGCGCGTAAACTTTAAGGAAGAGAGCATACTTACGAACATATGAGGATCCGGAATCTCTGCAAAAGCAAACAAAAGAACAAAGAGCAATATAAATACAGTCGGTTCAATAACCAGGCTTTGGCTCCTCTCTACACAAACATGACTCCTACAAGCGAGCTAGCTTCGTAGCCACGTTAGCCAACAACTTTTTAAAAGACACAAAAAGCGCTTTCTTACCCTCCTCTTCTCTATAAATCTCCATGTTTACTAATATAAGTCCTGTCACGGCTTTACACACTCTCACGACGCAGTTAATTTCACCCTAAGTTTCATTACTAATGCTAATGTTAGCAGCCTCTAACTTTTGCTGCCAACATACTGGCGCGCTCCCTCTCGATCACTTTCAACATCGCGTGAACGCACACGAGCGCACGGGCGGGACTTGGCTTTTATTGAACGCATGCGCGCCGTCTTCCTGCCCCCTTCCCGGACACATGGATGACCTTTTGTTGTTTATTTGCAATAAAAATGTAAATGTAGTGGGTCTGTTTCAGTCCTTGAACCTGCAGATGTGTCTGCTAGCTCTGCAAAGCCTACTTTGGTATGGAATTTGGTAGGAATTAACAGCATTAGACTGTGTTGTAAATGTTATGTCATTATAACAATATAGCCAAGTACGCACCGTAGACACTGGATTGGCAAAAGCATTGGTTCGTCTGCCTTCACACGCATATGAACTTCAGCGGCCATCTTTAGGTTTAATATGATGTTGATCCACAGCTTTTACAGCTTCCAGATCTCATGGAGAGGCTTTCTCCAAGGTTCAGGAGTGTGTTTAGGATTTTTTTTTTTTTTAAACCATTCTTCCAAAAGTGCAAAGTAGGGTTTACATGAGAAGGTCTCCTGTTTTTTCATGCTAACAGTGTTCTCTGGTTGAGGTCAAGACTTTGTGCAGGCCAGTCAAGTTTTTCCACACCAAACTCACTGTCTTTATGGACCTTACTTTGTCCACTGGTGTTCAGTCATGCTAGAACAGAAGGGTCCAGCCTCAAACTGTTTCCACAAAGTTGGGGACGTCCAAGATGTCAGTATGCTGAAGCTTTAAGAGTTCCTTTCACTTTGAATGAAAAACAAACTCACGCCATAATCCCCCCACCACAAAACTTTATTAGTCAGAAAGTATCGTTCTCCTGGCAACCAAATGCAGAGTCATCCATCCGATTGCCCGAAGAGGTCTGCAGTGTTATTTTTTCTTTAAAGAGAGGGAACACTTCCTGCCTCTTCTCATGTTTTTTTTTTGTTATGTTTTTTCTTTAACAATTTAAAGTGCACAGCTGCTTAAGCCTTCTCTGAGGAGCAACAATGTTAGGCTACACATAATACATTGTCTGATATAAAGAAGCCCACCTCATCATAAGATATACACACTAAATACTGCCAGCACAGGGTTAGATAAAATCTTAAACAGTTTATTTATTAATCAGTTTATTGTTACCATACACACCCGCACCCACCCAGACATTTCTGAATATTTTCCAATAGACAAAAACCCGCAGTTTTAAACAACTACAGGTTAAGCCATTAACAGAAGGAAAAATAATATCAGTATTTTTTTCCATTAAGAAAAAGAGTTTAGCAGGAAATGTTAAAATTGTCAAATGTAATGTTCTATGATGTAATGCATGTGTAATTATGTTCATCACTCAAAGACACACTTCTGTCATGTTTTCTTTCCCAACAAGTGAGCGGCGCGTTCACTGCAGTTTTAGCTCCTTTATAAATCATGAAGCAGCGGTCTTCGATCATGTTATGAAAAAAAAACTGTCTTTGCAAGAGTTAAAAAGTCAAAACCCTGAGTTACAAACTTTTAAAAGTTTATCCGTCCCCACTTTTCAAAGTGGCAGCGACAGAATGTCATGATGGCCAGGACTTATGTGCTGAAAGCAAGTATAACAAACGGCGATCGGTTTCCATCAATGCTACTCTACAATCCTTCCATGGCGAACAGAAAAGGCAATGAGTCTGCGGTAGGCCGAGATGAGGAGGATGATGGCTCCTGCCACCATGCCGCAGATGAGGCTGAAGGTCCAGCGAGGTCCCAGGTGGGTGTAGACATGGGAGACGAAGACCGGGCCGAGTGTCCGTGCCCCGCTGCCCGACGCCGTCAGCCAGCCCATGTACACACCCTGGTGAAACATTTGAGAAGTATATGGGCGCGTTCAAAATTATTTTAAAGCATCACACATGTTAGTATTTACCTGAGGTTTGGGTCCAAGGATTTTGGAATACAGTGTGTAGGACATCACATTGCAGGCTGGGTATCCCACTCCAATGAGGAAGTCCGCTGAGAAGAACTGAGCTATGTGTATAGCAGGAGTATACTGGCACCAGGTTTGTTCGATGGGACACCCCGTTGGCTCCACAGTACTGTTCGGGGCTAGCATGAGGTCAGGCATCTGAGTCACAAAGGAGTTGTTTTTTATGTCTGTTTGTGAAAGAGGAGGGTAGAAATTAGTTTAAATCTAAACAGATGCTTGGAAAGATGTAACAACTACACACTGAGCTGTCAAGAGTCAAAATGGCAACAACTGGAAACTAATCTGACTACTTAATTCAACCGATCAATACCTGCCCACTGGATTTTAGGATAATGGTTTCCCCATGGAAGAAGAATAAAGAAGCCACAGAAAATAATGACCAAGCCGATTAACAACACAGGCCGATCTCCGAATCTGGAAGGAAATTAACGAAATTCAGGAAAGGCGATTCTTTATTTGATGTAATTTATATGTGCAGTGAGAGGGGTGATACCTAAGAGCAGCCACTTTTACAGCCAGAAACACCAAGATTGATACAAATCCGATGCAGCAGAGAATGATCCCGTTGTACAGCACAGCTTCTTCCCTTGTCCAGGCAAACATGTCCATAGATAGGGGCGTGGTAATTCTGAAGAAAAACACAGAATCACAACAGAGTACAAAAGAGGTTTTAAAGAGAGAGAAAGACTGCCTAGACTGGATATAAAAGACAGGCATAGCTCTGGCTGAGAACTGTCACCATGCTTGCGTTTTGAAACCAGGAAGCTTGTCAATCGCAGAGATAATGTATAAAATGATCTCCTTTATATTTTTCTGTTTTATCCTCAGTTACTTTGACACAAAGTTATCTGCTGTGATGCTTACACCTCTGATGAAGTCTCACATGTACTTGTAAATGATCATTATCACAATATTTCTGACTGAGTCAAAATGAAATCAAACCGGGACCTCATCAATCAAAATTGAATAACTAATAGAAATCAGTGGCGATACCCAGCCCTACTTGGAACCAGCTTTTATGTACCATCTGTGAGTCTGACGTCTTTGAAGAAATACATACGTCTCAAAGATGGCAAAGATGAACATGATGATGAAGAACAGGATGTTGGATGTCATGACAGCCACCTGATCGATGCTTTCAACAGTTTCTTCTGAAATATCAACTCTCTCTAGAAAACAAATGTATCTTCCATCAGAAACTGTAAAACATGACTCATTTATTTCCATATTCAAAATGTATGATTCCTTTAACATTAGCCATTCAGACTCAGTGCAGTACTGCTTTATGTCACTCTGTATGTTAAATGACTTAAAAATAAATAAATGTTTTAGTCCAAATAGTTTTCATTTTTTCTGTAAATTGACTTCAGCAAGTGGTCTTTCCTTGGCATACAGTAAATGCTAAAGAAAAATAGATACACCTTCTGATGTGTAGTTGATAGATTGAATGTGCCTTCCATCTTCATCAACGTGATGCTCTCTGATGGAAAGAATCAAACATTTTAGTTAAAGGGTATATCCACAGTATTTTTTAGTCCATGTAAAATAACGAAATAAACAGTCAAATACTGAAATTTTCCAGAACTATCCTACTGAAGACCGATCCTTTTTTTTTTTTTCCTTCAAAAAAAAAAAAAAAATGGTTAAGGAAAAACAACTTCACACGTTAAAGACAAGTCAAAAATATTTCAGGATGCAGGAGTATCATTGTCAAGGTCTACAATCACCTTCATGAATGTAAATATGGAGGATTTAAAAGGTGCAAGCAACCACTTGAAGGCCAGACTAGACTTTGCCAGCAAACATCTAAAAGAGCACAGCTCTGTAAAAAAAAATGTTTGGTCAGATAAACCCAAGATTAACTTTTATTAACTTGTATCAAAATGATGGGAAGAGAAAGGTATGGAGCAGGAGAGAAACAGCTCATGATCTGAAGCATACCACATCATCTGTCTAACATGGAGGGGCTAATATTATGGCATAGACACGTATGACTGTCAGTGGTGTTTTGTGACTGCTGATGGAAGCAACAGGGCTGCACTCTCTGCTCGGATTCAACCAAACGCTCCTGATCAGACTGTGTAAACAGATAATGACCCAAAGCAAACTGCAAAAGCAATAGGAGTTTCTCAAATCAGCAAAATCAGATGTTCTTCAAATTCAAGTCACCTGATCTCAACTTATGTTTTTTAGGTTATGAAGAGAAACTTGGATCATTTTTTCAGTATGTTCAATAAAAATCAAAAGCACAAATAGTGCTTTAAGACAGAATTTGAAAGAATTGTGAACCTTCACATTTATACGGCATTTAAAAACATTAATTATACATAAACTGACAGATCAATAATACTAAACTCTCAAACAGTCCTCATTTAAATCTTTGACCCTGGTGACCGCTAAAGTTCATTTAGGTAGTGCCTCAAAAAACAAAGAAAGAAAAAAGAAAAAAAAAAGGCCCAGTTGAGGGATGAAGACAGATTTACTACAGTACAGAGATCAAGTTTATGGCAAAACTATAAACAAACAAGAAGTCACATCAAGAATTTGTTCAGTCACCTCAGCAGAATAACGACGAGCAGGATGTTGATGAGGCCGAACACTGCAGCCAGTAACGCTGGGGTGGTGTACATGTTGAGCTTCAGCGCTATGAAGTCCAGTGTGACACCTTCCTCTCCAATGAAGGACAGACATGCCTGCAGGGCTGACATATACACAGAAAAATAAACAAACATTAAAACTGATTTTTCCTTCAGCAAACTCACAGCTTTGCTCCCTGTTGTCAAACTTACCTGGCCCGAGGATGAAACCGAGGGCCTGGCAGGCACTCATGTTAGCCATGGCACCCGTCCTCTCGTTCAGTGATGTAGCTCCAGCAACATAGGACCTCACCACAGCTACGTTACCTGACATGGAAAGACTGAAACGTGTCATGGATCATCATAAAGGAAACAGATCAATTTGCTTACTAAGGAAATTATATCAAACCTTTAGGTCTATATTTAAATGATCACCTGCTCCGAAGCCCACAAAGACTCTGGACATGAGGATGTGATACTTGTTATAGGTCTTCGGCAGGTACGCGTAGGCATAGTAGATGTTGGCTGCCAAGTTAATGGAGATGGAACACACCAGTGGTTCCCTGCGTGGCCGATGATTGGACCACCAGCCAAAAATGGGTGAGGCCACCATCTGTCCGATGCTGTATGCTGCAACCACCCATCCCAGGAAGCTGGCATCAGTGCTGTCATCAGTCTGTAAGAAATGAATGCTCCACATTAGACCTCATAGGAAACCTAGTACAACATCAAACCCCACTGTTGATCAAAGCCACCACATATTAAACTGAATACATGTTTAGGCAATAATTCCACCGGCTTCCAAGCTGCATGAAGTGGGAGGAAAGTTCACTGGTAGACCACCGTGTTCTGGCTAAAATGTCTCAGTGTAACAGTAAAATCAGAACATGCAGGGTCCTACACATTGTCTAACCATAAGGGGGGCTTATACACATTATTTCACCTCTTCATTGCATACAAGTGTATGTAGAAAGGTAACAGCGTTTCAGGTTTTCAAATATACTTGGAATCCAGTTTTAGGACACTGAAGTGACATACATGAACATATACTGCTGAAGCGTAGCTTCAAAAGCACAACATGTGGTGCAACTGAAGTATACTGCAACTTAAGCAAGACAGAAGTTGAAATAAACACAATGGAACAAGCAAAAAAAAAAAAAAAAAAAAACAGCAGAAGTTCAAGGAGATAAATGAACTCAGCGGCAGGCATGACAGGCTAACAGAAAACAGTGGATCATCCTATTAAAACACATCATGGGTCATGTAACTGCAGTCTGTTCATTATATACTTGAACAGACTGCAGTTACATTCAAAGCAGTTTAAAGCACTCAATTAAAAATCCAAGCACCTTTGTAAACCTTGAAAACACTACATAAATTCAAGTATTCTCCAGCACCCGTATAGGAACCCTGCTTACAAGGGCTTAATCTTTCAGTCATTTGACCAGGGCAAAGAGCAGGGCACTATATCCTAAATTAAATCCCCAACAATCCTCTTTGCAAAAACAAACCACGGAGCTTAGTTTGTATTATTGACATCAGTTGAATCAGGCAACAATCTTCAGCCCAAAAGACACCGTGTCATACTTACTTACCTTTTGCAAATATGGCCAAAGTGATGTGATGACAATAGTGAAACCTGAGAGAGAGCACAGATCACATTAATGACACACAAGCTGTTGAAGATGCTCAACATGTTTTTAGGCTAGAAGTGACTGAAGTTATTTCATGTCTCTTCAAATGGCATCACAGGTCAGAAACCACAGTTTTTCCTGTAACAGTGCTGAGATCATTACTTTGAACGTGATAAAAGTGTTATATTCCCGTGTCCTCACCTACACTACTGAGGAACATAGTGAAGTACATGACTCTGATGGACCTCCACCGACTTCTGTAGTCATCATCCTGCGAGTCATCGCTGCTGACATGGAGTACAGATTATCCATAAAGGATGACATACCAGCAAGACAATGTAACCTATACGAGTAATGTACGAGCCAGCAAGATATATGGCCAAGTGACAGGTCAGCGTCTCCTTTTTATAGGAGCGAGAACACAGTATGATGAAGAAAAACTGGGTTAAAGAATAAAGGTGAATAAAGCTGCTGCACCCACCATCTCTGACTGCAGTTGCGTGTTTTATTTAGCGACTGTAAATAAAGTCTACCTATGTTAAGTTGCTTTGTAGCTTAGCTCTGTTGCTTACATACGGCAAAACAGACACAACACAAGGCCAGTAAATCCAGTGCTTCTACAACCTGTTGGGTAACAGTGTATTCATACTCAAGCTTCCTCTCGTTGTTTTTATTTAGGGAGGCGGCTATCTGGACTTACCTGCTCCTCTCATCCCTGAGCAGCGGGGTGGTGCTGTCGGGTTCAGGTTGAGACATCTTTTAACAAAACACTAACTCTGCGATATTATGACTCCACCCGTGGACTTTGAAAAAGCAAAACAGTACTTTTAGGTCGCCATGTAGTCGAGGGTCAGTGAACGACACTTGCTAACTTTCACCTCTCCCATAAAGCTCCGGGTAGCTAGCTAGCTAACGTTAGGGAGAAACATTTGGCCCCTTAAGTCATATGCACGAGTCTAACTGATACCGCAAACCATGATAAACGGTCGTTTTACCAAGAACAAAGCACAGTACGCCACATAAAAACACGCAAAGCTGGACTATGATATCAGTGACAGCTCTAACACGCAAGGCACCCATTATTTAAGCATCGGCTTCCGGTAAATTCTTTCAAAATAAGGCAAATTGAGTCCCAAATAAACTGTGTTCTGCCGAGTTTTTTCTTCAGTACGCTTATCATATCTTATCAAAAACTTAACATGAAATTATTTATATAAACATTAAACACTCTGAGGTGTCTTTCCTTTGTTGTTGCACAACTGCGCAGTGTTTTAGACGCTAATTTCGAATAACATCCGTGTTTACTCGGCTGTTAGCGCGCACCTTGACGAACCGCGCTCACGTGAAAACTAGCAAACCACCCAAACACAGTCCGAGGGTCACTTGATTGGATCGGCGAGAAGGACGCCGTGCTGCGATTGGTGGATGCAGTTATAGTGCGGGGCTGATACAAAAGTTATTTAAAGGGCAACTAGTTCAGCTTTAATGTAGAAGAATCTGAGCACAATTATTGACTTTTATATGTGAAAAATTAGAGTAGAATAGAATAGAATAGAATAAAATAGTCCTTTATTGTAATTGTACATGTACAACAAAATTCTACAGGAATAAAATATAAATATCAAGACGGCATAAATAAATAACAAACAGGAGAAATATGTACAAAACAAGAGGAATATATACAAAACAATAGAAGGACACACATTAGTGAACAGGATGCAACATGCTTGAAAATAGTGCAGAGGACTTGGTCTGAATATAGTTCATGTGTGAGTGACCTGAGTATTAAGGTAGATCAAGGGTTATGACAGATCACCTTTTAATCTACTCGTGGCACTATTAAAGTATTAAATCACATGAGATTTCAAATTGCAGGAAAATCACTGGAGTTATAAGAGGCAGACAACTAGACACACCACGTGTATGCTATTGCTATTTATTGTGGTTTAACCTGTCAAGGACAAAAATGTAAAGAAAATTCTGCATCAAGCCTTGAAATCATAGCTTTCCTACTTTTGATAAGCCTGGATTGGTGGCATGATGGTTAGTGCTGCTGTCTCCCAGTAAGAAGGTCCTCGTTCAAATCCACCATCTGGCACAAATGGTTGTTTGTCTCTGTGATAGAATGGTGAGCTGTCTGGGGTGTAACCTATCACTTCAGGATTAGGCCCCAGCCCCCCTGCAACCAGGATAAAAATAGGAGGACGGTAGTTGTTGTAGATCCATTCACTTTATATGGTAACCAGACTCTAGACTTTGTTGAACATTATGTAATATGAAGACAACATGTAGTATTTAAGTGACCAAGTAGTATTGGGCTAAAAGTTATTGAATAGTGTTGAAATAAAATGACAAAATTGTGAAGGATTAAAATATTCCAAGAGCTCAACTTACTTCATCTAAACATGTTTCAATCGCATTTTATGAACCTCTAAAAAGAATGGGTGTGTTTTTCTTATAATTTAAAGGTTTACTGAATTACATATAAAAACATAAACACAGAACAAGGCAGTTCAAATACACTGACATAGAGTACGGTTTGCAAAGAAATGTGTACAGTGAGTTATTGGGTGATATACATTTGCCAAACATCTAGTGCACAGTCTCAAGATCAATACAGGTTATGTTTCCACTTTGTCTTTGGATTTGAACCCACATAAACTGTCCCAGTGGTCTTTCCTTGTCATTTTTACAGTTAAGCCTTATTAACATCCTCTCACATGCAGCAACAGTGTTCATCATCTGTCCACAATGGGACTATGCTATATATTTTACAGAATTCAAGTGCAATAACTCAATTCTAACAGCCTATTGCAAAACCTTTGAACTCGTAGCTTATTAATTAAATAATGCTAAGCAAATTATTTAAATTTGTATAAAATAACTCTTATTTAGAACAGTGTTTTGAGTGTGTGCAGGACAAATGTTTTTAAAAAATTTCTTGGTTTTAGTCAAAGGTGTCTTTTCTTCCTCACTACATCCACACACCTCCTCTGGTCTTTCTCTGTTTCTCCACAAGGACCTCCTGTTACACAGCTAAAGTCATTGCATCGTCTGCTCTGCCACCTTTAGTCGTTTTGTCAGTGTCACTGTCTCCAACCCGTACATCACCTCGTTACCACCTTATATACAGTTGGGTGTCTGTTATTGTCATTTTTTAAATTTTTCTGTTTTTACTTTAGAGAATAAATACTGTACATCATGATGTGTCATCAAAACTGATTTAAATATCAATGATGAATGTCATTATCTTGCTAACAGAGTTAGCTTATAAAAACCTCCCCAGTGCCAATAAATATTACACCGCAGTAATTAAGTAATAAACAACAAAACAGTTTTTAACTACTGACGTCTGTTTTTAGTTTAAAAAAATTTTTATTTTTATTTTTTTGCAAAAAATACATTTTTTGGCTAATTAACACAAACTTTCTCTTTTATAATTAGAGGACCCGTCTGGGGACTGATCAGAATCTTTTCCTGTAATTTTACACATTTGTTTCTTAAAATTTAACAGTCAGATTCAAACTGAAAGTTTTTTCCATTTACTATAGCAGTTTCTCTATCTCATGGAAAATCTAGTACATAATGCTGGAACTGTACTTCTTTTTCTCATATTGTGATAAGTTTCAGTCATCGGCGTAACTTTGTGCTGAACATTGGGGGTGTCAAGATCTCTGTCTAAATAAATAAATAAATATATTTGGGTAAATTTCCAGATGATTAAACATGCAACTAATTTGCTGGTAATACCTGAAACTAATTATTGGGGGGGGGGGGGGGGGGAATTACGCCCCTAGTTTGAGTGGTCTATCATTGGTCTATCAGTGGTCTATCATTGCCGATATCATTACAATACTGATATTTTTAGCTAATAAACACCAGCTTATGTAGGGGAGATCCGTGTGTCATAATAACTTATGAGATGAATGATCAATTTGCAAACTCTGATTTTTCATTTTAATCACCACTAAATCACTGTGAGTTTTATTTTCCACAATAATTAGTTAACACAACAAAACACCTTTCAGCTTTTCATTAATTTTGAAACTGGGACTTTTATAAATAAAACAGACAAAACGTTCAGACATTTTTATTTTTTCATTTCAAATAAATAAATAAATAAATAAATATCTGACACAATTCAGAGGGCTACATACCGAACAGAGGATAGAAACAATGTATCGATCCTATATCGCTGGTTTTGCAAGACCTGTCAGCAGTCTGGAGTTGCTTCACACTGAAAGCATTTGGAGCCTCGCTACATGCTGCCAAACCGGCATTTAATCTCCGAGCAACCTATCCCAGAAATGTGAAGCAAGTGCGTAAGTTCATCTCTGAATGTTTTTAAAGCATTCCTACATTAAGCTTTACAGCCGATATATGCAGCTCAGAGGTCTGTGCGTTGTCATTATTAAATCTGACCGTTCAATGGATAGACTCAAGTCTTTCTTTGGAAAAAGCAGTGTTGCAGACGAAACCGTTTCGTGGTTAAAAAAACAGGAACTATGAAAAAGAAGTTTTTTATACTTGTGTTAAGCTGTGTGTAGAAATTAGACAAAATTCAGTCTCAGGTTAAATGTGATAGAAACAGCTTCCGTCTTGATAAAATATGAGTGTCATGAAGCCATGGTTGCATTTATTTGCACTGCTTTCCAGTCTGGGTGTCAATTTATGTTCAGCTTTAAGTATAAAAGGGTCCATTCTACAATGTGTTGTTATTGTTTTTTAAGTTGTTGAATATAAACATTATTTTTGTGCTGATACTGCACTTCTTTTTTTTTCCAGAGCCAAAGAGTTTTTTAAATATGCATAGAATTGCATTTTGAATTACTTTTTGAATATTTCTTAAAATACTTAGATTTAAAGTTCTACCAAAAGTTGAAATAAAAAGAACAGTATTGGTGAACTTTAAATATTTTGGGTGCAATGTATTTTTGCATACGGGTATAATAGAATAGCTTTGGAGTTTTGTTTTTTAAAACTTGAGTATGTACTTATACAAAATGCAACAAGACCTAAAAAACTGTTTTATTGATTATAAAATACACTATATCAGACTCATATCAGTATCGGCAGATATCCAAATTTATGATCTTGGTATCGGACATAAAAAGTGGTATGAGCCATTTTAGTCTGTATGAGGGCACAGAGCTGCACGCCATCGACCCAGTCTGCGGCTCTTTTTCAAAGTCTGCAGTCATTCGTAGCGATGCATGAAACAAAATCACGTGGCCGATACAAACTACGGTGACCGTTAAGTTACATACGGGCAACCTACGTTGAGCGTGTCACGTGAAACAAACGCAAACGGAGAGTAGCGTTACACTGAAGTCAAAAACATTTTAGATTCACATTAAGTCTTTTTTAAAAAAATCATAGCGATTGTAATCATCACTGTATGTGTGGCGATGTTCGCGCAAAGTTTCGCTGAGATTGGCCCAAACGGGAGACGTTGTACTTACAGACATCCTGAGATCGATATAATAAAAGTTGTTTCAGAGTTCAAATCCTCGTCTCTCCGCCCTCTCCGACGAAAATGAAAGTGAAAGTAAGAGTAACGCAAGCAGCAAGCTATCGAGGTCAGCGGAGAAACTGCAGAGAAAGAAAGGACTACCCGGACTGCTGGATTTCACGTTTTCTCGTCCCTCCCTTTAAGCTGCACATCTCTGACTGTGTGAGGGTGATTTCTCGGTGGAGCTACAGAAACACGATGGGTAGGTCGACACTGATCACTTATTTTGTCGTTTAGCAGCATGCTAATCGTGAACTAGCCCTCGGCCCTTTTTTTCTGCCGTCAACATTAAACGCTTGTTTTCTTAAGCGTTGCTGGATTTGAGTTATGGGGAGGAAATTATAACGTCTCCTTACAATTTTCCGTCACCTCCCTTTTTACAGATCGACGGGTGACAGGTCTGTGTCTCCTGACGCTGTTTATATCTTCCTGCACTGCTGCTCCCAGTAAGTCTCTGATTAGTAGCACGCACACACACACACACACACACACACACACACACACACACACACACACACACACACACACACACACAATCTCAGTGTCTGATTCTGCTCATACCTTTAATGTTTCTGATTTTTTCAAGTTTAGCCATGTTATTGTTACTTCTCTTGCTAAACCTGGAAACTTGATTGACTTCGTTATAATAAGATTTATCTTTCTGTGTTTAACCATCTTTTCCACTCTGCCAGTGTAAAAGATAAATGATGCCAGCGTTATCTATCTTACAGCTCCAACCAACTTGGTGGTTACCACCACGTCTCCTGTCACTGGGACTCGTGGCCATCAGGTCACATTGCCGTGCTGGCTCAGTCCACAGCAAAATGCAGAGGAGCTGGAGGTACGCTGGTACCGTACTAATCGCTTTGACAGCCCGGTAATGCACTACCAGTCAAAAAAGTTCAAATATCAAGAACCTGCCTACGTTGGCCGAGTCTCATTTGGACTCAAGGATGCAGCGTCAGGCGGGCTGAAATCAGGCGATGTGAGCCTGAAGCTGCTGAACGTCACAACTGAGGATACAGGAGATTTTTTTTGTTATGTCAGCAGCAACCAGGGATATGATAGTGCACCTGTTAATCTACTCGTGACAGGTGAGTGACTTAGGGGTGGAAATGTATATATGATGTTTAAAGCTTTGCTCTAAACCATCGCATTAAAATGTTCTTCATCTTCCTCCTCGGACACTTTATCTAGCTTCGGGAAGTCCTCCTTTTCTATCAGTAGTGTGGGGAGAAGATGACAAGGTGAACGTGAGCTGTGAATCTGAAGGCTGGTATCCACAGCCTGTGCTGCGCTGGTCAGACAAGAAGCAGGATGTGAAACCTCAAAGTCTGGTGTACAGAAATCTGTCTTCTGGACTTTTTTTAGTCCACAGTTGGCTTCTTCTTTCCTCCACCTCTGAGCCTTCCTGCTCAGTGGGTCTCTCTGATAAAGAGGTAAAGGAGGCCAAAGTGAGCCTGGGAACTCTTCATAAGACTCTTGAACCTGGTAAAGAGACTTTTTGTGTGTGTGTAATAGTTATATTATGTTTATTTGTTTTTGATTGTAAATACAGTAAAAGCTGAAATACAAGATTTCTTGCTTTTTGTTTAGAGTCCTCGCCAGGTGGGTGGGTGGCCTTTGCACTGCTTCTTGTAGCTGCATTAGTGTTGGCTGCATTGGGAGTGATGTACCACAGAAAGAAAGGTACCTAATACATACACAATACATTTATATAATATCTTTAAATATATAACACTTTAAAGTTATCACTGTCATAAGAAAGTGTTCACTGTCTGAAATTAAATCCTGATATGTTTGTTTTGTGTTTCAGTGAGGAACGCCCAATCAGGAAGAGACCAAATGGATGGTAAGAAAGAGCACACGACAAGTTCAAATTAATGCTCTCAGTTATATAAATATGTGTCCGGGCGGAAAATGAATCCTGACATAAATATTTTGTGTTTCAGGGAACGGCTTAAGTGGTAAGAACGTCACACTGAACAAATCATTTTTCACATCAGCTGTGGTTTTGTTATATGTGTAATAACGGGATAAAAGAATGATGCATTTGCTCGAAGATGGAGCAAAGTCAGCCTCTGACACAACCTGGATCCTACTTCTCTCTGTGATTTGTTATCCCCATGCTGGTGTTGTGCTTACATCATCATCATAATGTTGGTCCAGGATCAATATCGCAAGTCTCCAATCATATTGTCTGAGCACTTTGTTAGCATTAGCCAAGAAGTTAGCTGATGCTTTAAAATCTGTCACTAGGAAACCAACAGGAGTAGCCTAAATTTGGCTAACATCAAAGCTAACCTGATAATATATTTGTTACACTGAAAAAAATAATAAAAAAAACACTCAAAATACTTAATATGTCTTTCAGAAGGATTTTATCTAAGCAAAGACAGTTTATTCTTTTCCCCCCACACTACAAAAATGGACATCACAACATTGTGATTGGTTGGTTGCAATCTTGATCCTGGACCTACAGTTTTATGATGATGCAGGAACAACACCAACATGGAGATATCACATACACCTCCTACATTGCAAAAGTTATAGGATTGCAGTATCCCACACTAACCCATCAATATCACTGTGGAAAGCTACACAAGACATTCTGTAATCATTTGCACAGTGTTGACATGACAAAGAAATCTGATTTAAATGATTCTTTCATTAAAACGAAAAATATGGATAAACTATTTGTTGTATTTCTCTGCAGAGACTGAAAAACTTTTAGCAGAAGGTAAGACGTTACTAAAGCCGTCCTTGTTCTTAGAATCACTGTGACACATGAAGGTTATGTCATTAGGACATAACATTATAAACACATGTATTCTCTATTTCCCCACAGAAGATGGACGTCTTTCAGAAGCTAGAAATCATTATGGTAATAACTTCATTCATTTTGTTGACAATCTCACATTTTCACAGTTTTTTCTCTTTCATGACTTTTGTCACTCTTTCTGATTCAATTTTCAACAGTAAATGTTAAACTTGAGGACAGAAACAACCCATACCTCAAGGTTGCAGGCAACAAAGTGAGAGACACCCACCCAGATGATCTTCCTGGAAAGTCTTTTCCTGATGGAGGCATGGTTACCTGTGTCACAGCTATCAAAGGAACATCTGGCTTCTCTTCTGGAAAACACTACTGGGAGGTTTCTGTGAGGAGAATTAACACAGACATCAAACAGTCCTGGTGGGTAGGAGTTACAAGTGCAGCTGAAATCCCCAGTAATTCATCCACATCTTTTCCAAACACATCGAATGGTTTCTGGTTTCTGTCTTCGTCTCCCAAAAGAGCAAATAGTTTTCAGTTTAGCACACAACCTGAGATTTCAATACCTTTCCATTCAAGACCAGAGACGGTCGGTGTGTATTTGGATTGTGACAGTGGTGAGCTTTCATTTTATAATGTAGAAAAGAAAACACTAATTGGATCTTTCACGGCTAGATTCAAAGGTGACATCTTTCCATTATTTAACCCTGGAAAAGGTGACACATCAGTTATGGAGGTGGTACAGAGGGAAGTACAGAGTCAAACAGGTGATGAAGGAAACTGTGCAGAATCAGTTGAGAACAAGACTGAAACTTAATATTGTAAGTAAGGAAAACTGTACAAGCTGAAACATTTTCTTTGTTTTTATGGGAAAAGTAACGAATGACCTCACATTACTTTTATACTGACTTACTGAGACATTAAATCCATCAATTCTGTCTCATGTTCAGGTTATTTATACCGTTTAAAAATTTGGAGGTCATATTAACTCAAACTCCATGGCTGCAGCATCATTTTATGTAAATACAATTGAAACTATGAATTTCTTGCTTATGGTTAAAAAAGTTAAATAATATCTATTAAAATTTAGGCAGGCAAACAAGAAAGAAAACCTTTATGCCTTTAACACATTCGATTCCAAGTGGAAGCAAAATACGATAAACAAAATGAGTAGTGCTGTGGAGGTTTTTTTGTAAACTAAAACAATGGCTGCTCTAAAATTCTATACACAGGTAATGGACTATTTCTGTTAGCAGTGTGTTACTGTGCTTCTGCCAGTGGTAAAGAGGGCAAACTTTCTTATCATCATCCTGGGAATAAAAGCTCCTTACCTTTGTGATATTCCCTAAATGATAAAATCCTGGAATGTGAGGTCACTGCCTTGCATCTCCAACTTGTGTGAAACAACAGTTAATGTGCGTAATGATGACGATAGTGCCATAAATTATGATTCTTGATAAGCTAACACAAATACCACAGGGTTAGCTTATCAATAACTGATCATTGATAGTTTATCACTGTTACAAACCAAAAATATGACAAAATAGTAAAATACTACCAAAAATATTAATACAAACAGAGAACACTACACATCCAGCCATCAGTATCTGACAGTGTTTCAGTGATGCAATGATTACTGTGGTTGTTGACAAAGCTGACCCTGTGGTAACACAGAGCACAATAATTGATCCTGGAGAATACCACAGATCTGTACATAGTAGTTAGTATCACTCAGTACCTTCTTCTTATACCCAAGTGTGTAGGATACTGTGATTGCAGCAGTGTCTGTGGCTTGGTTAGTTTTACAGTTGTTCTCAAACCCCTCTCGTCTTAATGTGGAACCAATGTTGGATGTTGCGTGTTTTACTTTGTATACGGAGTGTATTTGTATGCCAATAACACCATCTCGTTTTATTTATACTGTGATTAGGACATGTGTTGCTTGTGCAGTAGCTATAAGATTTGTTAGCATCACATGACCATTTTTAAGTTTCTTTTTTGGTGTGGGGGTGAGGGTGTACTGATGTGTTAGATCACTTTCCATTTTAAATTTTGTGATGGGTCACTACTGTAGTGGTCTTTGTATTGTTGTCAAGTTTTGATGGTATGCATATGTAAATAGAATAGCCTTTCAAATACTCTGAATTAAGCATTACAGTAATTAGCATGCATTTTGAATACTAATCAGAAAGCAGTGTACCTGACAACATGTTGTTTGTGTACTGCAAAGCTCTGATATTTTTCGTTGTGTTTGTAAAACAATGTAAAAGATTGATGTGCATTTTGTTTGATAATGTTGACATTTTGCAGAACTGCCTCTTTTTTTTTTTTTTAAATAAACAAAATCGATACAGGATGAGAAAATTTGTCATTTCATTTTTCTTGTCTTCAGCTTACACAAACCAGTTTACGAAAACACAGCAAAATGTCATACACTTTAATAAGTACAGATAGTATTTACAGTATGTACACAATAACACAATACTTTGTAATCACTACTGCATACTTTGATAGATTAGTAAGTATTTACATTGTGAATAAGACCATATGTTGATTTTGAAATACAATTATTTTTTTAAAATTATGTTACGCAATAAATTCAGGCGTGCCTTGATACATACTAGTTCGACTATGATCATGGTACAGAGGTTTGCAAAAAACACTTCACAGGTGCATCATGGTCCGAGATTTTGAAGAATACTTTAATACACTCTTCATGTGGGAGCCATGAGTTGGGAGAACAACGTCAGTCAGTATCAAACACAAACTATACAGTTTCATACATTTTTTTCACATGACATGTAGTCTAGTTATAAAGATCAGAACCACTGGTTTCTTCTTCCAAAGCTTTACACATTCATGTTTGGTCTTCAGCCTTCAGTGGAAAGAAATGCTGGACCAAGGACTAACTGCTGTAGTCACAGACCTTTGTTGCTTGTTTCTTCTCTCTCTCCGTTACACTCACTCGCTTGCCACTGTTTTGTAGTAAAGCAAAATGACATAAAAAAATAATAATAAAATAATACAAAAAAAAAAATCATTCGTTGTGTTTCAATGCATATTCACACAAAAGTACATTTTTGTACAACCGCTTGAAAAGACATTTAAAAAAAAAAAAAAAAAAAAAAAAAGAGACACCGGGCATCCGCAACACCGAGTACACTCATCATCCTTAACTGGAGTAACCCATCTGTCTTCTTAGCTTACTCATTGTTATTACACTACTCCCATATGACCAGAGACGGGGAATGCAGCTATACTTCAGAGTACGGCACCCATGTAAAAAATAAAATAAAAATAAAGGGGAAAGAGAAACTGCGTCCGATCGTGATCTAGAGTTTTTCCTCTTCATTGTGATTGCTGGTGGTTTTTACATTATGATATCTGTCCTGCTAGCGCTCGGCCCTAGCAGACTGCAGCCGCACTCTCCCTCCTCCCCTGCTTCTTCAGCAGCTGGATGCGGTTGTGGACGTAGAACTTGATCGCCCTCCAGTCTCGCTGGTTGCTCACCAACAGAGGGCAGAGTTCGAGGCATCGTTCGCAGTCCGCCTTCGCAGGGACGCGCAGTTCCATGAGGTTTCTCTTCAGGTGAGTCTCCACTGCTACACGCTCGGCTTCTGACCAGGGACGCTTCAGGACGCCGCGCTTCCCTGTGTGACCGAGGCAGAGGAGTGACACGGTTTAATGACTGAAGTATTAACACAGATGTTTGTGAGGTCACGCACTAATGATGACAGATTTTACCTGATTTAGGTGGAATGTTTCTTCTCTTATGGGCATTAGCTAAAGACGGGCTGACGACAGGTGATGGAACGGGCGCCTTTTTCTTCCGCGGAGGTCGGCCCGGTCCCTTCTTTTTCACCGTGACCTCTGTCTTCTCTTTAATTTCCTCTTTCACTTCCTCTGCCTCAGAATCTTCTGAGAAGGAATCTGCCGAGTTGCCAGACATGACTGCATGAAAAGAGATCAAACAGAGGTTAGTTATCCAAACGTACTAGCAAAGCAAAACTGTTCAACCACACGGTTAATGTTACTTCAAATGGTAATAAATAAGTTCAAAGTTGTAAAATGTTCTTCTCAGACAAAATGATGAAGTTTTTTCTCGAGGGCTTAAAATGGGTCTCGGATTTGTAAACTTCCTCTCATGGGTGTGTTGCAGTTTAAATTGGAGACTACAGTATTTAAATAATGTTGCATGAAAATAACTGAATACATTTTAAAAATGAAATTTCAGTAACTACTTTGCATTTTTAGAACTACAATTTACATTATTCAAGTTTTTAAAATGAGCCAGCCAGCAGGTGTTTGATTTAGCATAACATAGCATAATGACTGGCTAATCGTTTTCCCTGTTGATTTTATGCAAAGCAAAGCTAACCAGCAGCTGGCTGATGCTCATTTTTTAAAGATGAGCCGGAGTTCCATTGATACTCTTATTTTATTCAATGAGCACACTACATTTCCCTGAGTCACTCAAACACACTGACAATTCTTTACCCTTGTTTAAAAAACAACCCCCCCTCCCCCGCCAAGTTTCATATTAACCTCTAGTGCCATCTAGCTGCACTAGTTTGTTTTAAATCCATGAAAGCTGCACTCTTAACCGGTGAAATTAGGGTTCACTGAACTTTCTAAAAAAAATTTAAAAAAAGAAAAGAAAAAAAAAAGAAGACAGAAATTCATGCATTAAATAGACGTTGATGGGCAAACACTCCTCAAACACTCAATCATTTCTACTGAATAGAAAAAAAATTAAGTTAAAAAAAAAAAAAAAAAAAAAGGGTTTCCTTACCGTCCAACTCGAGGCAGATGTGCTGCAGGCTCATCCCTCTGAAAAGCACTCCCTCCCTCTCTCCATAGAGAACGACTCGACCCACACGACCCATCAGTGCTGGGTCTCGTATGATAGTGGAGCAGTTCTGGATCACGTGGTACTCGTGCTCCAGGAAGTCCTCCAGCCGTTTGATGGCTCCTCCCTGGGTGTCACCCTCCTCCAGCAGTAGCAGCTGGGTAAGGATGGCAACCTGTCGCCGCACTCGTGTTGCCGTTAATGCTCCGGGGTTTTTAGCACCACTGGCTCGAGCCAGGTTTCTCAGGAGGTCTGTGCCACGGAGTGGGGTAGCAGGGGAGTGGTAGGGCCGGGAGAAGACGTAGGGGCTCTCTGGGTCCACCCCTACGTTGGGGCTGGTTCGAAGAAGCAGGTCGAGGCAGGATTCGCAGTGTGGCGGGAGAATTAGTGGCTGAATGCGCCCTCGCTTGCCTAAGACACCAGCCCGTGGGAGATGACACAAGACCTGGCGCTCAAAGGGGGACAGGAAAGCTTCCATGCCAGAAGGGGAGCTGTTGCTGGCGTTGGGCTGAGGGGTGATGCGGTTACGGTAGTCCTGGATAGTGAGCTTGGCCACCTCGCATTCTCGGTGGCGATTGTAGAGGATGAGCAGAGAGAGGCTGGAGTGGCAGAGCAGGCGCCAGGCCTCGGCAGAATGAGGAGAACGAGTCAAAGAAAGGAAGGAGGAGTGCTGCTGACGACGGAGATACAGGACCAGGCAAGAAAGGGAGGAGAGTAGTGGAGACATGTGATGTCTGTGTGTGCTGGAAAGGGAAGAAAGAGAAACATGCTTTTAAATTAACAGTTGAATCTCAACCAACTTTCAAAAAACCTCAAACATAAAAACACTCAGATACAGCAGAGCAGAAAAAAGACAATAATTCACCACACCTTACAATCTCTCCATTCTTCTCTTCAGGTGCATCGTCCTCCCCTTCCGCGCTCAGCTCCAGCTCTTCATCTGGATCGATGTCTGGGTCCGGTGTAGGAGGTGGAACTAACTCCTCTTGATTTCTTGGACTCTCCACTTCGACTTTTTGCTGTTCTTCATGCTTTTCTTTCTTCATCCTCCGGCCCCTTCTGGGGGTAGACAGTGGCGGAGGTGACGGACTCTTTACCCGGGGCACCATCGGGGGTGCTGGGGGTTTTGTAGCGGGCAGTGGTAAGCTGGGTGCTTTCTTAGCAGCTGCAGGCTGAGCCGAAGCATTTGGTGAAAGCGAAAGGGAGAACGAGACGGCGCCTGTGCTCGAACGGGTGGCAGGTGATTCCCTCTCCCTGGGGAAGAGAGATGGGGGAGTTGGGTTGGAGGAGGACGACTGAGGGACTGCGAAGGAATGACTGTGAGTAGCAGAGGTGGAGGATGAAGAGGGGTGGGGTTGCGAGGCGCTGCCATTTGAAGAGCTGTGCGTGTGGAGGTGAGCCAGCTCCATGGCTGTTCTGACTTCCGGTTGGTTGGCGTGGTGCTTCTCCAGGTGGCGTGCCAGGGATCGGTAGTGCCGGCCGCAGTACGGGCAGTGCTGCCGCCGGCTCACCGTGGGACTACTAGAACTGCCGATGTTTATGTTGATGTTATTGTTTATGTTAGTGGTTGGGGGTGTCAGAGAACTGACTGCGGGCTGGGATCTAGGTGGGGGTGCAACAGGTGTCGGGCGGGAGAAGGAGGAGCAGGGGCGCCCAGGTCCTCTGGAAGAAGTGGGCGCATTATTCTTCTTCTTCGAATTGACCGCCGCAGGCAACTTGCGTTTCTTGCGGCGCCGAAGCATTCGACCCCTTATCTCTTCCATTTCCTCTTCTTCATCATCGTCGTCGTCGTCATCATCTTCCTCCTCTTCATCCTCCTCCCGGTCTGAGTCACTGGGTTCAGAGTGGGTGAGTGGGGAGGAAGAGGGCGATAATGACCACGAGGGGGTAAGGTAATCAGAAACAGAGAGCGATAGTGGGTGGGGGCCAGCCTCTTCCTCCTAAATGGACAGATTAAAAAAAAAATAAAAGATGTATTTTTTTTTAGTTCACAGGCAAAAATCAAAAAGAAAAAAAGTCCTCATGTGTGTCTCTCAATCGTTTCAAACTTCATTCTGTCTGCAGTGCCCATTTGAGAGTCTCCTGGATCCTACTGAGGACACAGTCACGTTTATGAACGGGAAAATAATTCCCCACACAGCTACCATCTGTAGCTTTTAGCATTAGGGCTTAAAGCTTGATTATGCATTGGTGGACTGTCACCTCATAGCAACAGGGGTCTATGACACAGAACAATTGTAAGGAAAACTCTTAGAAGGCTCTAGTCGCAGTTGAGCTTTTATCTTTTCATGCCAGAGACAAATACAGAATAACACCAAACATGTCACGTTTCCATCAGTTGGTAACTCACCATTGCATTCTCGCCCCAGTCCGTTAGGCTGTAGTCCACTGTGATCTCCTCCCCTTTGGCGATGTCTCGGATCGCTATGACAACTAATCGCACCTGGGTTCCGCAGTGGACTTCTCGAATCCGGCAGTTTGGCGGAGGGTGGAAGAGCACGGGTCCTCGAACACCACTTCCCCCCTCCTCCCCCAACTCTGGCACACTAGAAAACATGATGTCAAACTTGATTTAAACACAAGTGGTCCACATAAAGGCTTGAACAAATCAAAACAATTCAACAAGTCTTAGCAGGGCTCTAGACTAACTTTTTGCCATGGGTGTACCGGTACGCCTAACTTTAAAAAGTTAGGCGTACCGGCACAAAAGTTAGGCGCACACAAATTTTATAATAATTTATATAATATAATGTGTTTTTCTGGATATACTGTGCTTTTTCAGCATTCAAAGATTGATGACACCGTGTCAGAGCACTGGCTATGAATTTCAGAAGGATCAGGCCTTAACTTAACAGAAAAGTTAGCAATAGTTCTTTTCCTATTACAGCTACATCCACTTCTGTCGTGCCTAGGCTGCTCACTAGGGCTGGGTATCATCACTGATTTCTATAATCCATTTGATTCCGGTTTTCAAAGTCCCGATTCGATTCAATTTAGCCTCAGATAGTCAGAAATATTATAACTCTGATCATTTATCAGTACTGACTTCATCAGAATTGTGAGCATCACAGCAGATGCCTTTGTGTGAAAGTAACTGAGAATAAAACACAGAAAAACATGAAGGAGATTTTCCTGGTCTGGCTTTTTATAGCAGATAACCTTAAAAATATTCTACAATGTTCTGCATATAAAGTTTAAATTTCTTCAGTATTGAACAACAGAAAAAATAGGCTTTCTTGTCCGAGGTCATTTAAGTGAAAAAAAGAAAAAGAAAAGAAAAGACAGCAGCGCTGTAAACAACGGTAGACTGGTGGGTAATAAGCGAATGAATAATACAGAAAACAGAGATTGGAGACGGGAAACTGTTCTTGAAGTACAGCGAGAGAGCTAGCTGTGCATGGAGTGTGATTTTAATAGTCGTGGAAGCAAAACAGCAAAATTCACGACGACATTGATCAAATGTGAAGCGCAGTTTGCTGCTTCTTTTGCTGCTTCTTTTGCTGCTGGCTCGGTGAATTTTGGTTGGAGAGAGACAAAACCTGCAGCTCAGAATCAGCACAAAAAGACGTAATCACAGCGTGGACCGGACGCATCAGAACCGCAAGCTCCGACAGCGTGTCCGTCTACGGGCCGTCGGGTGAGAAAGCCGAGAAAGACAAAGTTGATTCTGATGCGTCGGTCCGTTCTGTGTTTACGTCTTTGTGTGGAATCCGTGTACCTGCTCTCATTTGCTGTTTGGTTGTTGTTGAAATGGTTTTGTGAGCTTTAATCTGAGAATCTGGCGTTTCTGGCAAAACACAGTTATATTTAAAAGTCGATTCAGGATTTAATGAATTGATATCGCTTTATTCAAGCTACTCACCTCCCACTTCCACCTGCACTTTCAACTGGACCACGGCCAATCAGAGAGGTCCTGCCCCTTACTATCTCTGATTGGTTTAGTCCACGATAGGGGCATAATGTGTGTTTGTTGTTGACCACAGGGAAGGTTGCAGATTTTTTTTTTTTTTTTTCCCTACCCGAACAGTTGGTCTCACAGGTGCAACCAAATATTTTTTTTTTTTTAGTCGCACCACTGAAAAATTTGGTCGTATTTGTGACCAAATTGGTCGCACTCTAGAGCCCTGCTTAGCCATTACTCCAGTTAATCAACCAAAAGTGTTTTACAAGAAGGCCACAATAAAACCAACCTGCGTCAACATGAATATGGTATCTGCTGGGAGTGTGGTGCATTAATAAAAATCAGTCACATGTTTATGCTAAAGCCAGTTTAGTTATTTTTTCTCTGCAGTTATATTTATACTAGAGATGGCACGATACCACTTTTTTATGTCCGATACCGATATCATAAATTTGGATATCTGCCGATACCGATATGAATCCGATATAGTGTTTTTTAATCAACAAAACTGTTTTTTAAATATCTTGCTGCATTTTGTATAAGTTCATACTCAAGTTTAAAACAACAACTACACTAAAGCTATTCTGTTATACCTGTATCCAAAAAAAATATTTCATAGTTCAGCAATACTGATCAATCTAATAAACTTAAACCTACACCATCCTCCCTATTCTGGTATTTTAAAGAGTACTTAGCGTAAATATTAAGCAACCTAACTAATAGGGTTCCAACTCCCAGCAACAACAAAAATAAATAAATAAAAAATAGGGAACCACCCCTCACGCTCCACCTCTTGATGCTTAATCGACGTAATCAACCTTAATTTGATGCAGTGTGAAAAAAAATGCACAGAAATCAATTATTTTTCAAGAAATATTAAATAGATTCAACATCTTTCTTCAACAAAATTGCAGACGGCACAGATGGTACCTTCACAAAGGAAAAAGTACTATAGCTTACTAGGGTATATATATTAGACTTAATAGTCACTATATACAGTAATGGACTTCTATTCATTTTACATCAAATTAAAACTTTGGGTGTCAGATAATTATTTATTAAAAGCTTGACATTTTAAATGAGAATAAGAAAGAAAAGTATGTCTTTGTGCCCCCTTTTCCCTGTTCATGCCCTATCGGCCCCCCTGGCTAAACTTTGCTAGATCCGCCCCTGCACAGTTACCAGCGTCAGCTACGTAGAAAAAGATCCTGGTGTAGAAAGTAATATTAAATACATTCTAACAACAGCTGATCAAGCTTAAACGTGCTGCTGTTGTTCAGCCGCTGGTTTCCTCTTTCTGGTGCAAAGTGGGCCAAAAACAAACAAGAGAGACGGACTCGCGACAGAAAAGCCGATCAGCTGATCGTTAAGCAGTTTCATGATTGAAGTAGCAGCCGGAGAGCGAGAGGCAGTCGCTTGTTAAGCTTAACGCAGGAATGCTTTACAAACATTCAGAGATGGACTTACACACTTGCTTTACTTCTCTCGGGGATAACTTTGTCGGAGATGAAATGCCGGGTTGCTAGCGAAGCTCCACATGCTATCCAGACCACCGACAGGTCCCGCATGCCACAGCCGCTCTATCACGTGATGCATACTGCTCCGAGTGCTAACGTTCTGAGGTGAGTTACGGCGTGTTGCAAGTTTTGTGAGGTGCTTTCGTGATATTTAATGGATCGGATTACATTTTTTATTTTTCTCCGATATCCGATCCAGTCATTTAGGTCAGTATCGGACCGATACCGATACGTAATATCGGATCGGTCCATCTCTAATTTATACAGGTACACTGCTTGCTTCACAGGCCTGAACATGACTATCATTCAGTGGGAAATTTCAAAAAAAGCAAAACACATGGATGCACATAAAAACTTACAAATCATCAACCTCACAGTTTGGTTTTTTTGGTGTAAAATCACCATCTGAATGGCCTAACCAACTTAGCAATTTCCTTTCATATAATGAAACTTTCCTTTACAGTTGAACCAGAAAGTTGCAGCTCTCTGCCTCTTTTCCATTTCAGTGACTTTCTGAAGCCTCTGTACCCCTACGTGGCTCCACGTCTTTACATGTGTGTGGTTTCAAAATGACAATGAAAAGCACATATGAATGTTCTGAGGTTGCTGAATGTAGGAGCCTTGCTTTTTCGTCAGCGAAAAAACAAACTCAATTTAGCACCTCTCTTGAAACTTTCTGCCTACAGAATTAACTTTCCTTTTCTGTGACACTGCGCTAGCTTGCAGGTGTGGCTAGCTCCACATGAGTCTTTTTTTCCCCTCAAAGATCATCTGAGCAAAGTGGTGAGGGTCCTACTTACCAGAGCTGAGTGGGGTCAGGCAGGTAGTAGGGACTCCCTGGTGGAGGGAGGCGGTCTTCTGCACCCTCAGGGTACTGGCCATCACCTGGGACAGAGTAAACGTTTTAAATAGGACCCATTATGCTTCTCCATATTCCTTTTCCCATATATACACAATGTTAAAATGGTGAATTCGTTTATTAAGCATGGCAAGTTTCAAAACTTCAGGTCTGCATGAGCTCAGAACGACCCTGAAGCTTGTTTTTTTTTTTATGCTTGGCTCTGTATGCCGTTAAAGGCTATCCATAACAAGGTCCTCTCAGCTACATAGCTTTGGTTGTGGATACAGAATCCCCACCCACTTGCTGCTAAAAATTGAGGGACATACAATCAGCAAGAAAAGAAAAAAGAAAGTAGCAGTAAATGGAGGTTGCCTTTAAAGTAAAAGAAAACAGATTGAAACAAGCTGTTATATACTGGGTCATCTGAGTTGGAAATTAGCATAATAGCTCCACTCACACTTGTTATCACTTCACAGGTTTGGAAAGTAACATTTTCTTTCTCTCACCTAGGTATCAGTGGACAAAAACACATCAACACCAGGTGGCAAACACATTGTGTGAGTCTTCACATTTACCGGGGCTGTAGCTGTGCTCTGACATGCTCTCCTCCTCTTCATCTTCTGTCACATATGCTCGGTCACACACCTTTACAGGTGTTCCCTTCCTTTTCCTCCCACACACACGGCTGTAGAAACAAAGTCAGGTCTTCATTTAGAAAACAAACAAACAAAAAAACCCAGCACACTCACATGAAGACTTTGTATAAACACGGGAATGGATCGCAGAGCAAACAAAGTGATCATGTGTACCTGCAGCAAAGCAATACAGGTGTATGCTCACGTGGATGACCTACTTAACTAGTCACGGTGGTAAAAAGTGATAAGAAAACCATTTTAAACTTGTGACTTTAAAAAAATTTTTTGGGATATATGATGAGGACTAGAGCAGGATCTAGAAACTTCAGTGGTGGGTTGATCTATTAAAAATGGATTCTGTGACTTTATGCATTTACTACACTGCACATCTACATCAGTGCACCACCTGCTAGTGGGAGAGCAAACAAGGAAAGAAGGAAGCTAACAGGAAACAGTCTGCTGCTGGTGCAGCCAACAGCATTTGTAACTTAACCACAAATTGTGGCTGAGCGAGCTGGCACGACTGATGTCAACACTTTCCCTGTCAGCACCTCTCTTTCTCTCGCGCTCTGACTCGCTGTCACTCTCGTTATGTTGATGCAACATCCGTGTGGAATTTTTTTTATATTGCATTTACTGTAACTTAATATTTAGTTGTCAACTTCATGTTAATACATCTCAGCTCTACTCTACATATGTGTGTGTGTGTGTGTGTGTGTGTGTGTGTGTGTGTGTGTGTGTGTGTGTGTGTGTGTGAGAGAAAGCAGGTGCACTCACAGTGTCAGCAGGGAAAAGAGTAAACTAGTCTGACTTTAAGTGGCAAGAGGATGTGGTAAAATCTTTACAGCTGAGCTGAAATGAGACCAGTTCTAATAAATTAGGTTAATAATAAAAATAAAATGTGTGCTTTCGATAATTCTTTTACTAATAAATATTCAATTTTCTACATTTTGTTTTATAAAGTTAGGAATGCAGTGTTTAAGTCAAGCCTGATGTCATCACATACATTGAAATATCCCCAGTCTCCTCAATGAGGAATATATTGTACTAGCTCAACACTGGTACTGAATCAGTAATCTGTCTCATCAAATGCCCAAAGTTTAGATATTGTGATCTAACAAATGCTTTAAAAACACAAATACATACAAGTATCACAGAAAATTGTACTAAACCCTACCAAACATATTTAAATTTGTTTGGCATGACTAGCATTGAATTTTGAGATTGACGTAGTTTAAAAAAGAAAAACAACAACAACCAAACAAACTCTAATATAGTACAACACCATGATTGAACAGCTTAAAGAACCACCTCAGCTTGAAGGAATTGTGTTCTCCATGATTTTATCAGGAATTTTGGTCCAGCCTTCTTTACAGCGTAGCTTCAGTTCATTGTGGTTTGGAGGCATTTGTTTATGCTCGAGTCTCGCTTCAGTATTTCAGTTTTGTAGAGGTCTGGACTCTGACTGGGTCATCGCAGCACCTCAATTCTTTTGTTTTTCAGTCATTCTGTTGTAGATTTGCTGCTGTGATTGAGATCACTGTCCTGCTGCTCGACCCAGTTTCTGCCAAGCTTTAGCTGTCAGACAGATAGCCTCACATCTGACTAAAGAATACTTTGGTATACAGAGAGCTCGTGGTTAACTCAATGACTACAAGCTGTTCAGTTATGTGGCTGCACAGAAAACCCAAATCATCACCCCTCCACCACTCTGCTGACAGCTGGTAAGAGGTCATCTGCACTTTGGTCTAAACTAGCCAAAGGATATCGCTCCAGAAGTCTTATGGTTTGCTCAGATGTAACTTTGTAAACATGTTCCTTTTAGAAAACAGACTTCCTCCTAGCAACCTTTTCCAACAAGCCATACTTATTCAGTTTTTTCTAATTGCTCACTGTCATGAACTTTAATATTTAACATGCTAACTGAGGCCTGTAGATCAAGGATGTTAAACGTTAAAGCCCAGGGCCAGAACTGACCAGACTCCAATCTGGCCCACTGGAACGCTTTAGAAAATGTGAAGGAGTGCTTAGATTTTGACCTTTTAGCTGTAATGTTTAATCTTTTTTCAGCTTTTCCTATTGATAAAGTCTCCACCGCCATCATCATTCATACTACACCAAGGTGGTTAAGTCATAGATAAACAACTAAATGACAGAAGTTCATGTTTCTCCGCTATCTACTACAGATTAAATAAAACAGGTCTACTACTTCCATTTCAGTTATAGACGGGCTTTGGTTAAAAAGAAAAAAAAATCAAACACTATGTTGTATAGATTAAAGACACCCGGGGCAGTAAGCTACCAGAACCTTTTCTGTCATTTTATACAATTATCATGCAGAGAGAAAAAAAAAAAGAGCCATTCTGTTGGTCTATATCTTTTGACTTATTTGAGCTACCCTGAAAAGTTCTGCTGTGCTCAAAGGAGGACATCCTGGCCTTTCCAATGATATCTCATGTGTTCAGGTGGCCTCTTAACTTCAGATAGGCAGGACTTCCCAAAAAGAGTTAAACTATAAGATACTTGCATCCTCGGTTGTCAGGAGGCGTGGAAGGCGTAAAGGTGTACTTGTTTTTACAGGACAACATATATGTTCAGTAACGTTTGTACTGACTGCTGTCTTTATAAATAACACTTCTATATAATTAGTGATTTGCTAAAGAAATCTTTAATGTATTTCACAAACATTAGAAACTTATAATCTCTTATATCAACAGAGTTCACCTATGGAGAACCTGTTCACTTCCGATGAACCCAGTTACATTGACTCTTTGACTTCAATTCACCTACATGGTGAAAAAAATACAATTATTTACACACAAAATAATATTTGTAGATGGATGTAACACTGACTATATGTCTGAACGTTAATTAAAAACTATGAATGTTATTCTTTTTTATTATTATTTCTTTTCTTACAGGAAAGGTTACTTTGCCTTTAAAATGCTGGCAGCCTGGTAAAGTGTGTTGATTGTTTGGATAAAGACTCATCGATTGTGAAAGATAAACACAATTTGCAATCATTGGGAGTGTGACTACACAAATTACCATGCACATTAGAAGTTTAAATACCCAGCTTGCTGTGGTGGTGGACCGTAACTATTATTTCGTGGCTGCTGCTAGTTTGTGTGAAATTAAAACGGCAATGGCCTTACACTGAAAACTAACAGATTTTTTAAAAATCGCATCGTGAACATTAGATTACATTGTAGGTCTACAGCTTCAGAGGGCTCAACTCATTCTGCACAATTTTGCCAGCACCCTCAATGAAACAGGAAGTCCTCACGGTGGTAGTTGTCGCCCATTTAGAAATTATCTGACCCCTCTGGACTCTGCACCACCACCTGCTAAGCACTGATGTGAACATGTGCTGCAGATGGTGCCAAGAGTATTAAAACAAAAAACAACCCCCCACACACACACACGTAAAAAAGCATGGCGTCAAAGCTGCTGGAGACCAATTCCAAACTACTTCCCAGAAAATCTCTTGCATTATGTCCCTATAAGTTTAATATAAGACAACATATAAGCTTCATAGGGACATATTTGTGTTTAAGTTATTGTTCTACAAACAAATAGATCATTGCATTCAACGGAAAAATAATCTCATGCAGTCTACTCAAATACTACTGGATTTACATCATGTGGCTAACTAATAAAAATGCAGAGAAGAGGTGATCATTGGAGAGGATTAACAAACCCTGATCTACTGCACAGCTATTGTGAGGCTTAACACTACACTTATTAATCAAAAATGGCCCCACCCCTTTAAGCAATCACGTCAGTCTGTAAAAAGGAAATGACCAAAAAAAAGAAAAAAAAGAAGCATGATTAGCAAAACACTGCGTGCCTAATTCACTGAGCACGGTGACAGTTAAGTGTTTTTGGGGGCATTTTGGTCGCGGTCAGCAACTTTGTTTACTTACACCACACAAGCCACGAGTCATGATCTACAGCAGCTGAGCACTCGAGAAGTGCTGAGAGCTGAACGACATTGTCTTTGAATAATACGTTCAGTCTAAGAAATCATATGACTGACGTTACCGAGGAGAGGGAGAGATATAACTGACAGTCTGGGTTACACAGCTGACGGCTCCTGTTGAGGACATGCTAACATTAATGCTAAACCACGGCTAGCCCCGTTAGCTTCCAACGGCTAACGTTGGTACTTCTGTCCCGTCAAAATCTCAAAAAATAAAAGGATGGCGCTTAAATGCACAGCGGGTTGGATGGGGGAGAGATGCACCTTCGCCGGGCACACCAGCTGCAACCCGCAGCTGAACGAAAATCACTTTCCATTCCCCGTTTTCTGCAATATTACGCTGAAATCATGCACGCGAAAAAAGGGCTTCTAATGGTAACTAAAGAGACGCGCACGGCGCGTGCGTCTACGGCGTTGCATTTTGCTCACAAATCTCCGCTGAGAAAAAAGGATCGCTCGCGGCCACAAACCGGAGGCTCGCCGGTCTCACTCACCCCCGTGGTGGCGGCGGTTTGCTTCCATCCCCGTCGCTGTCGAGGGTCGGTGGCTCCCGGTAGTCAAAAGGCGACCGAACATTCTCCGCCATTAGAACTGCCTTCCCTACCTCTCGCGCTCCGGTAGATTGCACAACGCGCATGTGCACAACATCCTTTGGGGTTCTATTGGTAAAATGGGGTGCACTCACCTCTATGAGCGAGAAGCTAGTTTAATTTTATTGGCGTGTTATTTATGTATATGTTTACTTCATATGGCGAAAGTTTAACTTTCAAAGACCTAAAACAGAAATAAAGACTAGCAGCAGACACGAGTGAAATACAACTAATATAACTATACCTGCTAAATACACGTATCCAAGTGCGTTTAAATTTCGTATACCTCACGATAACACAGAAGAGCATTTTAAAGTCTAGGCTGTTTTACAGCTTTAGTCATTACGTCTCAGATTACAGTCTTTCATACCCTCAATCCCAGTGAAAACCAACTAAATGTTAGTGTATAATATACAGAATGATTATACGTTGATAAAAATTGCCCTAACTTTTAAGCTGAAAAGCTAAATAAACATTTTTAATTACCATCTGCAAAATGGACTATCACAAAGATGAAAACAGGTTTTCTGAGTGCACGAAAAGCTGTTTTTTTTTTTTAGAGATAAGGGGGGTTGGCTGGTGATGTTCTTATTTGCTCAATGACAATACATATACATAACACATTTTTACAAAAATGAAAGACTTACTTGTTTCCCCTGCTAGTGAATGTTTAATATGTTTAATACGCCACTTAAATAATTACAATACTTTGAAACTCATTTTCTCACTCAAAAACGAACGATTTCAGAAAATTTCAGAAAACACGAGACATAAAGTACACGTTACATAAGGCTTTATTAACAATTTTATCTTTGGTTTGCATATATGGATGAATGAAGCAGGACAAAGAGGTCACGTATCATTTATCATTTTGTAGCAATCCTGAATGTTGCTGTATACATATTCACATCATATAATGATAATATATGATTTAACTGCATGTTTTTCTCTTGTTTTGTTTTTTACACAGTTGTGTGGTTCTTTTTTTTTTTTTTTACCATCGGTGCGCTGTGTGTGTGATCTGAAAACATTGGCTGTGAGCATTGATAAAACTGTTTTGATGTTTGGTGTTGTCAAGAGTCGGAGAATTTGTGAATGTATTTTTAACAACTGGCTTTTGCACTTTTGAGATAAAAAGGTGGAAGATTTCAAGAAATGTAGCTTCGCAAATGTGAAAAATCATTACATGCAATTCCCTAAGTGAAAACGCAAAGTCATTTTCTTCCTGCTTTTTTTTTTTTTTTTTTGTTTCTCATGGAAACCAGTTATGGCTTCAGGATAAAAATGGTGGGTGGCATGGATCAGTTTACTTTTTGTGGAATATTTCTTCACGCTGCTTTAGCTCGGGATAAAATTGTGTCTGATAATCTTGAGAATCTGTGACCTGACCCCAAAAAAGACACAAAATGCTGCTGTGGCAAACTGATCATGGAAATCCTTTTATTCTGCATTGACCTTTTTCCCTCAGTTTCTATTTATTTTTGTGCTACAATATCCGAGAATTCAAATCTTTTTGAAAATGCATGCATTTTTGTGTTTGTATTCTTTTATGTCATGTAACAAAGTTTCTCAGCGTTCCCTAAGCACCATCCCTACAGGTGTTGATGTCCTGTAGTGAAATTCATCTTTAATGTAAGATTACTTGGCCTCAGTGAAAGTAAACACACAGTTTCTTTCTATGTTGAGTGATTTGTTGGTTACAAAGCAGGAAACAGTTTCGAATACAGTGTTGACTTTTTCACACTTTTTTTTTTAAAGAGAAAGGACTAAAGTATCATAAAATATATTAAACAATGATGGGAAAGAGTAACATTGTACATTTTATGATAACTGCTTAATATATCAACAGATGTACAGTAAAATGACCTTTGACCTAATCTCAGCTGCAGCAGCATTACCTCTCTGTTATATACTGACGCTTAAGTATGCAACGTTTGTATGTAATAGCTTCATGGGTGCTATGCTGTGTGCATCACGACTTTCAGACATTGATTTTATTCAGAGAGAGGACACACTTGTCGACGAGCTTGTTACATTGTAGCATGTGTTAAGATTCAAGAATTGAGAAAGGGTACAAGAGGTGATCGAAAAATAACCACACTGGTCCGGCCGGGTGAAGTCAAACGAAGATTTTAATTCACATGTGGGAAGATCACTGAACACAGCAATTGATCTTCGACTTACTAAAGCACAAACAATTATTTTATAACATCAGGGTTTATTTACCGACGCCCCTTCATACGTCACAGATACATTTTATACATAGATCAGATCAACATCCTCATGACTTTTCACCTAGAAAATCATCTATTTTCATGGCTTGGTACTTTCCGTTCTTATCTTAAAATGAATTGTTCCTCTTTCTTGCCGAGACAATTTTGCAGTTACAGCCAAACATAACTAACCTCTTCTTCTAAATAAATCTAATTTAAAGTGTGTGTGTGTGTGTGTTGACCTCACATGCTCTTTGTGTCACCTCTTCACCTACTGTCTGTGTCTCATCCTCAAATGCTCTTTCTCAATTCACCTGTTGCACTTCTGACCTTTTACCAGACCAGAAGCTCACTAAGACTATGTGTATGTCTTCTACTAAATAAATGTTTTAACCAAGAACCTCTACTAAAACCTTAATACAAGAATATAAACATATAAAAGATAATAAACTGATATAAGTGTTTTGTAAGCATGTATTGCAATTCCTTCTATGTTCTAGTTTTCCCTCAGCATGGATCACCTAGACACTCTCACTAGATGAAGCTCAAAACCATTAATGAACCTGAACATCAACTCAAATAAGCACAGATATGCAATATGTATAAAATAGTTATAACTGCCCCTGAAATACAAAGTTAACATCATCATAAACATCTTAAGGCCATCTTAAAGCTATCTGTTATATTGTTAAAGCAATGCTCATACTGCAGATTATATTATACTGGTAAAATACTTTTTGTTTATCCCCACAATCCCCCTTTCGACCTCTGACACCCCAGAGGTCGATACATAGGTTGTTGTTCACTCCTCAGTCCACTCGGCTACCTCCAGATCCATCATCGGCATCATGGACATAGGGGCCACTGCCCCAGGGTCCACTGCCTTTACAATCACTTTCTCTACCAACCTTCGTGCACAAGGAATGAGACAACAACCACAGGTCACCAAAATACCCACCAATACAGATAGAGACAACATAATTGACAGAACAAGCCCCTTCCACTTTCCCCCTTTTTTTTTTTTTTTTTATTTAAACCACCCCTTTTCAAACTCTCAATTTGTTACCACTCCTTTTTGTAGGCGCGGCGATCTCCTCCTAGGCTGCTCTTCTTTCTTCGGCCTTCCAGGTAGACTACTGGTCGGCCCGTTGCACAGGTGAAGAGGTTTATTCTGCCTCTGTTTCTTGACACCTGCGTTCTTTGAAGACGAATTTTCCTCCACCAAGCTCTCGTGTGCGGGTGCACACTGCGACCAATGGTACCAGGTGTCGCCTTTCCCTTTCAGCTGGACTGCTGTAGCCGTCCGGGCGGTCACCTCATACGGACCAGTCCAGCGGGGCTCCTTCCACTTTCGCTTAATGACCTTCAGCCACACTGCCTTTGCGTCCGGGACCTCTCCGTTCCCCGTGGGTCTCTCACAAGTGACCTGTTTTGTAAAGCTGGACACAAGAGCTTTCAACTCATTAAAATATTCTGCATGCGACCTGTTGCTTGTCCTGGGCTGCTCCACCGGGACCACTGTCCAGGGTGCTGGAAACTGTCTCCCAGTCAGCAGCTCATAAGGGGTGAAACCTGTGGATTGGTTAACAGAACATCTTATGGTCATCAAAGCAATGGGCAGGGCTGCGACCCAATTTAGCCCTGTCTGCGCACAAATTTTAGCCAACTTGTTTTTCAAATTTAGGTTCATCCTCTCTACCTTTCCTTGAGATTGAGGATGATAGACCGTCCCGAACTTATGTTGCACTCCCAACATCCTCTCTACCTCTTGCAAATCTTTGTTCTTGAAGTGAGTACCATTGTCTGACCTAATTCTCTTGGGAAACCCATGCCTTGGAATGTAATGATTGATTAAGCACTTAATCACACTTTTCGCATCTTCACATTTGGTCGCCCATGCTTCGGGCCATCCAGTCAGAACATCCACACACACCAACAAATACCTCACCCCACCTGGGCCTGTATCAATCATATCGGTATAATCAATCACAACCTCTTCTCCTGGCCTTTCTGGCATGAGAAACTTACCAGCTTCAGGTTTTACTGCTGGCTTTGGGTTGTGTGCCCCACAAATTAGGCACGTTCTGGCCTTTTCCAGTATCATCCTTCTCAAATCAGGATGCCACCATCGGCACAAATTTCTCTCCATCTGTTTCACTCCCACGTGACCAAGCCCGTGAGCCTCATTCACCTTTTGTTCCGCCATTTTGGCCGTTAAAGCGGGACGCCCATCTGGCCCCCTCCACAAACCGCCATCTTGCCAGGCTCCTTTGTTTTCCCACACCCCCTTTTCCTCTGGGGATGTCTCCTCCTGAGCCTTTCTAACTTCTTCCATGCTGTTAGTGCTAACCTCCTCTTCTGGGGTTACCTGCACCAGTTGTCTCTGTCCTTTGTAGCCCGCTGCTTCCTTTGCGGCTTCGTCAGCTTTCTGATTTCCTCTTGCCACCATACTGTCTGCTTGTGAGTGGCCTTTGCATTTTATAATACTTACCTCGTCTGGGTCCTCCAGGGCCTTTTCTAGTTCCTCCATTTCCTTTTTGTGACAGATGGGTGCATTAGTGGCCGTCCTGAACCCGGCTCTCTTCCACTGAGCCAGTTCCACATGAGCTGCTCCAAACGCATATGCTGAGTCAGTGTAGATGTTCACTCTCATGTTTTTAGCCAACCTCAGGGCTCGAATTAGGGCTATCACTTCAGCTCTCTGGGCCGACTGTTGTCCCTCAATTTTTCCTGCTTCTTTCACCTGAAACTCAGTTCCTACTCTACAGACTACTGCATAGCCCGCTTTCAATCCTTCTTCATCTCTGTGGCAGCATCCATCTGTGAACCAATCCTCAGCTCCGTATATGGGCTCTGCCTTCAGGTCTTCCCTGATTTTTCCTTCAACCTGGGCTTTCTTAATACAGTCATGTGGTTCTCCTGACCCCATTAGGTCTGCCATATTTATTCCTTCATGTGTGAATATCAAATTTGGCGCCTCTAAAATTTTGCTCAACCTTTGTTGCGTCAGTGGAGTCATTGTGAATGCCTGTGAGTTCACATAGGCCACTACACTGTGTGTAGTAAGCACTTTCAGTGGATGTTCCCTCACTATATGTGCTGTTTTCTGAATTATCTTTGCTACTCCTGCTGCGTGTTGTGTGCATGTGGGATGCCTTGCTTCTGTTAAATTTAATCTTATGCTGACATACATAAGTACATCCCTACCTCCCCCTTTTTTCTGAAACAACACACCATTCACAACTCCCTTTGTTTCTGAAACATCAAGGTAAAATGCCTCATCATAGTTAGGTGTGGCCAGATCTGTGGCTCTTGACAAATCCTGTTTTAGTGAAATGAACGCTGTCTCTGTGTCCGGCGTCCAAGGCAATTCAGCCTTCAGATTTCGAACACCAACTTTCTTGATCATGTCCCTCAAAGGGGCCGTTTTACCCGCATAATTCGGAATGAACTGCCTGCTGTAACCTGTCAAGCCAAGAAAGGAAAGCAACTCCTTCACAGTTCTTGGTTTTGGATGTGTCAGAATTTGGTCTCTGTGTGTGTTCATTAACCCCACTGATCTGTGTGCGATCACCCGGCCCAGGAATGTTACCTCTGGCCGGACCAACTGCAGTTTTTCTTTGCTCACTTTGAAGCCACACTCCGCCAATCTGTTCAACACCACGAGCGATGCTGCCGTACAGGCCGCTGCTGACGGGGCTGCAATAAGAAGATCATCAACATACTGTATCAATGTACAGCCCCCTGGCAGTTGACATGGGGACAATGCCTCTTTCAACACCTGATTAAAAATTCCTGGTGAGAGTGCAAAGCCTTGTGGTAGGCGTGTGTACCTAAATTTGCGGCCTCTGTATGTGAATGAGAAAATGTCTCTGAGTGACTCGTGCAGTGGGAGACAAAAGAATGCATTCGCTAGGTCAATACATGTGAACCACTTTTGGTCCCCAGTAATTTCGGTCAGAGCCGTGTAGGGATTTGGTACAGGCACAGTGTCAGTCCTCAGCATGGCATTTATTGCTCTCAAATCATGTGCCATACGGTACTTCCCTGTCCCATGTTTTTCCACTGGCAAAATAGGTGTGTTCCAAAATGACCATGAGGGCTCAAGCACTCCTGCCTTCCACAGTCCTTCAATGGTTTCAGCTATACCTTCTTCTGCTTCAGTTTTGTGCTTATATTGTGGTCTGTTAATTGGTATGTCAGACTTCAGCTGGAACAGGACAGGCGAACAGTTAGCTAGACCTACATCTGTGGGCCCTGCGGACCACAAAGTACCAGGCAATTTTGAGAGCTCAGCTACTGCATCAGGATGATCCATTCTTTCCCTGCCATGTATTCTGGAGATTTCTTTATGTTCTAAGATCACTGCATCGTTAGACAAACAAGTTATGCGATATATTTTACATTTTGGTGCATACCAGACATTTGGAATTTGGGTGCTTTGCCAGCATGCGTTGTCCAGCGCCCGCTTGACCATTGGTCCCAGATCTCTTGGCCCATGACCCTCGTGGACCGCCAATGTAATGTGAGGGGTTGAATCCTCTCCCACATTGTACCAAGGCAGTTGTTCATCAGTAAATTTCACAGCCGCGGCCACACCTTCTGGTCCAACATAAATGTTATGTGTTTGCACATTCCACGTCTGTCCCTCAAGATCAGACTGGAACTGTTCCCGATAGATATCGTTATCTTCCCTATCATAAAAGAGTGTAACGTGGAAAGGATCTCGCGGGGGGGAATAGACGGCCAGGCTCATTATCCAGGGTCTCCACAGCTGATAATGTCTCAGAATGCCTTCTTCCACTAGCCTCCCCCAGTAGATTTCGGCAGTGGGTTGTTCAGAGTTCTGGACTAAATATTGAGTCTTTGAAGGTGAACCCAGACACGGGAATTCTTTTCCTCCAGGCAGAGTAACAATCAGTCCATCTGGTGAGCACATGATTGTGGCTCCCAGTTTCACAAGCAGGTCCCTGCCCATGAGATTTGCAGGCACCTGTGAGGACACCACATATTGGTGTTTCAAAGTCTGTTTTCCCAGCTGTGTCAATGCTGGATCTGTCAATGGCAGTGTCATTGGAATCCCGGAAAAGCCTACCACATTAACTGTGTGACAGGAGAGTGTTGCACTGTCTGGTGTGTCTTTCAATGTTGAGTATGTTGCTCCAGTATCCACCAGGAAGGGCAATTCAGTGCCTTCCACGGTCATCGACAGCATGGGTTCTGCCGTTCCCACGCTGTTCGGTTTCCCCGGGCTCCGTCAGTATTGCTCCCTCTCCCAGCCCCAGTCAGCTACTGGGTACTGGGCGGCTGGTGCTGCATTCGGGTTTGGAGCTTGATATGCTCCCCTGTAAGCAGCTCTTTGTCTTGGGCCTCCTCGTGCCTGGGATTGATAGCCTCGCCTCTGATAATTTCGCTGCGATTCAGGGCATTCTCGGGACCAGTGTCCTTCTGCTCCACAGCTGTAACAGGCAGTCCAAGACACATTGTTAGGATTCCCTGGATTCCGAGCCCTTTGTCCTCCCCTCACGGATCCACCACGCCCTCTCTGCGGTCCACCGGTCCCCCAATTCCCTACGGGTTGACGCTGCCTTGGTGCATTGGCGGGCCAACGGTCATCAGGGTAGAGACCCGGATCCTGATCTGGCCAGTCAGGCACAGGATCGGGCTGAGACCTTGCCACCATTATTTTCCTTGCGCTCTCTTTATCCTCTTTCTTTCTGTCACCTGCCTTGTTTCTCGCCTCTGTCAGCTGTATCTTTACCAGCTGCGCCTGTGCCTCCTCCAACTCTTTCTTTTGTTTGTTTGCCAAATCCTGTTCCTGCTGAAGTCTGTGGGTCACATGTCTCTCCCACCGCACCGAGTCTGCAACGGCAAAATCTGGGTTCTTTTCCAAATCCACTGCAACCTGATTGGGCAGCCCTGCCAGCACCGCCGAACGAAACCACGCTCTACTTTCACCCTCCTTCCCCGGATGTATTCCTGTTTCTAACAACCATTGTTCCTTTGCTTTAGCTAAAAACTCTCTGGGTGTGTTTTTGGGATCCCAAATAATTTTTGGAATGGCTCCAGAGTTAGGAGTTGGGTACTTCTCCCGGACTGCATCTGCTAAGTCATTCTGCACCTCATGGTATTGTAGGTCATTTGCATATCTGGTTGTTTGAGCTATCTGCTCTACATCTGCTAACCCACCACCCAGCATACAACGTCCGGCCAAAGCGCGAAAATCGCCCAGCGCTAATTCTTCTCCTTCGGTCAGCGCGCCCAGCTTTCTCAACCAGCTAGCTCCTCCCTCAGTTATTGGTGGAAGTTGTTTAACCAATGCTTCCAAATCTCTCACCTTATAGGCGCGATAAACTGGTTCGTTCTTTGGACCTGCTATTAGAGGCAGATTTAAACCAGGGTCAGGAGCACCTTGTTCAAAACTCACTTTTCTACCCTTCCTCGACTTTCCTTTTCCCTTTGAGCTCCTAAATATGGGCTGTCTCTGTGCTTGGTCTCTCTTCACACTTCTTTTCCTCAAAATTAGGCTTGTACTTGGTTGGGGCTCAGGTCCTCCATCTTCGTCCTCCTTATCGTCCTCTTCTTCTGATGACGTCGCACGGTCTTCATTCTCCTCTTCTGGCCCTCCCTGCATTACTCTCTGCTTTATAACCTCCAATGCTGTTAATGCCTCTATTAACGCACGTGGGGGCTCATGCATTTGTCCATACACTTCTCCTTCCCAATGTTCTCCCTTGGTTATCACTCCTTGTGGTATTTTGTCCTTCATTCTAGGGGTCCTTTTGGCCTCCCCGTCCTGCTTTGGCTGTTCCACTGTAGACACTTCGGCCCGTATGATGTTTCCACTATCCACCGAACTGGGAGGCGAGGTCGAGCCTTCATCTGCAGCTGAGGCTATCATTCTCCCTCCCATATCTTGGGACTGACATTCCACTGCCCTTATCCCTTCTTCGGGGATATTCAGGGGAGTAGTAGTATATTCAACATCTGCTATTCCGCCAAGGACAACTCCAGTCTGTCCATCAGGACCACGAACTTGTCCCCCTCCAAGGGTCATTACAGGCATGACATATGGTGGTGGTGGTGCACAACGTGCCAAATCAGCCCAAGGATATAATTTCGGTGTGTAATACCTGTTAGCCTCTTCTACCTTCGGAGTCAAGTCCTTCACTTGGTCCTCTAGCTTTTTATTTTCCTCCTTCAGATGTTTCAAAGACTCCATTATACTCACCATGTCTCCTGATTTTCCTGTGTCATCCTCCTCCTCAGTCATCCAGGAAGAGGCTGCCCTCCACAGGAGCAGCCACTTACAGCACCTGGCATGAGTTTCTTTTAGATCCTTAATTTCTCCTCTGGCTTTCCTGTTCACTGAATGTCCCTTGGACTCCTCTTCAAATTGTTTCAATTTCTGTTCACATCTCTCTCCCTCAGTTTTTAACACCAGGCTCAGAGCTATTTTATCACCCAGCCCTTTCTGTTGAGATGTAATAAGTTTGCTTACCTCAACCTCCATCGCTTGGCACTCTTTCTCTGCTGCTTTTAATGCTCCAGGTGAAGCCAAACGAATAGCTTTCTTAAGCTGTTCAAGCTGATCCTTCAGAGGTTTGCATCCCCTTTTCCCACTAGGTGTCGCACCCGAGCTGTCAGCCATTCTCTGAAACACAGACTTACCTCTTCCAATGGCGTTGGTCGACTCCACCTTCTTGGTCTAGGTCACCCAGACACGCTTAACTTTCGGTTTCAGTCTTCGTCTCGCTGTTCTCGCAACCACTGGCTCCTCTTCCCCTGCTCGGTGATACACAAAGTTTAACCCAGCACTTTAGACGCTGTCCTCGCGTTCTCAAGCGTTGACACTCAATCAAAATTATTCGCCCTCAAAGTGTTAATATATGACACCAGCAACCCTTATGCGCAACGCGCTCACCTCCGTATACTTACCTCTCCAATAGTTCCTCGGATTAGTGTTTTTTCATTTATTTTAAACCCATTAACGGCGCTGCGCGTCCCTTATATACTTTACAGCAACACACCCTCAAGGGTCCCTCAACTTGTCCCGTACTAATAAGTCTAAAACCAAGAAATCACCTCCAAATGATCCCCTACAATTGAAATTTCAGTGTGGAATGACGCAGAGATTAACATTTCCTTATTTATTCACTATATGTAACCTGAATTTTCTCTCTCTCTTCAAATAACAAAGGTTATCTTTACAATTTGTTATTGAACTACTAATTAAGTTGCTTTTTATGGTGTCAGTGATAAACTGCCCCTAAAAAGTCCACTTTATTGCGTGCTCATTGAGTTACTCCTATCAAAACTATTTAACAAGTTCAATTTACACATACTCATTAATTTGTCACGCTTATTAGTGGCTCATGGTTGCTTAAAGCCTATGTCTGACTTGACCACAGAGTTAGAGCATCATTCAATCCTCTCAGGATGACCACTCCACTTACTCTGCATCCAGTCAGCTCATGAATTAACAACCCTTGCAGACTGTAACCCTTTTATTTTTTGTTTATGCCTTCAAATCCACCTTAAATCTTCTTTACCTAAACGTTGGTTTTAAACACAAACAATTCTTATATTCTATTTTGAAACACTGTCACCATTCATATATTTACAATGTTGTTATTTACTAAGCCAGCATTTTAATTGCAGACATTTATCCACATTTGCAAACAATAGTTATAGAGCTGAATGACACACAAAACCGAAAGCATAGTCCTCTCATGCGCTCTGCATCAGCTGCCTCATTTGCATGCACACACACTCTTCATCTAAGAATAGCAGCAGGCAGTCAGTGCATTGCTGACTCGACCCACAGAGATCTTTTTTAATACAGAGACGTCTTATATTTACAACTGCACAGATTTTAAACCTTTTAACACCTATCGAATTTCGACAAATTTAACATAACCGTTTTTTGCAATCAATTAACCAGTATCAAGACTTTAACTGTTTCTGGCCTCATTTCTAAAATCCCTAACTCAATTTAAAAGCGTCAACCAACCCAAACTTTTTGAAGTTTTAGGTTAAAGTTACACGCCCGAAGACCACTTCTGCTGGCCAAAAAAGCGCAGATACCGTTGCAAACGGTAAGGAGACTCTAACTCCTAGCTTAATTCCGGGATGCCCTGTACCCCACAGCTAAACCACACTGAACTAACCCTCTTCGCCGAGAGGTCAATGTCGCGCGTCCACGACAAGGAGGGAGCGTAACCTCCGGGCTCTGCGCTTCCTAGCAGACTCGAACTGCCGTTCTAGAATAATTTATAATACTTTGAAACAACAATCAACACCCGAAACAAGTGTATAACTGAAGCAGGTGCAACCTAGTGGTCAAATGGAGACTCCAACTCACAAAATGACCGCTCAGGTCCACTCTTATGACCAAATTTGGACTCTAACCAACACAATAACCAATTCCCTACCAAACTACTTGAGACTCTAACTCAATTTCTTTGGGACTTCAACCCAATATTTAAACTTTTTCCTGGCAGACTCAAACTGCTTTAGCAGACTTTACTGCTTTCATTTCTTCTTAGCAGAACTCTAACTGCTTCAACTCATGAAATTTTCATCAAAATCAAAACAGACATCCACCAGTAATTTCAGTGAGTAGACTTAAATTTTATCATGTCCAATTTGGCACACTTTGGAAATAATTCAACAGGTAGTGCCTTACCTTTTGGATAAGCCGGCTTATGCCCACTCACTTCGGCCACTGGACTTCATGTCTGCCCGTCTGACCACCTCGGACCACCGCTCACACCTCCACTTTTTTCCCTTACTCAACCACCGGACGAAGCCCCCAGATGTTAAGATTCAAGAATTGAGAAAGGGTACAAGAGGTGATCGAAAAATAACCACACTGGTCCGGCCGGGTGAAGTCAAACGAAGATTTTAATTCACATGTGGGAAGATCACTGAACACAGCAATTGATCTTCGACTTACTAAAGCACAAACAATTATTTTATAACATCAGGGTTTATTTACCGACGCCCCTTCATACGTCACAGATACATTTTATACATAGATCAGATCAACATCCTCATGACTTTTCACCTAGAAAATCATCTATTTTCATGGCTTGGTACTTTCCGTTCTTATCTTAAAATGAATTGTTCCTCTTTCTTGCCGAGACAATTTTGCAGTTACAGCCAAACATAACTAACCTCTTCTTCTAAATAAATCTAATTTAAAGTGTGTGTGTGTGTGTGTTGACCTCACATGCTCTTTGTGTCACCTCTTCACCTACTGTCTGTGTCTCATCCTCAAATGCTCTTTCTCAATTCACCTGTTGCACTTCTGACCTTTTACCAGACCAGAAGCTCACTAAGACTATGTGTATGTCTTCTACTAAATAAATGTTTTAACCAAGAACCTCTACTAAAACCTTAATACAAGAATATAAACATATAAAAGATAATAAACTGATATAAGTGTTTTGTAAGCATGTATTGCAATTCCTTCTATGTTCTAGTTTTCCCTCAGCATGGATCACCTAGACACTCTCACTAGATGAAGCTCAAAACCATTAATGAACCTGAACATCAACTCAAATAAGCACAGATATGCAATATGTATAAAATAGTTATAACTGCCCCTGAAATACAAAGTTAACATCATCATAAACATCTTAAGGCCATCTTAAAGCTATCTGTTATATTGTTAAAGCAATGCTCATACTGCAGATTATATTATACTGGTAAAATACTTTTTGTTTATCCCCACACATGTAGGTTGTGAGATGGTTGTGGCTTATATATCACATGGGAGAGGTCTTTGAACTCTTATGCTTTTTCTTCAATCATTCCCCCGACTTACACCACTACCGAACCTTCCTCTCTCTTACTTCACTAGACGTTACATGTCCTCAGGGTCATCCATGATCAGCAATTGTACTGCTCAAGCGATCTTAACAAGAACCTAAAACAAAGTGCGACTGGTTTAAAAAGCAAAGAAAAAGTAAACACAAAATTGAAATGATTTACCAATTATTACATATTATGTGACAAGTCTAAATCATATTTTTATTATCAGAGGTGGACAATTCATTTTCCTAAGAGGCTATTTGAAAAACTGTGACTGCAGTGGAGGTCCGCACCAAGCTTATAAAAAGATGAAATTGAGCAGAATGGAGTTAATCTTACTGGTGCAGCCTTTCACAACAGTCCCAGTTTCTCACAGGAGGTCTTTGGAAAATTAAGTGTCCACCCCTCATCTATACTAATGGTTTATTTTCTTGGCACCAAAACAGCTAGGAGATAACTATCCCTTGAGGGCTGCGTCAGGAAGGGGGCATGTTTGCTGGGTATGACCTGCTGTTAGGTCAGTAGTAACATTGACACAATTTCTGTCATTATGCTTCTGTATGCCACCAAAGTGGATTTTAAATAAACAGACAAGCCAGTTGTCCAGGGACTTTTCAGTTCCTAAAAATGGGGGTTGTGTATAAAAACGATCGTAATTTCTAAAAAGGTCAAGCAGTATTTTCATTAAAGCCCTGAAGTTAAAGCTGAAAACTGCATTAAAACCCTCCGTAGTGGTTTGCAAAGAAAAAAAATTAGACCGAAATGTGCAATTGTCTAAAAACCTAATCCTAAGTGCAGTTCATCATACTGTCTGCATGCCTCAGACTTGATGCCCTAGCCATGTTTATTATAGATATTTGATCTTTTACAGTGTGGCTTGAATTAACTTGTATCCAATGCCACAGCGACACGCTTGACATCAGAGTTCATAGGACACGACCCAGAAGACAAAGTAGAACCAATACCAACAAAAAACAAAGATTAAGATGAGCTTTTAATCTTCAATAAACATCCAGTTATTCATCACAGACATAAAAGAAAAGCATGGTCATCGGATATTCACCATACCGGCAAGTGTGCAAGTCACAGCTCATTCACTGCGTGAGCGTATACTGTGTCAGGCATTTTAGACTACAGTGAAATCGCTGCGTTTCAGAATGTTTGATAGTTTTGGTAACAGACAGTACGGCTCTACTGTAAAATATCCATCCGAGGGCAGGAGAGAAAAAAAAAAAAGTTTGAGAACCACTGGTCTAATAGTTCCAACTTGTGAACAGTGTAGCAGCAAATTCAAGTATAACAACAGGAGAGAACCTGGCGACCAAAGCAGCAAAACATGACACTTGATCATCACAGACTGTGCCAGCCCCATAAACATCCGATCGGCCAGCCTATACACGACAACATGAAATCTAATTTGGAATCGTTAGATGTGTTAGTAACGTGGTACATGAAAAAAAGCTGTTTAAATTAGTAGATGGCTACATATTTAGCTGCATGTCAGTCACAGTTTAACAGTCGTGTTTTTATGGTGTTAGTCTAGCAGTCAGATTTTGGAGTGTTAAGAACAGCAGGTAGTTAGTCATCAAAAGTAAATCTACTTAAATAAAATAAATTACGGTATACACAGCATACACAAAAAAGTCACTTTCAAACGCTCTTAAATGCCACTGCACAAAGCAAACTGATGGTTACACAAGTGTAAAGTCTGCACACTCTTTTTTTTTGTCCAAAGAACCGACAACTGTGGGAAACCAGAGGGCTCTTTAGCGCTTGCTGTGGAAATAGTAATGCCTAAGAAAAGCTGTTTACTTGGCTAAAGGAGCTTAGCTGGGATTTTATTTGAGTGTTCACAGAGTATATTCCACATCACCTTACAATTTTGAATTTGGAATACATCAAGGGGAAAGCTGGCTGCTGAATAAGCTCGTTCGTAGATGCCGATCGACTCTAACTAGGGAATTTAGGCCTCCTCTGCTCCTCCTCTCTCCGTGTGCAACACATGGAGAGTTTTCGCGGCATGATCAGACCAGTGGATCAGCTCCAGCAGCACTTGGTAGGTCCAGAGTTTGAACCCGAAAACTCCCCCAGAGCCGTCGGTTTCCTACACAGAAGAGAGCAAGACAGAGCAATAGATGTCTCTCATTAGGAGTGAGCCCTTGCATTCAAAATCTGCTAAGAAACTGTTTTGGCCTAATGAACATGTCCACACTTGGTGAAACTCATTTGGATTGTTTACTAAATAACTAATTAAAATTAATGCCGCCCTTTATATTTGACAATGACAATTTCACACACAAGCACTTAAATCACACATCCAATGGCTACAAAGTACCATTAGCATACATCTGAAGTTATCAACAACCAGATGACTTCACATTAAATATTTGGTGCTTCAATTCAGTTTTATATAGTGCCAAATCACAACAGGAGTCACTTTAAGGTGGTTTATATTGTAAGGTGAAGACTTCAATAATCAGACGATCCCCTATGAGCATGCAGTTGGCAACCAAGGGAAGGAAAAACTCCCTTTTAACAGGAAGTAACCTCTAGCAGAACCAGTCTCAGGGAGGAGCGGCTATCTGCTGGGACCACATGGGACTGGATCTGCTGGATGTGAGGGGAGGAAGAAAGGACAGAGACACACTGTGGAAGAGAGCCACAGTGAGTGGAAAAAAGTGAATAAAGAATAAACAGTGGATTATGGGAAGCTTGCAGCAGCAATGGAGGATTCAGGGTCACCTGATGCAGCCCTAACTATATCCTTCATCAAAAAGGAAAGTTTTAGGCCTAATTTCTCAGCACTGGAGCCCCCCAGGGGTGTGTTCTGAGCCCCCTGCTGTACTCTTTGTACACATATGACTGTGTGGCCACTACCAGCTCCACCACCATCATCAAGTTTGCTGACGACACCGTCGTGGTGGGCCTGATCTCTGATAACAACGAGACGGCCTACCTGAAGGAGATTAGGAATCTGGAGAACTGGTGCCAGAGGAACAACCTCCTTCTAAACGTCAGTAAGACAAAGGAGCTGATAGTGGACTTCAGCACTAAGCAGGAGAGGAACTACCAGACCCCCGTCATCAACGAGTGCCCAGTGGAGAGAGTGGACAGCTTCAAATACCTCGGAGTTCACATCACGCAGGACCTGTCATGGTCCTGTCACATCAACACCGTGGTGAAAAAGGCCCGACAGCGTCTCTACCACCTCAGACGCTTGAGAGACTTCCAACTGCCCTCCAAGGTGCTCAGGAACTTTTACTCGTGCACCATAGAGAGCATCCTGGCGGGAAACATCTTAACCTGGTTCGGGAACAGCACCATGCAGGACAGACGAGCTCTACAGAGGGTTGTGCGGTCAGCTGAGCGCACCGTCCGCTCCGAGCTCCCTGACCTGCACTCAATCTACAGCAGGCGGTGCTGGACCAAGGCCAGGAAGATCGTGAAGGACCTCAGCCATCCCAACAACAGACTGTTCTCTCTGTTGAGGTCAGGAAAGCGATTCCGCTCCCTGAAGACCAACACAGAGAGACTGAGGAGGAGCTTCTTCCCGCAGGCGATACGGTCTCTCAATCACACCACCACACAGTACTGACCCACACATATGGTTCTTACACACACACACTGGACTTTCTGGACATTGTTTTTGCACAACACTGGTCACTATATTCTTCATTTCCAGTTAATACTTGTACAGCTGCTGTTATTGTGTATATATTTATTTATATTTAGATTTCTTCATACATTCTTATATAGTTCTATATTGTGTATTTTGTTGTACAGTTATTTTATTTTCAACTTTAATTTATATATTTTATCTTATTCTCCCAGTTAAATTTACCCTTCATTCTAATTTGTGTTGTACAGTTATTTCATTTTTAACCTTAATTTATATTTTATTCCTTCCTAGTTAAATTTACCCTTTTTAATTTTTCATATTTATTTCCTATCTTATTCATAGCCTTTTCCTTTTTTGTTCTCTTTAGGTCACGAGCAGTTGTCCAAGCATTTCACTACATATCGTACTGTGTATGACTGTGTACGTGACAAATAAAAATTTGAATTTGAATTTGAATTTTAAAAGTACAGAGGGTTTCTGTCTTCCTAATCCAAACTGGGAGCTGGTTCAACAGAAGAAGAGCCTGAAAGCTGAAGCCTCTGCCTCCCATTCTACTTTTAAATACTCTAGTAACACCAAGTAAGCCAGCAGTCTGGGAGAGAAGTGCTCTATTGGGGTGACCTACAGCCCTCTATTTTGTTCCCCACCAACCTGTGGGAGAAATATCCATCCGTTTAGTCTGTTGTCGATGTAAAAGGACAAATACAACCAGGGTTTTCTTGAACATTTCAGGGCCTGAACTAATGATTTGAACTGTTTGTAAACAGCGTTAGTCACATTCACACAAAAGCTGTAATTCATGTAATACAGGGTTTAGTCACAACCGTGCTGAGATTTTAGGTTTTCCATCTGATGAGAATGTAAAGTCAGAGCCTGGCTACTCTAAAATAAACTTCTTTTTTCGGGTTCTTAGTCAGATTTTGTGATGACTTTAAAATAAATGCATTTAAGCTCATAGATGTAGGTGTTGAAACTGAATTTTATCCACTTCAGGGGGTTTACTTGGTCAACCTGATGTCAAAGGGTTGAAATCAGTTACATGGAGAAAGCCAGGGACATAAAGACACATCATAATAAACCTTTACAGCATACTGCGCTGCATGCACGGTTTTAGTCTATATGATGCCACAAAGTTTAATTTTTAATCAGGGTTGTGTCGAACCATATCACATGCGATGATATCTGTATGAATTTTTACGTGATGTAAAATAAATCACTGCTGACTTTACTGCTATTCCGACACCATTTACATTCCCTAGAGTATAAATATAAATAAAGGAGACAAACCTGGGCATGTCTGACGCCGAGAGCTGTGCGTCAGCCTCCAGTGATGATGATTTAGTACCTAAAAAGGGAGCTACTGCAACAAGCCCAAACAAAACAGAAAACATCTGCTCCCACTGAAGGTGGAAATGACAAGCTTGGTTCACTACATTAGACAGAAACCACACTATTACTACCAAGCAATGAAGGAGGAGAGATGATCAGCTGGTGATGCGCCACCACACAGCGATCAGATGACTCCACGAGCATCGCTGGAGCGCTCACTAGCTGCACTCGATGCGTCAGGAAGAGCAGACAGTGGATGGAAATTACTGATGCGGCTACACGGCGGGGAAGGAGGGATTTAAGCAGCTGGTTAAAAAGCTTGAGCTGAGATACAACATCACAGGCAAAGCATATATTTTCAGTGTTATTATGTGATGATACTGTGCTGCTCCTGCAGAGTTAGAGGGAGCAGAGGGTTCACACTGGATCTCAGTGTGAAGAAGTTATTTTATACATTAGTTAAAATTTCCGGGGAAAACTCTACCTAAGCTACTTCTGAGCTCACATTTTCCTGTCCTTCGTCACTGCTATTGCACTATAATGCAACTGCTGCTGGCACCTGTTTCCATAGATTCACACTTCACAATAAGGAAGTGTGTCAGCTCACTGGAAAAGGGTGAAAAATGCTGCTAGGTTGCAAGTATCAATAAAACGTTCTTCGGCATTTTCCCCTAGATTGTCAGAAATCTCCCAAACGTTCTTGAAATATTGTGATATATTTTGAGGCCGTATTGCCCACCGCCACTTTTAATGTGTTATGGGCTGTGGACAGTTGTGAGTGTCACCATAATAGAGGAAAGGCCACAAGGACATGACTAACTACAAAACCCCCGAAACGGCACCTCATTTACCTCATTACACTGATTATCAGGGGTAACCTCCAGGTTGGTGCCGTCAGTCTCCACCAAACCTTTGGTGCTGTAGAGCAAGTGTTCCAGTCGGGCTCGCACGTTCTTCCTCATGGACTCGTACTCATCCTCCAGCTTGCCCCACTCCTCCTCTTCCTTCTGGATGACACGGTGGAGCAGCCCGAGGCACTGTCGCAGAGCAGAGTGCAGCAAGTGCACCTGCTCCTCCGTGCTGGGCTCCTCAGATTCTGGGGACGCGGACACGAGGCGCTTCCCATCTGGGGTGTAGCTGGACAGGAAGGTCTCCCTCTCCGTCTGAAAAGATAAATAAATATAAATTTGTCCCACTCCGATGCAAACAGGTCACTTACCTTGCACCCTTTAATCTCATTTTAGTATAAGTCTATTTCAGGGACCAAGAGATAACCATTGATTAAACTGATCGGTTAAGAGCTTTTCTAAAAGGATGGATGGCAGCAGGGGAAAAAAAAATCCAATACAATCTATCCATTAGGTTCCCCTTGGGAAATTGAGTGGTGGGGGTGGAGGGTATTTTTTAGTGTAATTACCCCCCTCCCTCCAGTATCTGCTCCAAAAACAAACTAGTCAGCGTTAAATCCTGCTGTGAAAGACAGACACAGTCCAAAAGCGACAGGTAGCAAGCTGCCTGGATACTGAAACACTACGGCTTTAAAGAAAGCTCCAAATAACTGGGAGGGGAGCGTCCCAGACAGAATGACCCGCATGAGCTAAGCAGAAAGAGTGGCTACTCTGATCACTCACGTATAGCCGGAGCAGACTGGTACACTCATGGTGCAGTAGCCGGGCAAGAGCCACCGCTTGTCCCGTCAGCGACCGGCCAGCTATCGGCTGCTCCTCCTGCTCTGCCATTTGCTCTCAGCCGTGTTTATGTCAAAGGTGGGCTAGCAGCGAGCGGGGCGCAGACCGACCGACAGGAGCAGAAACAGTCCCCCTCCCCTCTGGCAGCGAAACTACGCCGTGTGGCTGTTTCTGGATACTTTTGCGGTCCGAACACGAGCCGGAGATGCACGCGGGGGGACAGCCAGTGGAGCCCGATTGTGCGGGTGCTCATTTGGCATGTACACCAACAAGAGGGGATGTAATTGGTTCCGCCAGCCACGATGTGCGTGTCTGTGCGCGTGTGTGTGGTGGGGTGTACAGAAAACGTCACCATGCGGCCCACCCACCCTTCCACGCATAATAAAAACTCTGTTTATTGGAATAGCTTTCCCCCCCCTTCTCTCCAGCAGCTGTAAACAACGATGGAAAACTACATAGGTTTATTGTATAAGTAAAAAAAGAGAACAAGTTTATTTTTGTTCAATGCATTGCTTGTTTAATTTTTTATAGTTTTTATTAAAAGGCCAAGGCTAACAATTAATTTTGCAATGCGCTGGAGATGTGTGGGAAAGTATATCTCAATTAATGTTTAACGTGGACCCATTTTATTTTCCTTATTTTGTGTCTACACACAGCTTTGTGCAAAAAGTCTAGCGCTACCCTTCATTTCTTTATATTTTACTTCTTGTGATTTATTTTTGAAGTGGTCTTAAATAATAGTTTTTTAGGGTTTCTGTAGGTCTGTCAAAGTTTTTCTTTGGACATTAGCTGCTGTGTCCTTGTGCCTGACCATTTTCAGAGGAATGTTTTTTGCTTTTTCAACCATTTACACCGACCTATTAATCATTCAACCATATAAACGCACCTAACTCAAAGGGATGAACCAGTGTTGTGTCTACACGTGACAGAAAACTTAGCAGAGGACCAGTTTTAAATTGCAAAATTTCCCCTAATTTCTTGAAGTGACAAAAAATGCCAAAGATAACACAGTTTTAACACATGTTTTTGTTTACTTTTTCTGTTTTCACAGCTTAAGGATGTCTTGTTTTACTTGCACGGAGAGCTCCTTTGACTGCATGTTGGACAATCTTCGAAATGCAAACACTACACAGTCACCTCAGATCAAGTCCAGGCCTTTTATCTGCCTAATTGATAATGACATAATGAAGGATTTGCCCACACCTGCCCATTAAATAGCCTTTGAGTCAATGTCCACTTACTTTTGGTCCCTTTCGAAAGAGGGTGGCACATGTTAAGGAGCTGAAACTTCTAAACCCTTCATCCAATTCAAATGAAAGCTGACATTCTACACAATATGTCCATGTCCATCATAGAATTATAATTGGAATATGTTTCAGTAAACAGATAACAAAACAAAACAAAACTTGAGGCAGTGTCCAAATATATATTGACCTAGCTGTATATGCTGTATTACCATGCACATTTGGATATTTCAATAAATCGCTGCACCTATTTCCCATTTTCTTTCACTGTGACGGTGGTTGATGAACATATTAAACACAACCAGAGTTAAACAATGAAGTCAGGGTATGAAAATCTCTGGCTACAGACTGCACTAAACACAGTATGATGTCAAAAAGAGTGGATATGCCTAACATCTAATATCTGAGACACACAGCTTTGGCTGTGAGCACAGAGGCCCCACCCACCTAGTATTGAAACCTTCTGTTTGTAAGGGATAGCCTATCAGGAGAACGTTGGCTTAAAGGGAGTGGGCCTTAAAAGGAAAGAACGCTAATTTCAGGCTCTAAGTTAACTGAGAGGTTGACCTAAGACCCAGTGTAAGTAAATTATTTATTTTATTTCATTTTATTTTTCAAATGAAAATTCATTCAAAACTAATCTGACAGAGATCAGAAGAAAGCCAGAAATATGCAGAATAGAATAGAATAGAATAGAATAGAATAGAATAGAATAGCTCTTTATCGTCATTGTACATGTACAACAACATTGTGGGTACTCCACACAAACTGTACAGGACATATAAATAGTAAGACAACACGAATAAATAACAAACAAGAGTAATATATACAAAACAAGAGAAAGGCACACATTAAAAGGACAAGTTGCAAAGTGCTTGAATACATTTGCTAATGAGCAAAACCCTTTAAAATATAGATATTCCTATTCCTACGACCACCTGGATGGATGATTTAAAGATTTCTGACCTGTGTGACAGCTCATACCTCTGAGCAAAAAACTACTCCAATAGAGTCAGAAGAATATACTTAAGCAGTTAGAAATTATCATAAAAAGAACACCCCAAGTTTTCACTATAATATGCTAAGCCAATGCTCTACTCTGCTAGTCTCTAGGTATCAATGCATAAAATTATTTGTTAAAACAGAAATGAAAATGAACATAAATAAAATGTATTGCACAATGTGTCCACCAGGGGAAGCACTAGCAAGGAAGAAGCCATACCAAGAAGGAGCGCCTTAAAGTGGGGAAGAAATTCTGACTTTGAGAATCTTTTAAATTAACAATCAATTCAACAGAGGTACATCTAATTGATTCCAGAAGTGTCACAATTAGTGAAACGGTGACCACCTGACTACAGTTGATGTGTATTCACACTGTAAACCGTAAAGTTGCTATGTTGGTCATTTTAAACCACTTCAAAGTCACTTTAAATCTCAATTGTAAATTTTAGACTGTTATTAACCCCTTTACCCCAAAGTGTATATTTGCTCCCCTTACCTCAGTCTCAAAGTGTATATATATTTAGTCTTCTTATTCTTACTCTTGCTATATTTATTGTTGTTCTTTTGCAATGTATGGAAATGGAGCCTCGTCATCTCGCCTCTCTATATACTGAACTGTATATAGCAGAGATGACAATAAAGTTTACTTTGACTTGACATGTAGTGAAAACATTTTGTCTCTGGTTCATCAGTATTCCTGCTACAATTGACTCCAAGCAACTCACAGAAGTCAAGAGATGGCTGCAAAAAGATTTCCAGTTCACTGGACATCCCACAGAGTTCAGTTAAATCCATCTTTAAGAAATGGAAGAAGTATATCACTTAGTCTAAAGCTGCATAGATCTGGCCATCACTCACAAACTAAATAAGAGAGGCCACCAATACACCTGTGACACACTGAAAGAGCTTCAGTGGATCTGATGGGAAAGAGTGTACATATTAGAACTGTCTGCCAGGATGGGAGAGTGATAAAGAGAAAACTGAAAAAAGCTTGCATGAAATCTTGCCTGGAATTCATTCAAAGGGATGTCGGAGACTCTGAAGTTAATTGGAAGAGGGTTCTTTGGTCAGATCCTGGAGGATACTCTATATCCACAGGAGAACTACGACTGGAGAGAAGATATATTTTCTAGCCTGGTTCTCAATCCAATCAGGAAGTTGTGGCTGCACTTCAAAAGTGTGCCCGATCCCTGAGCAACCTAGCAACACAGACTCTTAGCAATCTTTCCTAGTTTTGTATTTATACTATCTTTCTATATACAACTTGATTCTCATTTGCATTTTATTCCTTTAAAGACCAGGCGCATTAGAGCCCAACTGTCCAGAGGTTGAATTAGTGCTTTAAAGTGCCATATTTATATTACAATTTTGTCATGTAAATATCACAAAACAGTGCATTAAGATCACACTTCTGCAAAGACTGCCAGACAAGAGAGGCTAAGGAGAAGAAAGAAATGTGAAGTATATCACATCAATGACATGTGACACATAAAGAGTTGAGAACAGATTTATTTTTAATAATTATTCTGAACACATTCTGAACTTATCTTGTATGTTTAATATTAGCAACATACAGAGGTTTATATAATTTGTATCATATTACAGTGGTCTGATAAAACCACACAAAAATTATCAAATTCATTTCAGAGGGAACATATTTTCCTAACATGATACTGCTGCCTGTGAAGAACGTGAAGATTTGGAAAAACAGTTTATTTCCCAAGTGTGATGCTCCTGGTTTACTGAAATATAATGAAGCACAGAAAGCAACTTAAATCTTTTCTTTACAAACTGCAACATATGAGAAGAAAGAGGAGCAAGAGAAGAACAAACGTAGGTGGTTTTCAGAGTTGTTCACGCTAACTCTCTGTCACAGTGGCTGGGCCACTAGAACAGAAACATTTATACACTACAGCATCAGCTTACATTGTGGACCACATACAGTTCACTTTGATCTCAAATAACAAGATCAGGGAAACTCCACCAGTCTTTTTACTTTTTTACTGTGAAATGTAAAAAAAAATTCTATTACTTAATTACTTTGGTGTAGAATGAATGGCAATGAGGGATATTTTTGTTAATAGGAACAGCTGTTTACCTGATGAAAGAGTTAATAGTTACAAATCTAAGCACTCCTTCACATTTTCCAAAGCTACACCGGAGTCTTTCCCAGGCCGATTCTGGCCTTGTGTTTATAACCCACTGTCCTACTATTTCAACTCACGAGGACTGGAGTGAGACATATGTTAACAGATTTGAACTCAGTTACATCAGTACAAGGTGGAATCGAAATGTGCTGGCTTTGACATCAGCCTCATCAGATCCTTATGAAGTGCCGGGTCTCTTCCTGGGGTCCTGTCACTTTGACATCAGTCCCTGGAAGTCCTGTTCAGACCACTTGAACTTGTGCATTTATGTATCGAGATAGTGTTAAAATGAGAAAAAGATGAAGGTGGTGAGTGACGACTGTATTATTCAGGTCGTTTAAGCTGAATATTTTCCCTCAGATGCCTCCAGATGATTTCTTTTTTTCCCATGTAGGAAGAATTTATGGTGCACAACTCCATGAATGTCCAAACCCCATGCCTGAGACTCTCCAAATACAAATGGTCACAATGGGCCTTTCAAGGAGCGATCCAAGCTCAGCCTCACAGTGATTTGTAAGGTTTTGCCCTTAAAAGGACAAGCAACCAAACTGAAATCAGGTATGGTTGTTTTTTATAGTTTGAGGATTAATTGCACCTTGTAATTCTCATTAGTTCACCATTCAAAAGGACACACATCAACACAACAGGAATACTACAGGGAAATACAAATAAGCTGTGATCTTCTTGTGCATAACCAACAATCATTTGATCTCGAAATTACATGACAAACTCCAAAATTTATAAAATATTAGGTGGTCAAAAAGTATGTAATCCATTGTATTAATTTAAAAAAACAACAACTCCCTGATACAAAGTAGCTCTGTACTGAAAGTGACTGTATATAGATCACAAAGACAGCTTCTATTATTTTAAATATCCATCATGTATGCATTTCAAGTGTTTCAGTGTTTTATTGGAATAAAATGTGCGTTTCCTTCATAAACATAAAGTCGCCCTTCAGTTCATTTCGCCCTCTTTACATCTAGATCAAACTATCTCCACCTACATCTGCACACTGTGACATCCGCTCTCCCTCCCTCTCCCAAACAGTGCCTTCATTTTCCTTCCTCCTCTCCGCGTTAGCCCCCCACATCATTTCCCCTACATCCTGTCCGCCCCCTGCCACCACCACCCTTTCCCACAGATCACCCTCTCCGCAAATTTGCGCATCCACGTCCCCCTCCTTCCCCCAGTGCACGGCCTGCTGGGGAGCCACAGATGCTGTGGAGGCCAGGGTGGTGACGGAGCTCAGGGTGAGGAGTGTGCTCTGGGGTTCCACACAAGCCACGGATGTGACTGCACTAACTGGAAGAGTGGAGAGCTGGATGAGCTGAGGGTAGCTGGTGCTGGAGAAGTGCATCAAGGTTGGGCCCTGCTGCTGATGTGAAACTTGCACCATGCGGGGCAGTTGGAGAAACTGTCCTTGAGATACATCCTGTTCAGACTGTGGAGCAACTGGGAGCACCACCTGCTGCAGTGGAGTGAGCCCACTGCTTGCCGCTTCCTGGCTCTCCTGACTCTTTTGGTCCTTGTGGCTCTGCTGGCTAACAGACGGCTGCACAGGCTTAGTGAGTAGTGGAGTTGTCTCGAGGACCGGGGTGGTAGTGCTTATTACTGAGCAACTCTGCTGGCTGACAGAAGGCTGCTCAGGCTGGATGACTGCTGGAAGAGTCTCGAGGACTGGGGTGGGTGTGCTTATTACTTCTCCTCCGTTGGCTGCTAAAGCTTCTGCTATGAGCACCTCAGGGTGGGTCTTGGCTTTATGGGCAACAACAGAGTCCTTTTTCTCAAACTTTTTTCCACAAATGGAGCAAGAGAACTGGTAGGAGGCTTCTGCGTCATGCTTCTTCATGTGCCAGTTCAAGGAGGCCTTCTGACGGCAGGTGAAGCCGCAGATTTCACACCTGCCACAAGATGGAGACAAAAAACAGCTTAAGGTCTGAACGCACACTGAGATCAAGCCTCACTTAAGACACTTTAGTTTTAGTTGATTTTTTTCCTGAATCAGTGAGAGAAGTTTTATGTATTTTAATTAAAATTAGAGTAGAATAAATTCCAGTACATTCCCTCACTGACCAAATGTTGCAGAGTGAATAGGAAAAATATTTCAGACCTTCCACTGGAAAGATGTCAAATTTAAGTATAAACAAGTATTGTTGGAACAGGGTTGGAGAACCTTTATGGAAATGTGTGCAAGACCTCGATTTCTCTTGCAGAGAATGAGCAAGAAGAAAAGTTTGTTGTACTTCTGAATTTCTGAAAAGATTTCTTTTTGGAGAATTAAGTTAAACAGGTCATTTATTTGCTGGGATGTGGACTATTGTGTGGAACAGGAAGAGCAGTTCACTTTTTTAAAGGCATGGATTTTATTACAATTTAAAAAAAATCAGCATTTAAGATCAACATTTTGTATCAGCAAAATATGTAAAAACAAGAAATGTCACAATCATAATGTTTGATTGTTACTGTCATTGACACTGCCTTATAAAGAGTGCTTCCTTTTGGGAATGACTCAGCAAAAAACCAAGACAGAGTTAAGCAACTTTAGTAACACAGGTCTACACATTTCTTTTGTTCATTTGGCCATATGATTAAACAAAATGTATTTTAAGTTTAAGTAATTGAACCATCCTTGAAAAATTAAAAATTGTTCTAATATATTCCTATATTTGTATTTGATTTTTTGTTTGTTTGTTTTTGGGTGGGAGGCCAAAATCTCCTTGATGGATGCATAACATTTTTAATATGCGAGATAAACCCTAATTTATACAAACCTGACCTATGACCTTTAAGGTAAAAATCATGTGTGAAATTGACCAACATACCGATACTCATGTTTATAGCAACCGATAAAAGACAATTAAAGAAGTAGAGATTAGACAAGAAAAAACACCTTCAACCATGCTGTGAGTGATGTTGCATAGTTTCACCAAGCTGGGGCGATCGTGGCTCAAGAGTTGGGAGTTCGCCTTGTAATTGGAAGGTTGCCGGTTCGAGCCCCGGCTTGGACAGTCTCCGTCGTTGTGTCCTTGGGCGAGACACTTCACCCATTGCCTACTGGTGGTGGTCAGAGGGCCCGGTGGCGCCAGTGTCCGGCAGCCTCGCCTCTGTCAGTGTGCCCCAGGGCGGCTGTGGCTACAATGTAGCTTGCCATCACCAGTGTGTGAATGGGTGGATGACTGGATATGTAAAGCGCTTTGGGGTCCTTAGGGACTAGTAAAGCGCTATATAAATACAGGCCATTTACCATAGTTTCACCACCTGAGGCCACTCTACACCTTCCCTTATATCTTACTAAGGACTCTCAAATAACTGACAATAACAAATGTTACAAAAATCTGTTTATATCTTGTGTCTGAAAAAATATCAGCCAGTACAATGTGGTTTTAAATCACCAAACATTGATACCCTTCTTAAAACGTCTACATCAGTTGGGCTCTAATGTGTAACGTTACAAAATAAAAAACTAAATAAAGTATAATTTTCCTAGAATTTTATTTACCACACTGTACCAGTAAACTTTGCACTCTGTTCCCTGCTGAGAAAAGAAAAAGGGTTTCAGGGAGCCTTAGGGAGAAATTAAAATCCTTTTGAGTGACGTTTAAATAAATGAATACTGTATCACTAAGATGATCAGCTGAAAAAAAGCTATCGCACTAATGATTAAATCATTATCTAATAAGAAACAATAATAATCCAACCTCTCCCATCCGCTGATACATTGTTTGTAAAGAGGAGTTGAAACGTTTTCATTCAACTGAAACGAGTCAGCAGTATATTCTGCATGTGTAATACAAACACTTGTGTGACGTGTTTATACTAGCGAGTGCTATGACATAGATGACTTTGATGTCACTTGATGTCATTTGTCTGCCAAAAATTCTTGTAGCTAATTTTAAGACATGTGATCCCACAGTGGGGTTATACAAGATTTTTCTTGAAAAAGACGTGCTTCCTTCTTTTGTTACTGGAACTTATGTCAGACACTCAGACGTGACTGTTTGTTTTTCATTTCATTTCTTCCTTGTTTACTTGTGTTACATTATTAGATGTATAAACTCACTGTATTGGCTTCTCTCCTGTGTGGATCATCCTGTGCACAGCCAGATTATGGGAGCTCTTGAAGGCCCGAGCACAATACTCACAGATGTAGTCCCTCTGATCTGAGAGAAACATGTGAAGAAGACAAGAACACTAAGTATGGAAAAAAAAAGAATGTAATTGAGTTTTAAATGAAACATCTTTTTGCTTTGTGGGTACATCTTTTTCCTAGTCTAATGAAAATTGTTACCAGCATTGAGTATAAACATCTTTGTATCACCTGTGTGATGTTTAGCGTGGCGCAGCAGCTGCTTCTGCAGGCGAAACAAGCGCCCACATGAGGGGTGATCACACACGTACTTCTTTTTTAACAAGTGCTGGTACTTTATATGATGCTGAAATCGAGAGATGAGGAGAAATGAAACTGGTTAAAAGGCAAACATCACAGAGTAATCGATCCATTTCAGTTCCCCTGGTGACAGCAGACCTGTAGATAGCGTGGGTGGGCCAAAACAGTACCGCAGCCCTCTATTTCACAGCGGACATACTGCACCGGTGGCTTTTTCCTGTGAAGATGGGAAAAAAGAAATGTATAATCAACAAGGCTTTAAAGAAAATCCCGTCCTGTCTGGCGGCTTTTGCAATCAGAATTATGATCTAAATGCACTGTGGTGCCAAACATATTTTGCTTTTGCAAACACAGCTATACAGAATCTCTGTAGGCTCTACTTGTTCATGTGAAACTTTTGTCTGTTTACTTATTCATTTTATATTTGTGTTACTTCAGTTATTACTTTATATGTTGTATAGTATGATGATGTATGAGGCAGGACAGGAAGGAAAAATTATTTTTTTACAAAGAAGGGGGAGGGGGGTATGATGAAGAAAAAAACAAACACACAGCACCTGTAACACACAAATTAGAACATACACAGATATATAAATCAACAATCCTCTTACAGTGTGTGTGTGAGAGACAGAGCGAGAGTGTGTAGGAATGCCTGTGTCTTTGTCATAAATGTACTTGATAATGGGGGAGGGAAGCCACAACAATGCACCCCAGGACCCACAAGCAGACATAGTGGCTCAACCGCACCATCTGCAGTGCCCCCAAGAGTTTGAATGGGGCCACTGTAGCAGGCCCACTCACCAGCCTATGGGTAATGCACCTGCCCCCCTAGGTATGCATGTGTGTGGTGGTATGTTATGAACTGTAATGACTAGAGTAATTAAAAAGGACGGTCTTTTAAAAAAAATAACAACATCAACAAAAAAAAAGCACTAGGGAGTTATAACGAACACTTTACCTTCGTTTTGGCTGCCGAGGGGATCTATCATCTCGTTTACCTCGTCTACAGTGAAAAAAGGAAGAAGAGAGATTTAGATTCAAAACAGATTTCAGATTTGGCTTTAAATGAATTCAGATTTCTATGATAAAAATCAGTAATGCGTTTTACTGTTAACAATCCCACTCTTGAGTTGTTTAACTTTCACGAACATGAGAACTAGAGAGACGAAACCAAAACCTACAACGTGACTCGCTGTGGAAAGAATGCTTTCCACTGGCATGGTCACTGAAACTACGTCAGTGAGCTTTCTTCAACCCCTTAACATCTACATCAGTTATGAGTTAGTTATATTAGTCAAGTCAGTTTATTTCGATAACACAATTAAAACAAACTCAGCTGACCAAAGTGTATAATAAATTCAAAATATACAATACACACAGTCACTAAATCAACAATAAAATACACAATCTATATGCTATATTGTCAATTAATCTCAACGAATCCCTCTTTTAGTCAGCCTCAATAACAATGCACATTTCTAAACAAAAAACAACAACAACAACAAAATAAAACAACCTGTGTGTGTGATATGATTTGAATGTTTAGATTGAAATCCATCCGACCCTTGAAACTCAGATTGGTTTAAAATCCAATCCAGAATATTAAGCCAAATGTGAAACACACTTAAAACGGGTTACTGCCCCAAACAACTGAAGCAAAATTGGCTACAGCTCATTACCCTATAAGCTATTAAATAAGCAAAACTGAGAATAATTCTATAAAAGCTGTACAATCTAAAAATCTAAACCAAACTGTCCGACACTCAAATTCGTAATGTCGGATGACCCCCAGACCCCTACTCAGTGTGTAGTTCTACTGCTGGGACTTTCTTTAACTCAAACTTTCTTAAAAGCTAAAGAGTCTTCATTTCAGATCACACAGTCTCACACAAAAAGGCATGTGCTTGGGTGTTTGATTTAAAAAACAAACAAAAGCAAAAATAAAGCAAATGAACTAAAAAGCGTGTTCACACTCATATCTCGGCTAACTGATGTGACAGAAATCAGGGTGCTTTATTTGTCTTTATTGGCCTTTTGATAAGTAAAAAATGCTATATCTTAGTAAGTGAACCACAGCTGATAAATTCTTGTAATTTTTCCTTTACTTTCTTTTTTTTTTTTGGGACCAAAACAAGGTGCCAAAAATTCTCACATGGGCAAAACCCCCCCTCTATTATCTTTTGGTTTACTATCATCTCCTACTTACTTCCTGACTGGCTCAGGATCAGTGCCAGTGACTCCATCTTGACCCTGAGCTACATTCCTGGTGGTTTCTTCCTTTTTAATGCCACAATCTTCTTCCTCCTTCTCTGACTCTTCTTTCTTGAATTCATTGTGTTGTGATGTTGTGTGGCGCTTTGATTTATTCCTAAACAGAGGGGAAAAATAAAGAAAAAAGAGCAAATTTTACCACTAATGTGCTTAATCTGATGTGAAGTAAATTGCACGATCGGTGATCAGGTAGCATAATCGACGTACGTCTTTGTCTCAGTTTTGACAAGGTCATTTGGATCATCTCTTAATGCAAGGTCCTCCTTGAGAGCCACATCTGGATCTGCAACGCTAATAGGGACATTAACACGACACTGGACATGTTGAATTTCACAGTACCGCTGGTAACATCCTCCCTCGTTCCCTCTGATGTGCTTTTGATAAGTTATCACTCACCTGCCATTGCTTTCTTTCACAGAACCAGTGTCCCTCACTGAAAAAAACCACACACGTCTGTCAGTTTATTTTGAGTTGCTTGCACTTTCATTTCAAGATATTCACACAGTTCAACAAGTGCACAACAAAAAGGATGCAAGGGGTCTTCTCTTACCACATGAAAACGCCCCTGACTCAGCTTCGAGCTTGCATGTTGCTGCTGATGTGTGTGAGGCTCTGGTTGAAGGTTTCCCCCCACCTTTTCTAGTTTTGGGAAGCTTTGGTCCAATTGTTTTTGTGGATGCTGGGGAAATAAATGTGAACATGGGTTAATAACACACTTGTTAAGTGGTAAAAGGTAAAATGACTGCTTGCAGATGAACGGGATTCACATATGTGCATTACCCCGACTGGCTGTTGGTTTCTTTATTGCACTTCTGCAAGAAAGAAAGTTAAGAATCAACACATTTAAAGGTTTAGTTTTATTTTATTTATTTTTTGTATGCAGTAAATACACAGTTTTAAGAAGTCCCACCGAAATAACACTTCTGAGGTGTAAACAAACTTGTTGTCAAGGATGTGTCTAGCTTCTTCAAATAGTTTCGTCCATCAAAGTAGCAGCGCACGCACTTACTGTATGACAGGTGTGTTTCTGGTGCGTGATCCTGCAGGTCGACTGCGTGCGTCCCCTGAACTGGTCGCTTTTTTCTTGCATGTGATATTTCTGGACTCGCAGGTCGTACCAGCTCCAGCTTCCCTTGATCGTAACACACGCACAGAGCCTGAGGTGACGGAACGAGTCTCACCGGAGTCCGGGAAGAACAAGGATGTTTTTGTCCGCCTTTTGCTTCTGGCTCTACCGCAGGAGGGCTCACTCGAGTCCGCGGATGGTTTTGAGGCCGCTGTCGACTCTGCGGTCCGAGTTCCAGGACCAGTGCCTGAAACCTCGCCTTTCCCAGACTCCATTTCGCTCTTACAGTTATAGCCTTTACCGACTTTAGTGATTACTTAAGTCTAGTTACTTATGAGCGTTCACAATGAAGGCCCACCATACAAGGCCAGAGCCAGCCCAAGTTTCGTTAGCCTGGCCAACGATCAATTTTTGTGCCACTGCATAAATAGCAAAATAGATTATTTAAAATATATAAGTTTAATGACGCATATTATTTTAGAAATATCCAGTATTATTTAGTTCTTAAAGCTATAGCATACCTCATATTTGTTTGACCGGGAGTACCCTCGAATGAGGTACGTCTCCTTTAAGAGTAACAGCGGCAGACGAGCCAGTATGACAACGTCAGTTTTGGACTGACCGGCTTCCATACTGATGAGGGCGGACGTGTATGGGAAAGGTAGTTTTGGAATGTAACATACAGTTTGGGTTGTGTAACAACAACAACAACACAAAATACATCAGTTAACCATATATTGTATTTTATGAATATTTTATAACTCATTATCTTTTATTATTTGGGTTACATTGTGTATTCCCTAATAACTAAATAATAGACAGTTATATTTAAAAAATGAATTAAAAAGATATATTTTTTTTAATTCTTTTTTTTTTTATAGCAGGCTAAAGCGGCTTTAGCTGAACCCTAAACAATGAACAAGTAGCTTTCACATATCACGCAGTTTGTATGAAAAACTTGATAAAGGTAGGTGTGACTGTGTCACTGATCATAATTCATGATATTTTCTGCATGGTGGATGAAATGATAAAGAAAGGATCCGCTCCACAAACAAATACATGAGAAATGTGTTATTATTAGCTGTGGCACAGCCATGTGAGAGGAGTGGCTGGGAAAATGCAGAAAGTTCCTTGTTTTATTACAACTGTCCTTTGTTTTAGTCAGTTACCATAATTGGCTTGGTTATGTTGCAACCAACTACAAGAAATGTGAAGTTGCTTGTTTAACAGGTTTGAACACAGAGGAACATCTGACTGCAGTCAGTTGATGAAACTTGGCACAGAAGTGATTTTTTAAAATTTCATAACTTTCCAACAAACCATGTTTCATATGAACTTTGTAGAAACCCCAAACTCACTTAGATATCTAATAATATGCATAAATTGGTTTATTATACACTGATTATCCATATTATCACCTATCTAGAACCGTGTTCAGTAAAAACAGCTTTGAGTCTTTAAAGCATGGACATAACATGCTTAGGGGATGTTGGCAGTAGATGACTTGGGTTGTTCAAAATGCAGTAATGGAGAAAATGCATGTTATAGTTGAAAGAACAGAAGTGTAAATACATTTGACGACATGTGACGTTACACAACAATAAAACTGCACATCAGTGACATATTTCAATCCTGTCTGTGTGGACAAATGGGAGCAGTGGTGCTCATGGAGCCGGACCTAAGCTGTGCGTTTTTGTGAAGCAGCCCGTTATTGAAGGAGCTGCTCAGTTTTTACTCAGTGTCCTATACAGGCATCCTCCTCTAACAAGGAGGACACCGTATTTAATACTGCCCTGGTTCTAGGGTGCACAGTGTTGATTATTTATTTTCTGTCATCCTTTTAGAAGCAGCTGCCCTAGCAGACTATTCCAAAGAAAGTGCAAAGTGCACCACAGAGTCAGAAAGGCCTGCAGCAGGTGTGCCTCTCAGCAGATAATCTGCTTGCCATTTCATTTGTTAAGAGTGTTATTCACTTGACTCGTTTTAATATTGTGTACTCAATTTGACAGTGACAACATACGTGCAGTTTCTAGTGAAATCAGTAAAAATTGAGATGTTAAGTATTAAACCCGGCCTACATTACTTCTAAAACAACTACAGCTTATAAAACAATTATATCTAATCATTATCTAAGACAAAGACACACGTCTACAGTGTGTCTTTGTCTTGTCTCCTTACCCTCACCCCAACCAATTGGGGCAGATAGCTGCCCCTCCCTGAGCCTCGTTCTGACAAAAGTTTCTTTCAGCTAAAAGAGAGTTTTTCCTTCTCACCCTCCCCAAGTGCTTGCTCACAGGGGACTGCTCGTTTGTTGATGGTTTTCAATATACAATATAAAGAACATTGAGGTGACTGCTGTTGTGATTTAGTGCTAAAAAATGAATAAAAACTGTATTACATATTTGCCTATGTCATTGTAAAGTGCAGTTAAAAAATGTATGTCTGTGAGCACATAAGTGAGTACAGTACGACCACATAAACCTGAAACACAGTAAAATTAAAAAAGAAAGTAAAATTGAAATATAAAAGTTAGGTTTGTAGTGTAGATTTTTTTCAGTGTACCGTGTCTCATTTGTAATCTTTTTCTCTTGTTCTCGTGTATTTTTTTGTTGTATTTCATGTAGTGTATATTTTATTGTGCTGCATAGTTTTCATTTTATGTGTTTTGCTATTTTCAAAGAACATTTATACTAAATCTTAACAAGAAACAAATTGACACATTTGTTACCTTCGATCTTCTCAGAGAGCCCTGTTTAAAATGTGGCTGCACACACAAGAACACAGGTAAATAACTGGCTGCTACTTTTGGAAATTAGATACTCTCAGTAATCAAATTATAACAATTATAAGAGATTTTGCTCAGGTGCAAAACATAGTTCTTTAGTTACTAACGCACAATCAAGCTCTGGTATAAAAAATGATCAGTTATCAGCCATGATCTTTACTCCGTTTGTCTGTGTTGGGTGTGTCTAAACAGTGTTAAAGAAATTCATGGAGATTTTTTTGTGCAGGGGCCAGACTTCTGCGTCATAGTGAGACAGAAAAACTTGTTGAACAGGATCCCAGGTATCACTGATGATCAGAAAAGATGAGGAAACATTTTTAGTTACAATCGAGAAAGAAGTCCATCATGTTTTGTCATTTTTTCCAATGAAAAGCAACTGCTCAGGTGACAAACTCATAGAAGTTTAATTATTTGAAATAAAACATTTGCACTAGTCATATATTCCTTCTTTGTAAACCACTTCCTTAAATTTACAGCAGTCACAGTAGTCACTGATTTGCATCTGACCTGTTTACATTGTAACGGCTGTGAGATGCCACACTCACAGGTGTATGAAGCAGGAACAACTGGTTTCAGAAAGTGACTCTACACAGTTCATCTTTTATTTCTTTTTTAATCTTATTTACGCTTGATGGTGAACTGAAGATTTGCACTAGATTAAGTATCAGTGGTGTTGAAAGGTGAGTATGATTTTTAGATTTTATGACTCCCAACCTTGGGTCTTCCCAACTTGCCATATTTGAACTTCTTCCTCTGTCTGTTTCACGTTGGTTCAGGAATGTGTCCAAGTTAGATCTGGCCACCGTTAAACTCTTAATTATTACATCTTTTTAAGACTGTTATTCTCTAGAATCAGAAGGAAAGGGGGGGAATAGCGGGAAGAAAAGTGCACATGTTTAAGACACTAATCAGAGGTTCAGACAATATTCTATGATTTGACCAGTTTTTTTGTTAAGGTAATATGTTGATTGGTTGTAAAAACACCTTTGCTCCAAATACTTACAGAGTTTCCTGAAAACCTACATTTTTACTATAGCTGTTTACCTGTATATAAAAGTATTCCCCATGTGTATGCACACACACACATATATATATGTATATGCATTATCCATAATATACATGCCTTTTAGGTGCGGAGAGTCTGGTGGTAAAGCAGTATTATTTCCCACATTCATAGTATTAAATTTTGTTGACAATCATTTGTACTAAAGGGCAACATTTAATGCAAAAGTCCTCATGTTTGTCCAGTAAAACAAGTACAACTTAATGTACAACCTTAAATTTACAATAACACAAACAACATAAAAAGATGTTTTTGGTTTGTCTACTGGAGGAAAATACTACACCTTGTAATGTATATTTTATGCACATACAGTGGGGCAAAAAAGTATTTAGTCAGCCACCGATTGTGCAAGTTCCCCCACCTAAAATGATGACAGAGGTCAGTAATTTGCACCAGAGGTACACTTCAACTGTGAGAGACAGAATGTGAAAAAAAAATCCATGAATTCACATGGTAGGATTTGTAAAGAATTTATTCGTAAATCAGGGTGGAAAATAAGTATTTGGTCAATAACAAAAATACAACTCAATACTTTGTAACATAACCTTTGTTGGCAATAACAGAGGTCAAACGTTTACTATAGGTCTTTACCAGGTTTGCACACACAGTAGCTGGTATTTTGGCCCATTCCTCCATGCAGATCTTCTCGAGAGCAGTGATGTTTTGGGGCTGTCGCCGAGCAACACGGACTTTCAACTCCCGCCACAGATTTTCTATGGGGTTGAGGTCTGGAGACTGGCTAGGCCACTCCAGGACTTTCAAATGCTTCTTACGGAGCCACTCCTTTGTTGCCCGGGCGGTGTGTTTTGGATCATTGTCATGATGGAAGACCCAGCCTCGTTTCATCTTCAAAGTTCTCACTGATGGAAGGAGGTTTTGGCTCAAAATCTCACGATACATGGCCCCATTCATTCTGTCCTTAACACGGATCAGTCGTCCTGTCCCCTTGGCAGAAAAACAGCCCCATAGCATGATGTTTCCACCCCCATGCTTCACAGTAGGTATGGTGTTCTTGGGATGCAACTCAGTATTCTTCTTCCTCCAAACACGACGAGTTGAGTTTATACCAAAAAGTTCTACTTTGGTTTCATCTGACCACATGACATTCTCCCAATCCTCTGCTGTATCATCCATGTGCTCTCTGGCAAACTTCAGACGGGCCTGGACATGCACTGGCTTCAGCAGCGGAACACGTCTGGCACTGCGGGATTTGATTCCCCGCCGTTGTAGTGTGTTACTGATGGTGACCTTTGTTACTTTGGTCCCAGCTCTCTGCAGGTCATTCACCAGGTCCCCCCTTGTGGTTCTGGGATCTTTGCTCACCGTTCTCATGATCATTTTGACCCCACGGGATGAGATCTTGCGTGGAGCCCCAGATCGAGGGAGATTATCAGTGGTCTTGTATGTCTTCCATTTTCTGATGATTGCTCCCACAGTTGATTTTTTCACACCAAGCTGCTTGCCTATTGTAGATTCACTCTTCCCAGTCTGGTGCAGGTCTACAATACTTTTCCTGGTGTCCTTCGAAAGCTCTTTGGTCTTGGCCATGGCGGAGTTTGGAGTCTGACTGTTTGAGGCTGTGGACAGGTGTCTTTTATACAGATGATGAGTTCAAACAGGTGCCATTCATACAGGTAACGAGTGGGGGACAGAAAAGCTTCTTACAGAAGACGTTACAGGTCTGTGAGAGCCAGAGATTTTCCTTGTTTGAGGTGCCCAAATACTTATTTTCCACCCTGATTTACGAATAAATTCTTTACAAATCCTACCATGTGGATTCATGGATTTTTTTTTCACATTCTGTCTCTCACAGTTGGAGTGTACCTCTGGAGCAAATTACTGACCTCTGTCATCATTTTAAGTGGGGGAACTTGCACAATCGGTGGCTGACTAAATACTTTTTTGCCCCACTGTATATGTACATATAGATTCACTTTGACTTTATTACCCGATTCATTTATCAGATCTTTTCCTTTAAAGTCTTGCTTTTTATATTTATCAGTGGACATAAGAATGTGCATTATGCACAGCACATAGTAAAATAACTTGAACTTGAACATGATGTCAAAGATTCTTCTGATGGAATGAAGCTTTTCACTACAAATTCTAGAGGAAAAATGAACTGAATTTGTTTTCTCTTTGTGTTTGCAGTAGTATCAGTTGTACATCCTCATGCTTGGATAAGCATCAGCTGCTACCATGAACTATGCACTGTTTCTAAACCTGCTGGCAGGTGGGTCTAAACACAGCTTTCAGTTTTTCCATTAACCATACAAGAATAGCACACCAGACATCAGATCTATTTTATCAGCATCTAGAAAACATGCAGGTACCTACCAGGCAACTAAACCAGAACCCTCTAACTTTCTTTTTTCTATGCTAGAATGTTATGGGCTTCAATGCTGCACAAATCTATAATTATGTTAGCAAATTAACATAACAACTTGAAAAAATAAAATGTTGTATGAGGATTTGAAATGGGCATTAAAGGTGAGAAAACCCCGACGCTGATGGAACTTTGCAGAGAACACTGGTCATTACAGCAAATCAATACTGAAAACTGGTGAACAATTATGTAAAATCCCCATAGAAGGTTTAGTTCAAAGATGGCAATACAAGCGTCTGAGGTTTACTATTTATTTTACCCATTAACGAATATAAATGAATTCATCCTTTAGTTCAGGGGTCGGCAACCTTTCTGATGAGTAGTGCCCTCTAAAATTTCCTCAGAAGTCAATGTGCCATATGATTGCATTAGCAATACATTTAATAACGCTCTTTATGAACAGTTACACACTATATAGAACCACTTTATAGAATTATATTTTGTTCGCAGATGTTGGCAGCTATCAGCAAATAGTTATCAGCTATTTTGAAACAAAAAAAGACACTTTTTATCCATAAGAAGAACTCCATAACAGCAAATGAACTGTACAACAGAAAATGCAAATGCTATTTATGGTCTCCTCACAACAATAAAGAAAAATAAGAAAAATAAACTGGGCAAATATGGCATGTTTGTTAATACAGAGATACACATGTTAATGTGATATCTGGTCTCCCACTCAGATAAAAAGGTCTCCGAGTGTCCAGTGTTCAGACGGCTACCTAAGGACACTCTTCGTGTGAGAGAAAATCTGCTCACACAGATATGTAGAACCAAATACTGTCAATAAGGCCTCTGCAATGTTCTGAAGACAGTTAAACTTGTGAGATAGTGATGTCCAGCAGGTGAAAATACAAGCTCCATGAACACGCACAGCTGTGGATTCCAGCTGCGTTCATAGTTCCGCAAACTTTGACCCCCACAGAGTCAAGGTTTTCAGTTCAATCAGCTGCAATTCAATGTCGCATTAACTGGCATTTTCTCAGCCTGTTAATGTGAGACAAATCCAGCTGCTCATTAAAGCTTTCTGGTTTGATTAGAAAAGCAAACATTGGTCCATACACCTGAAAGTCCCGAAAACACATTGTGAATTCTGCCTCGAGTCTACGGATGCATCCGTTTATTTCTGCGGTGCTGACGCTGTGCTGAGCGTACAGCTCCTGACGCATTTTTAGTGTTGGAATGTGGAAATTTCAACATCACTTGAAAAAACTGCCAGCTAGCACGTCCCTCTCACAGGTAGGCTAAGTTATTTTTAGCCAATTACAAGATGAATCTGGTAGTTGGGGTTGTTAGCTCACGTACGACAGAGGTCGATTATGTCAGAGGTCGATTATCTTGTTAATAATTTTACCTCCTCACTACGTACGACTCTGGATACTGTAGCTCCTGTGAGAATTAAGGTCTCTAATCAGAAGTACCTGACTCCGTGGTATAATTCTCAAACACGTAGCCTAAAGCAGATGACTCGTAAGCTGGAGAGGAAATGGC